>NC_061114.1:97587577-97753249 GCF_002878395.1 Capsicum annuum | reverse complement strand
ATGGAGGAACAGAGATATTAATAAAAGCATGTTTTAGAGAAGGAATAGATACACCAATAGAATTATATTTAGCAGATGATAGAATTATAAAACCTATAGAAAAAAGTATAATAACTGCTGTAAAAGGAAATTTAATATACCAAAAATTTAAATTTATAATAAGTGTGAATTATTCAGTAGCAATAACAGATAAAAATATAGATAAATCATTAGTATTATATTGGAAAATATCAGGAATAGAACTCACCCCAGGAAGTAAAATATTTACAGCAAGATGTAAAAATCTATACGTATTAACAACAAAACATAAAATAACAGGAAAAAAATAAATTAATAAAATACAAATAGAAAGTCCTTTTGAACAATTCGTAAAAACAATTGATAATAATGATTATAGTTACAAAAATATAGACATAGAAGAAGATTTAGAAATAATAAACGATAAAATAAGTATATAAAAAAGAATAGCTCATGAAAAACCAAAATCATCAAGCTCATAAAAAAAATAAGTTATGAAACAATTTCAACAGTTAATTTAAACCAATATTACATAACAGGAACAACAAATGAAAAAGAATATTTAATACTCTTAAACACAGGACAAGAAGAAAATTATATAGCAAAATATCTAGTAAAAAGTGAAGAAATAAAATCTAATAGTAATATATGCCCAGATCTACCAAGGAGTCTAATAAACATTAAAGATACAACAGAAAAAGAAATAATAATAGGAGTTAGAAAAATAAAAAATAAAATTTGAAATAAAAGAAGAAATGCAAAAAGCAGATATAATATTAGAAATAAAATGGTTAGAACAAGTAAAACCACACAATATAGAACATACACAATTATCTATAACATATAATAAAGAGAAATTATTCATAAAAAGAACTTTGGCATGACATGAAAATATATGTACTTGTAAAAATAATAGTAGAAGGATATTATAATAGGTATTTTACACCTATGATAGATACAGGAGCAGAAGCAAACTTATGTAGATATAACTGTTTACCAAAAGGTAAATGAGATAAGCTAAAAGTGTCAATAGTAGTCAAAGGATTTAATAATGAAGGAAGCTTAATTACATATAAAGCTAAGAATGTAAAAATACAGATATGGGATAAAATAATAACAATAGAAGAAATCTATAATTATGAACTAACATCAAAAGATATGCTTTTAGGAATGCCATTTTTAGATAAATTATACCCACATATAATAACTAAAACAAATTGGTAGTTTACAACACCATGTTAACAAAAAGTAAGAGCAAAAGAGTTATTAATAAAATAAGAAAGAAAACTGGTTGGATAAAAGGAAGCAAAAAAATTATACAAAAGTTAGAAAATATAAAAAATACAGAAGACACAGTAGAACTAGTTGTATTTGCTATAAATAAAAAAGAAATAACTATATTGTCAATAGATAAGGTAGAAATAATAAAGAAAAAATTAAGACAACTATACAGTGAAGATCCATTAAAAGGATTGAAAAAAACATAAAACTACTATAAAAATTGAATTAATACATAAAAATAGCTTAATAACTCAAAAACCATTAACATAAAATTTTGACAATTTAAAAGAATTTAAAATGCCTATAGATGAATTATTAAAGAAACAATATATATATATTAAAAAGTGACATATTGTATAGCCTTTAACTCTTATATATAAATTATTAGTTTTGTAAGACTTTTGTATAGATAAGTCTTGTTTTGTTTTTAGGGTAGCTAACTTTATAGCCTAACCTTTTTGACCTTTTTGTAACATATGAATTATTAGGAAAGATACATGTAAAAAATTAGGGAGAGTATAGAGTTTACGTCCTTCATTTTTTAGGATATAAATAGACGAGCATTCGCTCAGATAAAGGGCAAGTCTTCATGAGTTGAAGCAAAATCCTCTCTTGTGCACAAAACTTTTGAATTATTTGATAAAAACAGGTATATTTCTAAGGAAAAGCTATGAATCATCAAACAGCTATGGAAAATCTAGAATTATCAGATTTACCAGAACAGGTAATTATATTTGTGATTATGAATAGCTAAATTCATAAATTCCTGACAATCATGATATGATAAAATAAGTTCATGTTAGTTACTTTATAGTAGAATTATTCAAAAAATAGCATGTTAAGAAGTTTATTAGCAAAGTGGAAAAGGAGAAAAATTCCTAAGAACTATGCCATCCTAAGGGTGAAATCAGTGAGTCAAGAAAGCTGTGATAAGGGAGTACCCAGAGTAGAGACGTTGTTTAAGGAAAAAGTATCCAGATTACCATGCTAATAGTGACCGAAGAACATGTTATTTAAGAATAATCTAGTATATAGTATTCTAAAATGATCATATTTTGTTATGTGTATGATTGAAGTGAATATTTTGAAAAAAGCATCATATGAAAAATGAATACTTATTTATCTGACGAAATGGTAGATAAATTTAAAATACTTGTTTTGTATGTCTTAGGGATATAGAAATTATAGATATAAGAAAAATGATATTGGAAAAAATATTTGATAAATATTTTATGACTAGAATAAATTACATACCACACCTACCTACCTACTCTTACAAATACTTACATACCAAACCTACACATCAACCATGATAAATTACGTATATTTAGAATATTAGAAAATGGATATGAAAAATATATAATTAGTAGAAAAACTTATGGAAACCAATCTAGAAAAACATATGAGAACTAAGGATATAAAATATATAGAATTCCTTAATGAAAATATACAAGAATTATTAAGATTAAAACAAACAACTAATAAATACTATGATAAAGCATTTAATTACTAGAATCCAATTTCAAGTTATCCAAATTATTCGTAGAAACGTAAGCATAATATGAATAATATGACAAGTTATATATCTGATGAAACTAAGATACTTGTTTTATATATCATAAAAGACTTAGAATTAAAAGATATTAAGAAAATAATATGGAAAAAATATTTGATTTTGAAGATGAGTTACTAAGTACTAATTGGATAGAATATGAATTAGAAAATATAGATTTCTATGGTAGAAATAATTCAGATAGTTATTATTCAGATGGATATTATACAGATTAAGAATGCTAGAATATATTCAAAGAGTTAGAGAAAAGCAAAGTTGGCTATACGAAGAAAGTAATTATAGAAACCAGCTTAGAAGAGGAAGAGAACAATTAAAAGAAAGATTAATTTGGATAGATAAATCCATAAAACAACTAAAAATAAAAGACAGTTTAGAATATGATTTAGACATAGAATTATTCATAGAAGAAAAAGACAGGATAATTAACGAAATAGATAACCTAGAATTTAATATCAGATATAGTACCGTTAGAATAAATTATTACAAAGAATTTGTAGTATTACAACTACTTTAGGATAAAATGATAGACTATGAGTATTTAAAATATTGGAGACAAGATATGAAAGAAATAAGTGCAACAGAGATACTTATGAAAGAAAATTTAATTGAATCTTTTAGAACAAAAGATATAGAATATTTAGAATACCTTCAAAATAATATACAAGAATTACAAAGACTAAGAGGAAAAGCTAAAGAATATTACAGTAAAGCATTTAATCAAATACCATATAATCACCCCCAAGATATGAGCATTAATAAAATTAAAATATTTAGAGAGGTTAAGAAATATTCACGCGCAAATACTATAATAGATCTATTTAAGTTACTCAAGTTATCCGCATCCCATACAATTACAAAGATACCTATCTATATGGAGAGAGATCTATCTATGAATCAACCTAGATTGTCCTCTATCCAGATAGAGATGTCCTTATAAGCGGCTACGCTGATCTTTATATGTTTTGGCCACGTTTCTTTTCGCTCCAAAAGAGGTATGCATTTTCATTTTTGTTATCAACCAATTGCAATTTAAATTTTCTGGATTCACTGTGTTATTATTATTGTTCAGATAAGAATCTTTTTTATCATTAATTTCATAATTACTAGTATTAATATTTTTATAGCCTGTCTCTGTAAGATGAGAGTGAAATTTATCGATTTAGCGCAAGAAAAACAAGCTAGCTAAGATTGGTAAGTCTAGAACAGAATTCACAGGGCATATTTGCTAAATTTAGTCAAGTTCTTTCTGCAGATGGGCTGAAGCAAACTGAGGTTGATCATTCAGTATTTGTTCATCATATCCATCTTTGCTTGTCAGGTGCACATTCAAAAAGAAGTGTAATGTGGTCTAAAGTTATTAAAATTTCTTTAAGGAGCTTGCAATGAAGAAAAGGAATGTTGAAACTCTTCTTGGAGGTTGAAATCTATCTTTTCATAAAGTTGGTCTTTATCAACATAATTTGTAGGCAGAATACATACACAAGTCCCTCAAGTACGCACCATTTTTCACTTAGGCACCTCAAGTGGACATTGTTCCATTTTGGTACCTCAAGTAGGTATAAAGTATGTCATTTTGACACTTTTTGTTGAGTTGGCAAGGTGCGTGTGACACACGCATTGAAGGCGCGTTTGGATGGCATTTTCGTAATTTTTAGTGACATTTTTGTAATTTTTATTTTTCTTTTCTTTTCTTCTCTTTTCTTCTCGTTTCAATCCATTAACTTACCACCATTTTTTTCCTTAACTCATCCTTATGCTAAAATGGTTAAATCAAGAATCTTACTTTTTTTATGAAAGAAGAAATCAAAAAACAAGAATGATTAAATCAAGAAATAAGAATGCTTAATTATAAGAAATAAGAATGCTTAAGAAATAAAGTTAAATCAGTGAAGAAAAATTGAATTAAAACAAAATCAATAAAAAAAAATTAAAATTGAAGCATAAAAATCAAGAAAAATCAGTGAAGGAAAATTGAAAATCGAAGCAAAATTGATGAAAGAAATTAAAAAATAAAAGCTAAATCTGTGAAGAAAAATTAAAATCAAATAAAATCAATTAAAAAAAATTAAAAATTGACTGGTGGGGTGGAGGGCGGGTGGGTGGGGGTGGGTGGTAGGTGGGTGGGTGGGTGGGTGGGGTGTTTGAAGAAGAAGGTTTGTGGGGTGGGTAGGTTAGGGGGAGGGGAGTATTTTTTATTTAAATTAATTATTTATAAATTATTTGAGTATTTTTTATTTAAAATTAATTATTGGGGAAAGGGGTGATTATTGATTTTTTTTTTGAAAAAAATTAATTAATGATTTAAAAATTATTTTTTAGAGAAATGACATGTGTCAGCATATTATTTGTCACTTTCCACATCATCAGGTGCGTGTACTACACGCACAATATAAATTTGCTGATTCAGCAAAAGGTGACAAACTGTCACACTTGAAGGCCGTTTGAGGTGCTAAAATGGAACAATGTCCACTTGAAGTGCATAAGCAAAAGATGATGCGTACTTGAGGGACCTGCGTATGTATTCTGCCTAATTTGTAACTAAGCTTTTCATGTTTTTTAAAAATTTGTCTTTTAATATTTAGTTATTAGGCAATGTTGAAAAAATTTAAAATAATATTTTCACTGATTTACATGCTCGGTAAGTGAGATATAAATCATCTTCCACCTTTCTTTGTTGTTTCACTTATTTATGTGTTATGTAAATTGGTCATACAGAAAAGTGTCACATTATTTATCTTTTTTCTATTATCTTCTATTTATTTATTATTTAGTTAGAGCTTAATTCTCATGTTTCAAATTATACCTACCTACATCTTTGGAAGAAAATAATTATAGGTAATCATGACGAATTATGTATGAATATTATGTTATTTTTGTTCCTTTTTAATTTATTGCATCAAGTGTAAAAATGACCTCTACTAATATATGATATTTCATACATTTCCTATTTGAACGATGTTTAATATTTAAGTGAATATATATTATTTTTCTTGTACTGTAGTGACATTTATATGACAGAACGTTAGGTTCTTAGATACAGTTCAACGAACAAACAAACAGTGCTACTGATAGCAATTCCTTTTGTAATAATATTGATTTTCTATCTATATATTTTTTCTAATTCAGAAAAAAATTACTATGGTAACTTTGATTGTTAGTATTAGTTACAAAGGTTGTTTATATTTTGAGCATTACCAACTATGGTTGGGTGGAGTAGTAATTACTTCCTTATTCTTAATCAGAGGTCTCAGATCCTTGATACAAAGTCGTGTTTGTTGGGAAGTGTTTTAGCCTCCCCCTACACACACAACCCACCACCACACTGTAGAACTTTTGGGTGTAAATTCAAATTTAGTCTGACTCCATTATGGACATCGAGTGAAAAATTAAAAAAAAATTGCACATTAAAGTGAAAATTAATATTTTGTAGTTAAAAAATACAAAGTATACACGCAATGTGCGTAACCAAAAGCTAGGATGTATGTATGTATATATATATATAGGCCAAAGGCATCGATAGACACTTAAACTTATTGCCAAAATTCACTTAGACCCCTCAACTAAGGCTTGTTCCTATCATACCCCTAGAACCCCCACATTTTGTTTCAATTGGGCCTTTTTTTGACAATCAACTATAAATTTAAAATGTGTGAATTACACTCGCGGTGACATAGCAATTTGACAAATAAAATAATGTCACGTGGCTATATGAGTATAAAACTTATTTTAGAATATATTAAATTAAAAAAATTATTTTAAATTAAAAAAATAAACCCTTCTTCTCCATCTTCGCTCTTTTCTTCATCTTTACTCTTCTTCTCCATTTTCACTCCATTTTTGGGGATATTTTTCCGGCGAGTCTCGTTCTCTATTTCTTCCGGTGAGTCTCGTTCTTCCTTCTATAGCTAGCAATATGAGCCCAGATTCAGTTGGGTCATTTCAAAAAATTACCAAAGGCTACATAATCTATCAATCCAAAAAAATCACTCTTAATTGAAATTCGACACGTAAAAGTTAGTGTTTAGGCAAATTAGATTTGCGAAATCCATTAATTTTTAGAGTTAGTTTGTGTCTCCCTTTATTATAGTCAACAGTAGCTTGTTTTTTCTTGTCAAAGGTTGTAATTTTTTTGTTTTTGTTGTTGAATTTTTGTTGGTTTAAGGTGAGTGTAATGAAATGGGGTTTGAATGTGGAGCTTTGTATGGTGAAAGCCATGAAAAAAAGAGCTGAACTGAATTAAAGAAGCTGAACTTTAAAAAAACAAAATTAGTTCGAAGATTCTTGATTATGAGTTTCATAATTGGAAATTGATGAATTAAAGAAGAGAAATTGATTTGCGTTTTGGATGACTTGTAGAGGGATCAAGAGGATGGAGAGGAAGAAAATCAGAAGAAAACAATGACTTTTTTTGAAGCAGACGATGGGGGCGGGTGGGTGTAAAAAATATAAGTTTTTTAATTAAAAAATATTACTTATTCTATTATTAAAAAAATTTGAGCCGTCAGTGCCACTTGACACATTTTTATTTGTTATTTAGGCAAAAAATCATGCTTCACGCGTCACTAGTGAGTGAAAAACACGTGCAGTGCCATGTAGGCAAAAAATGCCCAATTGGAACAAAATGTGGGGGTTTAGGGGTCTGATAGGAACAGACATTAGTTTAGGTGTCTAAGTGAATTTTGACAACAAATTTGAGTGCCTATCGATGCCTTTGGCCATATATATATACACACACACATACATATACTTACTTTCATAGGGTGAAAACCTTACCCGCAATAATAATGTTTGGCCTGTTTTTGGCATTTGTTTGTTTCATAAATCTCTCTCTCTATGTATATATAAAAAAGAAACAAAACTTAGCATCATTGAGTTTACAATAAGATCTTTAATTACGTCAAGTATCATAACTCCTTTAGGATCTAAATATAATGGTGCATGTTAATTTTTTTTCTGTTTGACAAGAGAAGAAATAGAAAATATCTTAAAGTTATTGTTGTCCATTGAATATATCACTATCACAAGTTTAGGGGAGAAATTCATTTGATGACTTACTCACGTTCCCGCACTATTTTCTTATGATCTTTTTATGCCAAGTCAACCTATGATACTAGAAATCGCTAAAAGAATGGTAGAATAAACACAAGAGGATTGCTAGATAAATTTGTACTTGAGAGATCTTAAATTTATTTGTTTGATGGTTGTACGAATTAAATGAATGTCCCTCTACTTATACTAGTCACTAAAGGGTAGTTTGAAAATAATAATTTTTACACAAGTCTTTTCATTTTTTCTTTAATTAAACAAATGGAGTTATAGTCTGCCATGGATTGAGAGCCACACCCCTAAACCTTGCTATAAATAAAAACAAAGCAGAAAATACAAGGAGGGGTACATAAACCTTACCTCCATCCTGGTGGGTCATAAATCAACTAGCCTATTAATGTTGGTCAACTCATCCCCAATATTATGAAATGAAAACCTAGATTTAAGCATCTAAAAGACAGGACTCTTCTCAAAACAAAAAATCTAGAAAAACATAAATAACTCTCCCCTTACATAGTAAGATGAGAACCTAACAAAATTAGACATCTTTATAAAAGATATACCATACAAAATCTAGCCTAAATGAAGATGATGATAAAATAAATAGGAAAATGAACAAGCAGAGACATGTTCCAAGGGTTAAAACTGAAGACCAGTCATTTCATATTTATAATTATATACCTTCTTTAGAGCTCTCTACATTCCTTGAATATTCAAAGGCTTATTGAGAAGTCTTCTTACATATTCCACAGGAATCTAGAGTTTTTACAAGAAACTCCCCATGACTCTAGAATCTCCCCACAAATGCTAGCATATTTCTTATGTAAACTTTCATATGGAACAAAAGTGCTCTAAGTGCCACTTATGTGGCATTATGACATGACAATTCATCACACTAACCCCCTCCCCCAGGTTGCAACGACTATGGTGCATTGTTGATGCATAAACTCTCGGATTTTGTCTTTGAATTGCGTTACATTAAACTTCACCATGACCATGTCACTAACTCTGCATTCTATGGATGCCTTTTGTGTGGTCCCCAAATTTCTTCATCTATTGTTCTACTCTATTTTGTTGGCACACTATACAAGTCTTTACATATCACTTTATATCATCCTACATGTGTCCCCAATAGTAAATCAACTCAACAAAGGCCCTAGTGTGATTTTAGCTTGGATGATTAGTTTGTTTAGTGTTATGGCTCTACTTCATGGTGAACTGTCGAATGTATCCAAACTTTGGCACATAGATACTCTAACATGTGGTGAAGAATAGATAATATTCCACCCAAAATCATCTCATATTTCCTTGTGTAGCTAGCTTCAAAAGTTTTTTGTCTATTACAGCTTGTTGCATGCCCTACCTTAGTTATACCCTAAGTTCCTACTCGAGCGTTGTCGTACAATAAGGGGTAAATGTGAGTGGCTTAGCTCCTCACAGTAACTCGGTCTTATGATCTACCTCAAGCCTAGGAGAAAAATACTTAGGTAGCTTCACCCACAATGTCTCTATTTTTCTTAAGTAACTTCTCTATACAAGGTCACAATGTCTTGTGTATCCCTTATCTTCCTCAAGACTGTCAATGGCTTCCATGACTGGTGTCCCTCCCTTCTTTTGGCATTTGACTAACTTCATAGCTAAAAGATATAATTGTCTATATTCGTGAGGCATAGTCAGTGTAAGAACTATGTAAGCCCCTTCCTATTTCATAACCCTAAGATGTTTGAGGTAGAGGTTAATCAAAGTATGACAATGTCTAAAGAACTCTTATCTTAGAATAATATCAAAGATATCCATTATAGTAATGGTTAATTTTATCATACCAATTACCCTATTTGAAATACTCTGGTTTTTGGGACCCTTAGAAAATTTCCTGAATTATTGGTTTCTAAACAAGATACGACTAAGGGGTATAGGTCGTATGCTGGGGTATGGTTGGTAAAGCTTAGTTGTACACTTACCAATGTTATTTGTTGGGTTGGATTGGTTTCTGGAATGGGTACAATTTAGATTGGTACGAGTCATATGGTGGTTGATGGATTGTATGGTTGGGTTTTTCTTCACTTAATTTGAGACTATGTAAAGTAACTTTGATCTGAGTACGAGTGTCTCACTAAGGGTCATGAGATAGGGTACGAGTCGTATTGACCCCCTCGTATGTTAGACAGTGTTAACTCCTATTGGTTCTATTATTGGTATGAATTAATGGTAATAGCCGTATGGTTTGGCTTGCATGGTTATATATTGACCAGTGTGGGGGTCTAAGGGAGGTCTAGGGTACGAGTGGTGGGTACAACTCGTATTGGAGGGTACGGCTGATAGGGTTGAGTCGTAGCCACCTGCAGGGATTTTATACAGTTAAGTTGGAGGTAATCTGAATATTTCCCCTCTTAACCAATTATGACCCCACGACTTATATCATACTTGGGAGGTTATTTACCCTATTATTCTAATCTTAAATACTTAGAAACACTCTTAATTCTCTCTAAGGCTCTTGGATAAAAGAAGGCTAGGGTTTCATCTAGAGGAGCAATTTGGGGCTTGTTTGGGTGATTTATCTCCATCATCTTCGTGATCTAAGGCAAGATACTTCTACCTCATTGTTAGTTCCAACTAAAGGCATGATTTATACAATGTTTCCATGGCATGATTATTTATGTTTTTCGGGTTGTCAAATATATTTTGGGGTTTTGGTATTAAATGTTTGGTTATGGTTTTCCCATGTTTTACTTATGTTTTTACATGCTTTAATGGTGGTTTGGACAATTGGTTATATGTAAATGGTTGATTGGTAATTGGAATTGATTTTAGAAATACTATGCCCCTAATATGTTTGATAAAATGTCTATAATAATGATTTTACTATATTATTGGATTTTTTATGGAACTATTGCATGGTATGGTTTGATAATGGAATCCTAAATTACACAAATGGTTTAAATGATTTGGAATGGTTAAATGGAATGATTTGGTGGTCATTGTTATGTTTAACTAAACTTCCTTGTAGGGTACAAGGCAATCCCCCAAGTAAACATGATAATGAATAACTTATGGTGTACATGGGATTCCCCCAAGAAAAATAATATGGAACACTCATAGGGTAAATAGGATTTCCCCAAGTTGACTTGATAATGTAATCTATAGATACATGGGAATCCTTTTAAATAAAAGGGTTGGCTAAGGACATTAGTTGCAAGCTATAATTGGTATGACGATACCACTTATTAAAGCCTTGTATAATAATAATTGAATAATGGTTTGGTTGGTTGGAAGTGGTTTTAATTGGGAAATAAAGGCGGGGTGTGATAACTAATCGTGAAGGTGCGAGTCCAATAGACGAACACTGGAAACTCATATTTTCAAACATGAGGAGTTGGTCATAGCGACCATATATGATACTATAAGGTATATGAGAATCTTATAAGTACACTGCACATATGTATCATGGAGAGCGAAGGGTACTTGGGAATACCCTACTCTTATGGTATCTGCGGTTTATGTGGTTACATGCATCGGGACCCATTTAGGGGGTTACAATAGAACCATATAGCCCGTGGGTGGATCTAGGATGGTTAAGCTACACATACCAAGGTTAATGGTTTTAAAGGCATGCTAAACTTGGTTTTCTTTCCTGGCATGGTTATATATATGTATGTGTATGTGGGGATTGTACGAATATAGTTATTATACTTGGTTTTACTAGATGACATTATTTTATCCTTATTCTGAGTACTTGCTAGCATTCACCTGCTAACCAGTCCTTGGGCGGCTGTGTCCCCATGTGATGTAGGAACCGACAATTCTACTTCTCCTGCTTAGTGATCAAATTTTGAGATCACCTGGATTGGATTGAAGTGGTGAGCTTACATATTATGGAAGGCTCAATTTCATATCATGGACATATTTATTTGTTTTGGATACTTTATGGATATTAGTTTTAGCTATGGTTGGGGGAATGTCCCAATTGGATATTCTTTTTCTTTTGGTTAGAGGCTTTTGTGGAACTACTATGGGTTGGTATGGGCGGGATCAGTTGTGGTGTTAGCCTTGGTATTGGAATTAGTATTGGGGATGATACCGGTTGACTAAATTTCTCACTGTTCCATCCTTTTATATTATGTTATGGACAAGAATTTGGTTATTGTTTTGGTTTTGGCTTATGGTTTTGGTTTGGTTTGGTTATGGTTATTAATTGGATTTAGGATGATTGGGCTCATTTGGGTTGGTCTCGATCATAAACCTATCCCAGAGTCTAGATTTCTAAAATTACACGCTATCTTCTTATATGTTTGGAGTTCATCCGACTCAACGTATATACTGGATGGTTGGGTTGGGTATTGGGGGTGGTCTTCAGTCCTAGTTGGACTTAAGATGCCCATTACGACAAGGCCCCTGGTCGGGTTGGGTCAAGTTGGTATTAAAGCTTTAGGTTTATGGTCAATTAGGAGTCCAAAAAGTCGTGTCAAGTAGAGTCTCTTTTAGGGCTGTATAGCATTCCACACTTATAAGCGAGATGCTACAAGGCATTTAGGAATGCTTCACTTTCTTGGTATTCTATTTTTAAGCTTGGAGCTTAAGTCTTGGAATCTTCTCTAATCCTGGTTTGTTCTCTTTTCAAATCATGCCTCGACGATCTGATACGTAAGAAAACTTCTCTGTTCCAACTAGGGACAATATTGAAGGGACACGTAATACACTGAGGATCCACACTCAGTCCAGGGGTTCTGTTCCTGATACTTCTAGAGTTCTAGAGTTCCACCGGTTACTACTAGTCTTCCTCAGGATGAGGTGACTAATGGGGATTTTTTCCAATCGATTTATATTATTTCTCAGTTGGGTACTGCTTAGGTTAAGAGGGATGCATTTGGTGTTTCATCTACTGAGGTCATAAGGGTTGTCCAGTTTATGAAGATGAATCCTTTTACTCTTACTGGTGTAAAGGTGGAGGAGGATCATTAGGGTTTCTTGGATGAAATAGAGAAAAATTTTAGGGTCATGCAGGCAACGAATGTGGAAGGGGTGAATTTTGTTGCTTACCAGCTTAAGGATATAATGTACCAATGGTACCAAGAGTAAGATAAGATGAGAGGTCGTTAAGGAGTTATCTTTGTGGGAGACTTTCTCCAATGCTTTTCTGGACCATTTTTTTTCTCAAGAGTTGAGGGAAGCAAAGGTGGAAAAATTTGTTAATTTGAAGCAAAAGAAGATGTTGGTCAAGAAATATACCTTGAAATTTCATCAGTTGTGAAGGTATGCTCCAAAATTGGTGTCTGATATGAGGAAAAAGATGAGAAAGTTTGCTTTTAGACTGTCTTAAGATTTGATTCTCAAAAATAAGACTGCATTGCTGATCAAGGATATGGATATGTCTAGATTAGTTGTTCATATGCAGCAGGTGGAAGAAGAAAAGAGGAAGCAAGCTGACTTTAGGAAAAGACGGGGTAAGAAGTTCAAGTCTTCTGAACAAGGTGGTGGGCAACAACAAAGTGGCTGGGATGGTGGTAAGTGGACTAAGAAGAAGTGGGGGAGTTCTAGTTCCTACTCTACAGCTAGTGCTCCTTACCCGAAGCCTTCAAGTGATAGGCACCAGCAGGGTGACAATAATTTCGGGGCATAAGGCACCCAATCTCAAGCTAGTGAGGCTCAGTCAGCCTTATCATGCCCTCATTGTCGGTTATGTAGTAGGTTGCATAGGGGTTTCTGTGATGGTGAGGAAAGGGACATGTGTTTTATATGCGGCTAGCCTGGCCATACACCTAGAAATTGTCTGGTTAGTAAAAGAGCTTCAGGAGCAAGTAAGGCTCTAGTTTCTTTATCTTCTACTCCCGCACCAAACGATGCTGCTTTTTTATCTATTTCTACATCTGGTACCGACACAGGTCAAAATAGGTTATATGCTCTTGCTACTCGATAGGAATTTGAGGCATCACCTGATATCGTGACTGGTATTGCTTTCTTGATCTGGGGGCCACTCTTTCTTTTATGACCCTATTTGTGGATGTGTATTTTGGTTTTGATCCTAAAGTTATTTCAGATCCTTTTTCTAATTCTACCCCGGTAGGAGACTCTATGGTTGCTAATAGAGTCTATAGGGGGTGTGGTATCTGTTGGCAGTAGGCAGACTTTGGTGGATTTATTTGAACTTGATATATTGGATTTTGATATTATTCTAGGGATGGATTGGTTACACTCTATTACACGTCCTTAGACTGTTGGACCCGTAAGGTTGTCTTTAGGTTACTTGGTGAATCGGTTATTGAGTGGTAGGGTGGTTCCCTAACTCCTAGGGGGAGGTTTATTTCTTATCTTAGAGCTCAACGGTTAATCTCTAAAGGGCGTATCTATCATCTGGTCCAGCTTAAAGATTCTAACTCGGAATGTTATTCTTTTCATTCGGCTCTAGTAGTGAATTAATTTCTGAAGTCTTTTTGAATTATTTTCTTGGTGTTCCTCCAGAGAGGGAGACCAAGTTTGGTATTAATTTGGTTTCAGACACTCATCTAATATTTATTCCTCCTAATAAAATAGCTCTAGCTGAGTTGCTGGAACTCAAGGAGCAACTTAAGGATCTTTTCGATAAGGGTTTCATCCGTCCTAATGTGTCCATTTGGGGTGCACCAATTTTATTCGTGCGCAAGATGGATGGTTCCCTTCATATATGTATTGACTATCAACAATTGAATAAGGTAACGGTTAAAGTATCCTTTTCCAAGGATACATGACTTGTTTAATTAGTTGCAGGGTGCCAAATTCTTTTCCAAGATAGATCTTTGGTCTGGGTATCATCAACTTAATATTACGGAGGAGGATATCCCTAAGATGGCTTTTCGTACTTGGTATGGATACTTTGAGTTCGTAGTTATGTTATTCGATTTAACTAATACCCCAACAACATTTATGGATTTGATGAACAGGGTTTTCAGGCAGTTTTTAGATCTTTTTGTTATTATGTTCATTGATGATATCTTGGTGTATTCTAAGAGTGAGGTGGATCATGCTAATCACCTCTGTGTGGTGTTGCAGACCTTAAAAGAGCAGCAGTTGTCTGCCAAGTTCTCCAAGTGTGAGTTCTAATTGAATATTATGAGTTTTCTTGGTCATATTATTTCTAGTGAGGGGATCATGGTGGATCCGCAAAAGGTAATTGTGGTTAAAAGGTGGACTAGACCCATGAATCCAACCAATATTTAGAGCTTCTTGGGTTTGGCTGAGTACTATAAGCGGTTTGTGAAAGTTTTTTGACGATAACTACCCCATTCACTAAGTTGACTCAGAAGAAGATAAAGTTTTCTTGGTCGGAGGCTTGTGAGGGGAGTTTTGAGAAGTTGAAAGATAAGCTAACTTCGGCTCCGATTTTGACATTGCCTGAAGAAATTGAGGGGTTTGTGGTTTATTGTGATGCATCCCAGGTGGGACTTGGTTTTGTTTTGATACAACATGAGAAGGTGATTGCCTATACTTCCAGGCAATTCAAGGTACATGAGAGGAATTATCCTACTTATGATTTAGAACTTTTAGTGGTGGTTTTTGCATTAAAAATCTGGTGGCATTATTTATATGGGGAGTACGTAGACATATTTTTTGATCATAAGAGTCTACAGTATGTGTTCACTCAAAAAAAGCTAAATCTCAGGCAGAGGAGATGGTTGTAGCTTCTTAAGGACTATGATATGAGTCTTCACTACCACCCAGGTAAAGTTAGTGTGGTTGCTGATGCTCTTAACAGGTTTTCCATGGGGAGTTTAGCTTAAGTGAATCAAGAGAAGCGGGAATTGGTGAAGGATATTCATCGCTTGGCTAACTTGAAGTTCGTCTCTTGTACTCCAATGATGGTGGTATGATGGTACAGGAAGTGGTTTGGTCATCTCTTCATGCAGAGATCAAGGAAAAACAAACGCTAGATCCTATCTTAATAAAAATCAAGAGTGATATTGGTAGGCAAAGGGTGATAGTATTTGAGATCAGTGGTGATGGTACCTTGAGGTACCCAGGGCAGTTATGTGTTCCTGACGTCGATGGTTACGACAGATAGTTTTGGCTGAGGTGCATGAATCGTACTATGTTTTTCATCCTGGTTTGACAAAAATGTATCATGATCTCAAAGAGATATATTGGTGGAATGGTATGAAAAAGGGTGTGGTTGATTTTGTGGCCAAGTGCATGGTATGCCAACAAGTCAAAGTTGAGCATACGAGGCCTGAAGGGTTGTATTAGGAAATAGAGTTGCCAGAATAGAAATGAGAGATAATCAATATGGATTTTATTATTGTTTTTTCTTGATCTTGGAATCAATTGATTCAATTTGGATCATCGTGGATAGGATGACTAAGTTCTCTCACTTCTTGCCAGTGTGGACTAACTTTTAGGCTGAGGACTATGTGAGGTTATATCTTAACGAGATTGTAAAGCTGTATAGGTTACCTATTTTGATTATCTCTGATAGTGGTACGTAGTTTTCATCTCACTTCTGGCGGTCTTTCCTAAAAGGGTTGGGTACTAAGGTTAGTTTGAGTACTATTTTTCATCCTCAAATGGATGGACAAGCAGAGAGAACTATCCAGACATTGGAGGGCATGCTTTGTGTGCGTGTGATTGATTATAGTGGCAATTGGGTTGAGCATCTACCTTTGGTAGAGTTTGCTTACAATAATAGCTATCATTATAGCATTGGGATTGAACCTTTTGAGGCATTGTATGGTAGGAGGTGTAGATCTCCTATTGGGTGGTTTGAGCTTTGTGAGGCGGATATATTCGGTCTGAATTTGGTTTATCAATCTATGGAAAAGGTAAAGGAGATTCAGGATAGGCTTAAGGCTACCCATAGTCGCCAAAAGTCTTATGCGGATGAGAGGTGTAGAGACTTGGAGTTTGAGGTTTGGGATAAGGTGTTCCTAAAGGTATCTCCCATGAAGGGAGTAATATAGTTCGGTAAAAAGGAAAAGCTCAATCCCCGGTATGTTGGTTCTTATGTGGTTGTGCGAAGGGTTGGTAATATGGCATATGAATTGGAGTTGCCTTATATTTTGAGCTCCATTCATCCGGTATTTAATGTCTCCATACTGAGAAAGTGTCTTGGTGATCCTTCCTCGGTGGTTTCTCTAGAAGGATTGGATATCTCAGATTCTCTATCTTATGAAAAGGTTCCGGTTAAGATATTGGATCGACAGGTTCATCGGTTAAGGACCAAGGAGATGGCCTCTGTTAAGGTTCTATAGAGGAACCACAAGGTGGAAGAGGCTACATGAGAAGCGGAGGTGGACATGAAGTCCAAATATCGGTATTTGTTTTTTACTTCAGATATTTGTGCGGAAGGTATGTGTTCTTGATCACATCTTTATTTTTTAACTCAGTTAAGGGTTAGAATATATCCTTGCATCTTTATTTTCTAATTTGGTTAAAGGTTGGATTGATATTTGATAATGCAAATGAATCATGATTGTGTTTGAGCAACCTTTTTTGTCATTCGAGGATGAATGATCCTAGTGGGGGAGACTGAAGCACCCTGGGTTTTGGGACCCTTAGGAAATTTCCTAGATTTTTAGTTTCTGGACAAGATACGACTAGGGGGTACATGTCATATGCTGGGGTACATTGGTAAGGCTTGGTCGTAAACTGACCAGTGTTAGTTGGTGGGTTGGATTGGTTTCTGGAATGGGTACGACTTGGGTTAGTACGAGTCGTATGGTGGTTGATGGGTCGTATGGTTGAGTTTTTCTTCACTTAATCGAGTACGAGTGGCTGTTCATGGGTCATGAGATAGGGTAAGAGTTGTATTGTCCCACTCGTATGTTAAACAGTGTCAACTCCTCTTGGTTCTGTTATAGGTACGGGTTAAGGGTACTAACCGTATATTTAGATACAGTTTGGTTTGTATGGTCGTATGTTGATCGGTGTGGGGGTCTAAGGGAGGTCTAGGGTATGAGTGGTGGGTACCACTCGTATTGGAGGGTACGACATATATGGTTGAGTCGTACTCACCTGCGGGGAATTTATTCAGTTAAGTTGGGGGTAATCAGGATATTTCCCTCTTAACCCATATGACCGCATAACTTATATCAAATTTGGGAGGTTATTTACCCTATTATTCTAATCTTAAACACTTAGAAATACTCTTTAATTCTCTCTAAGGCTCTTGGGTAAATGAAGGATAGGGTTTCATCTAGAGGAGCAATTTGGGGCTTATTTGGGTGATTTCTCTCCACCATCTTTGTGATATAAGGCAAGATACTTCTCTCTCATTGTTATTTCCAACTAAAGGCATGATTTATACAATTTTTTCATGGCATGATTATTGTATGGTGTTGGGATTTTCAAATATATATTGGGATTTTGGTATGAAATGCTTTGTTATGGTTTTCCCATGTTTTACTTATGTTTTTACATGCTTTAATGGTGGTTTGGACAATTGGTTGCATGAGAATGGTTGATTGGTTATTGGAATTGATTTTGGAAGCACTATGCCCTCAACATGTTTGATAAAATGCCTATGATAATGCTTTTTCCATATTATTGGACTTTTTATGGAACTATTGCATAGTATGGTTTGGTAATGAAACCCTAAATGCCATAAATGGTTTGGAATGGTTAAATGGAGTGGTTTGGTGGTCATGATTATGTTTAACTAAACTTTTTTGTGGGTTACAAGGGAATTCCCCAAGTAAACATGATAATGAACAACTTGTGGGGTACATGGGATTCCCCCTAGCAAACATAATAATGGAACACTTGTGGGGTACATTGGATTCCCTCAAGTTAACTTAATAATGTAATCTATGGGTACATGGGAATCCCTTTACATAAAAAAGTTAGTTAAGGACATTGCTTGCAAGTTGTAGTCGGTATGACAATACCACTTCTTAAAGCCTTGGTTAATAATAATGGAATAATGGTTTGGTTGGTTGGAAATGATTTTAATTGGGCAATAATGGTGGGGTGTGATGCTAACCGTGAAGGTGCGAGTCCATTGGACAAATACTTGAATATCATGTTTGCCAACATGAGGGGTTGGTCAAAGAAACCATATATGATACTATGAGGTACATGTAAATCCTCTAAGTACACTATACATATGTATCGTGGAGAGCAAAGGTACTCGGGAATCCCCTGCTCTTATGGCATCTCCGGTTAGTGTTGCTACACGCATTGGGCAACGTTCATTGGGTTACACTGGACCTATTTAATCTATGAGTGGATCTAGGAAGGTTATGCTACATATATGCAGATTAATGGTTTTAAAGATATGCTAAACCCGGTTCCCTTTCCTAGCATGGTTATATATATATGTATGTGTGTGTGTGTGATTGTATCCTTATGGTTGTTTTACTTGATTTTACTGGATGACATTATTTTATCCTTATCTTGAGTACTTGCTAGTTTTCACTTGCTAAATCATCCTCGGGCGGTTGTATCCCTACGCAATGTAGAAACCATCCATTCTACTCCTCCTACTTAGTGATCAAATTTTGAGATCGGCTCAGTTGGATTGAAGTGGTGAGCTTCCATATTCCGAAAGGCTCTATTTCATATCAGAGACATCTTTATTTGTTTGGAGACTTTATGGATATTGGTTTTAGCTATGATTGAGGGCTTGTCCCGACCAGATATTGGTTTTATTTTGGTTAGAGGCTTTTATGGAACTACTATGGGTTGGTATATGCGGGATTGGTAGTGGTGTCAGCCTTGGTATTGGGGCTGATACCGATTGACTAAATTTCTCACTGTTTCATCCTTTTATATTATGTTATGGACAGGAATTTGGTTATTGTTTACCAGTTGATCTATCAATTCATATATAGATATATGATCTAGCATGCCAATTTGTGAAATAAAAAATAAAATTCCATTTCTCTCCTCTCTCCACCCCACTCGATGTATGAATAAAGTGCGAAAGGGGAGTTGTAATAAGTCATATAGAATGAATGGATTCATGATAAAGTAAAACCCCTCGATGACATATTTGATCACAATTAATATTTTTTGGTTGATAGTGGGATCAAATGGTCTATAGTTCATTTGTTGGTAGCTTAAAGGATTAAAAATATGACTCTTGCTTTCCAATTAGCTGTTTTTCCATTAATCGCTTATGGTTTTGGTTTGATTATGGTTATCGGTTTGATTTGGGTTGATTGGACTCGTTTGGGTCAGTCTCGGTCATAGACCTAACCCAGATTATGGATTTGTGCAATTACATGCCATCTTTTTATATGTTCAGAATTCATCCGACTCAGGATATATACTGGATGGTTGGGTTGTATATCGGCTGTGGTCTCTAGTCCTGGTTGGACTTGAGATTCCCATTACGATAAGGCCCCTAGTCGGGTTGGGTTAATTTCTCACCAACACCACTAGTAACATCATAAGCATTTTGAGGATCACCATTTATGGTCTTGATGTAGGAGTTCTCTAGAACAATCTTCAACTCTAGTCTTTATGGTGTAGCCCCGGTCGCATAATTATGAGTTTCTTCAGTGTCTAGTAGTGCATAAGCAGGCTTATTATAGGTGACGAGTTCTACATATTGATTGTTGTTGTTATTAGGTTGAATGGATTTCTTTTTAACAACTCAACATAGTCCTACCATACTAATTGTGTTATGCCCAAACTCTCTCATTGCATCCTTTTCTTATACTCACATACTATGGCCCTAAGATTGTTTAATTTGGGAAAATTCTTAAACCCATGTGGCCCTATGTATATGTAGCATCCCTTATCCTCGTTATATACTTTCTTTTTATTGTAGCCTAATAACCAATTGAGTTTTTGCTATCGAACTTGTTGGTATTTTTATTCTTAGGGTGTTGTTGATGTGTGTCCTTTCTTTTATCATATACTTACCTATCTGTAGAATTGTCACCCTTTGATTCATTGACTCTACCTTTGTCATATTTCTCATTCCTAAAATTCATCAAAGACTCAAATTTCACTATGGATTGGTCCATATTCGTGACACATTGCCATTGCAATCCCTACTTAGCCCAATTCTATGACTCATCCATAAAGTGGAACGATAAGTCATCACTGTGGATTTGGAGCACAAAGGTGGTTAAATCCTTGACATAGTCGTGTATGCTTTTTGTCTACTTTAAATCCCTAGGTTTGTGTCTTGCCTCGTACAAGTCATTATATGTAAATAATTGATGCTTAAGTTTGGCCTTAAACTGATTTGTTGTGCTAATAGTGAAACTTTCTAAGTATTAGGGACCTTTCTTCTCAACCACAACATGGTGTTTTTTTAGATAGATACAATACATTGGTATTGGCCTTGGCTTTATCCTCCTTTACTTTTCCATACCTAAAATAGTTTTCTTAGTGCCAAAGAAAGTTCTTCACCTCTTGTACATCACAAACCCCTTTAAACACTGACGGCTTTAGAGCCTTGCTATTTTACTTCCTCATCACAATGGTATTCTTGGCTACTTCAACCATAACAATATCAACCTTCTCCTCGATTGTTGGTACATTTTCCTTTATGGCATTGATATACTAAATGCCTCTCTGAGTTTGCACTTTAAGGTAGTGATGGTTGTTGTAGCTCTATCTCAAACTATGAATGCCCCTCCAAGTCATTTCAATTTCTCTTGGTCTGTTCAAGGGTATGGACCTGAAAAGCATTAAAGATGTTGTTCACTTTCCTTTCCCCAAACATTGGCCAAAGATATCAAGGTGTCCATCCCTAAATTAACTTTCATAACCTACTCTTTATTGTGTGAGACATCCTTAGTCACGACCTTTAATTCATCCTTGCTCTCTCTATGGCAAATGGTTCCTAGGATGTAAGCCATTTTCTTGATACAACCTCTGATAATGCCTTGTTGCTCTTATTGGTGACACATCTCTTCTTGTTGGAAGCCTTCTTGATAACGACATATTGAGTGATATTTGTTAGAGTGTTAGCAGTGTTGAATTATCTGTTGTTTGTCATTCCCTTAGTTACAATCTTACTCTAATACCAATTTATCACGTTCTTAGTCTTCGACTAAAATTTGTGCAAAACTTGACGATTCCTCATATTCGCACACTAGTTACTTATGATCTTGTTATTCAAGTTAGCCTAAGACACTAGGAATTGCTAAGAGAATTGTAGAAAGAACACATAAGATTTTCTAGGAATATTTGTATAAGATAGAACTTGAACATAATTGCTTGATGGTTGTATTAGATAGAACTTGAATATATCCAATAACCTTTTGCAATCGCGGACACCCTACTTCGCAATTACAGTGAAATAATTCCTTCTCTGCAATCGTAGAAAGGGGTTAGCGTTCATGAAGAATAGTTACGCACCATATATCAACATTTTATCTAAAATACAAGTTTATAAGTTCTCCAAATTGACCCTCAGGATTCATTCAGGACCCTACAGAACTAAACCATATATGCAACTAGGCTACTTTACGTTCTAGACTCTATGGAAACATTGGATTTTTGAAAAGAGGTCATGTACAACAAATTAATCCTCGAGACCTTTAAGAGCTTATTTTAATTAGTGAACAAAGGATTGAAATGCAAAATAATGGTTTTAAACCTAAACCAACTCTACTACTAATCCAAAATCGATATTCTGGACCTAATGGAACTGTCAAAATTAATATTCAACGATCAAAACACAAAATGTTGATCTAAGTCAAACTAAAGGCTTTTAAAGACTCTTAGAGCCTCAAACTCTCCTAATTATTCTAGAATGCATCGAGGACTATGACAACGATCCCCACACCATATAACCAGCAGGTAACAACAATGGGGAAGGGAAAAATGGTCAAAATAAAAAGGTAAATTTCACACTTTAGGTTGTTACATTATCCACCACTAAAACTCTAGTTCGTCCTCAAACTAAAAAAGAAAATAAAAATCCTGGAGCGGTAAATAGTTGGGGGTATCTATGCCTCATATCGGAATCTACCTCCAAAGTAGCCTCCTCAGGAGGATGATGTCTCCACTAGACCCTTCAATAAATCAATACTCTTACACCTCAAATTCTTTGTCTACCTATCTAGGATAACAATGGGCTCAGCCTCAAAGGATAAATCATTGACTAGTACAATAGAATCCCATCGAATCACATGTGCATCATCTGAATGGTATCTCTTCTGCATAAAAATGTAGAATACAGGATGAACAATTGATGTGGAGGCAAATCTAGCCTACATGCCATATCATTATACTTCTCAAGGATCTCAAAAGGGCTAACGAATCTCGAACTAAGCTTCTCTTTCTTCTAGTACCTCATAACACTCTTCATGGGTGAAACCTTCAGCAGAACTCAATCTCTAATCATGTATGATACACCGAAACCTTATCATTAGGTATAACATTTTTGCATACCCTGGGCAGCCAATATCCTTTGTTGACTTAGTTACACACGGTCCATTGAATCCCCCAATAAATCTATACCCTAAGGCCTTGCCTCAAATAAATCAAACCGTCCCACGAGAGACCTATACCTCTACCTATATAAAGCCTAAAAAGGTACCATATGAATGCTTATAATTGTAACTGTTGTTATAGGCGATCTCCATTACGAGCAAGAACCTGTCCTAATGACCTCTAAATTCCATGACACATGCTCGGAGCATGTCCTCTAGCACCTGAATAATCCTCTCAGATAGACTGCCAGTCTGGGGATTAAATGTTATTCTCAAATCAAGCTGAGTATCCAAACCTCACTGAATAGTACTCCAAAAACCTGAGGTAAACTGAATACCTCTATCTGATACAATAGATACAGGGACACCATATAATCAAACAATCTCTCTAATGTAGATCTTGGCTAACTTATTTGCATTATAATTTTCTTTCACCGGTATGAAATGCTCTAGTTTGGTCAATTGATACACAATCACCCAAGCAGATTCAAACTTCCCGAAACTTGAGTGTAGGCCAGCTATGAAATGTATGGTGATTCGCTCCCACTTCTACTTGGGAATGGGCATCCTCCACATCATACCACATGTTCGTTGGTTCTCATATTTCACCTATTGGTAATTCAAGCACTTATCCACAAACATCATAATATCCTTTTTCATACAACCCCGCCATAATGTTGCTTTAGATTATGATACATCTTAGTTGCTCCAGGGTGAATGGAATATCTAGAATAATTCCTCCTCCAAGATAGTCTATCCATCCACTACTCTTGGCATGAAAAATCATCCCCTGATCCTCAAAACACCATTGAAATGAATAGATGCCATTTTATTCTTCCTGCTCAACACATTATCTCGAATCACGCTCAATCTATTACTCTCAAACTGATGAGCTCAGAGCTGCTCCATCAAAGAATACCTAACCTCCACAAATGCAAAAACACACCTAGATGAATAAATATCAAGCCTAACTAACTATTTAGCTAAAGCTCTAAGGCCAAAGGCCGCTCCGAGTCCAAGAGATGACTCAAACTTCCCATACTTATCACCTTTCATCTAAGGAATTCACAACCATATTAGCCTTTCCAAATTGATAAATAATAATAATATCATAATGCTCAGAAAACTCAACCCATCGATGTTGTCTCATATTAAGATCTCACTAGGTGAAGAAATACTGAAGGTTACAATGATCGGAGAAAATCTCACAGTGGACTTCTTACAAGCAATGCCATCATAATTTCAACACAAACCATCGTGGACAACTTCAAATCATGGCTAGGGTAATTCTTCTCATGAGTCTTCAACTGATGAGAAGCATACACAATCACCTTACCCTCCTACATTAATACATCCTCAAAACCAATATTAGAAGCATCACAAAACATAGTAAAAACCTACACCATTCTTGGGTAAGGTCAAAATAGGAGCTGAAGTCATCAAGTCTTTAAGATTTTGAAAGCACTTCTCACAATTATCTGACCAGTAAAAAACAATCTTCTTCTGAGTTAACTTGGTTAAAGGAGCTATAATAGAACAGAAACCCTCTAGAAAATACTGATAATAACCCATTAAACTAATAAAACTCTAAATCTCAATAGGAGAAGTACGTCTAGCCAACCATGAATCACCATTATATTGGTCGGATCAATCATAATACCATCCATTGTCACCATATGGCCTAAGAAAGAGATAGAATCCAGCCAAAACTCATACTTGGAGAACTTGACATATGAATTCTCATCTTGCAATCTTGAAGTACAGTCCTCAAATGTCTCACACAATTGTCCTTATTCTTAGAATAAACCAAGATATCATCTATAAATACAGTCATGAAAGAGTCAAGATACAATCGAATACTCAATTCATTAGGTCCATAGATGTAGTTGGTGTATTCACCAACCCAAAAGACATGACCAAAAACTTATAATGACCATTGTTGCACCCAAGCGCACACGCAAGTGTACGTGGGCTCACCAGGTAATACAACGACCTTAAACAAAGTCGAATATTGATCCCTCAGAGACTTGTGTTATCAACTATCCAAGTTTAGTTTACTATTAAGATCAAATTAGTGCAAAAGTAACTAAAAGAATTTGAGAGTTTATAATTAAAAGTAAACTAAAATAATCCAGGAAAGTAAAGACTTTGGACAATCAATGGAAGAAAACTCGGGGTTAAAGCACCACAAATAATCACACTACGCTATTGAACTTCATTCGTTAGATTACTTATCTTGGTTGTTGATTCATAGGGTTTATCGTATGATCATGGTCTCCCGACCTTTAACCTTCTACCTAACTGGACATTACAACTACATCGTTGAGCAGGGATGTAATAATCCATTTAGATGCATTAAGATGTCATCCTGCAAGTGAACTAAGCAAGGCTTATAGGTATATACCAATCCTAGATGCTAATTCAAATTCCTTATTTTATAAAAGAATACGAACCTTACTCTACTTATCCCCATGTTCTATATTCTTACTCCCCCTCTCGGGCTTACAGAGTCGAAAATTGATATATTCTAAAGGTTGTAAATCCTTAAAATAGTTATAACAAAGATAAATAAATAACCAAATATGATAAGCAACCAAAACAAAATCAATTCAAAGTAATCGCAATCATGTTCTTGGCCTTAACCTCGGAAATGGGGTGTTTAGTCACTAATGGACATAACCGTAACCAGATCAATGAACACGAAATATAATCCATAAATAAACAAAAGTAAAGAAATAAAAACCCTAATTAAAGTGTTTTCCATCCCCTCTACAAGCGTCCAAGACGTCCAAGGTCCTTAACATCAAGTTCAAGTGTCCTATTTATAGGAAAATGATTTGGTCTGTTGGGAGTTCGGGTCGCCCCGCGATGGTTAGTTCACTGAAGTAGGGGTTGCCCCACGATGGTTAGTCCACTAGATTAGGGGTCTCCTCGAAATGGTTAGTCAACTATAGTAGTGGTTTCCCCATGATAGTTAGTCCAATGGAGTAGGGATTGCACCGCCCTTCTATTGCGAGGAACACTGGAAACTCCATCTTGATTCCTAAACTCGTCTTGTGCATTTTTCCTTCAATCCCAAGCCTTGTGGTGTTGTTTCCACTTGATTTCCTACTTATGAATCATCCATATATCATCACAATCAACTTATCAAGCATTCTATAGCATCAAAAACTACATATTAGAGCTCAAAACAACACATAATTCATAACGGTGAACTAGAAACTTAAGCTAAGAACTACTTTCGTCCTATTAATCTTTAGCTTAGCGTTTTGACTCTTGGCTTGATTCAATTGAACCTTGAACCATATAAACAAGTTTTTACACACAGAAATACACAATCAAACTATTAGGAACTCATTATACATATTAAAAACCACCATGATTAACTATACCAACACCTAGCTCAAGCTAGTAACACTAGTTTTCTTATTTGAATTCTAAGTAACCAATTTAAGTACAAACTTGTTTGAAAGACACCATGAACATTGTAATAAAGTAATTAAACACTTAGATTCTCAATTATATCCTCATTAACACATTAAGCACACAAGTTGTCCTAAAAAAGAAGCTAAATAAGCTCGGATAATAGCACTAGGTTCATAAAACCACCTCAGATCAACCATGTTGAGTCTAAAAAGTTGTATTTGGAATGTACAAAGCTCTAATACTCAACTGTTGATATTCGTATCTCAAGTCAATCTTAAAAAACATTAAAACTCCCTGAATTTAGTCAAATAAATCATCAATGTGAGAAAGAGGGAACTTATTCTTGACAGTCACCTTGTTCAGTTATGGATAGTCAATACATATGTGAATAGAACCATCCTTATTCTGCACAAACAAGACATGAGCACTTCATGGGGATATTCTAGGTCTAATGAACCCCTTACTCAATAAATCTTACAATTGTTCCTTTATTTCCCTTAACTCAGCTTGGGCCATCCTATAAGGAGGAATGAAAATGGTCTAGATGCTTGGCTCAATATCAATAAAAAATTCAATATCCCAATTTGGAGGCATACTAGGCAAATCCATAGGGAACACATCCATGAACTCGCAAACAACTCGAATAGAATCCAATAGAGGCTGTGAAAAAACACTAATATCTTGAATATAAGCCAAATAAGACAAACATACTTTTTCTACCAAATGAAAAGAACTTATAAAAGATATAAATCTCTTTGAATCTAAATTAAGAGTACCCTTCCACGAGAATCTTGGCACACCTGATGCAGCTAAAGTCATGGTCTTGGCAAAACAATCTAGTACTACATGATGGAGAGATATCAAGACATACCCAAGATAACATTAAAGTAAACTATATCTAGGATAATCAAGCCTACCTAGGTCCCACACCTTGCAAAGGTTGCTACACAATATCATTACACCTAATTACACAAGACTCTCCTACTGTGGTAGAAATACTAAGAGACACAATAAGGGTATCATATGCAGTATCAAAATTAGTGGAAAAGAATGTAGAAACATAGAAGAATATAGAACCAGGGACTAATATCTCATAATAAAAATGATGGCAAAGTGGGATGATACTTGTGATAACTGTATTAAAGGCCTTCGACATAGGTCTCCAAAGTATAATATACCACTGATCACATCTACCTCTAGAAGGAGCAACCCCATATCTGCCACCATAATCTCACCAATCTCTAACTTGAGCACCTCTAGTACCACCCTTCCACTCTATGAACCACCTCTAACCACCAAAATGGTGTAGGGAAAAGTTGAAGCTGAGAACTTTTCTATGTAGGAGCCAATGCTCATCAAAGATAGTCCCTCATAATATGTCTAAGATAATTACATACATAGCAACCTATGCTACCCTTCTAATGATATAATGGTCTAAATAACCAAAATAACCTCCCCGTCTTGAAGAACCAAGACTAGAGCCTCTACCCATGTGGCCTAATCCCTGGCAACTTAATGCTGCAGAAACCATAAACCTACTATACAAACAATGTGAAGTTGTATGCACTTGTCTACCATGATAATTAAGAGAACCCCTGCCTGAGAAATCCTTACCTCAATTTATCAGTCCACTAAACTCACCCTATTGATAGACCTTCTTAGAACAACCACCACTTTGAATACCTTGAGGAATCAACTTGAGCATCTTGGCATGCTTAGTTATACTCTGAAAAGAAGCTCTTGACACCACTATCTAAGTTATAGCCAACTAATAAAAACCTACCCATCCCTTGAATAACTTCTAAATCCTTTCTGACTTAATAGAGATACAGGCTATAAAATATTTGGATAATACATAAAAGCATGCCTTATACTTATAAATAGCCATATATCCCTACTCTAGGTAATCCAACTCATCTTCATTTGATCCATCAAACTATAAGGCACAAACCTCTCTAAAAAAGCCTTAAAAAAACTGAGTCCATGTCATAGCAGGCAAACCCAATGATCTGTAACTAATAAGAGACCTTTACCTTTATCTAGCAATATCAGTCAACTGATAAGTAGTATAACCAAATTCATGGGACTCAAGGGCTCCGAGGTTGTGCAGCCTCTCTTGAAAATCAAGTAAAAACTTATAGGCATTGTCTCTAATGGCACCACTAATCTTAGGAGTAGCCAAGCAAATGAATCTCTCAAACCTCTATTGATCATTAGAAAATATCATAGAGCTAAATCAATAGGAGGAATAGTGAGTTTTGTAGGCAGTGAATTAATTGCAGGGGTACCATAGAAGATGTTTATACCCCTAAAGTTGGAATACCATAAGTAGGAGCCTACCGTGGTGGTTGAATACCTTCTAAACTCTGAGAAACACCCGATACACTTCAAGAAACACCATCTTGCATAAACACTTTCTAGATAACTGAATAGATGAATTAATAGAACTTGTAATATCGAGGTAGCAGCTAAACTTTCGGGACCTAAGCTATCTATACATTCTCTATTTGATAATCATCCTTAGCATACTTAATATCACGCTTGAAAGAGGCAGCCCTAACATGTCCTCTAACTAGGGTAGCTCATCCTGCCTATTCTTTACCTTTGAATTGGCGACAACCCCTCTCTTTTCTATTAATTAAGGTCCCAATAGTGGTGCTCGATTAACATCCCTAGTATCTATAGATCTGGTCCTCACTATGTATGTAGAAAAGAATGGAATATAATTTTAGAATATATGGCATGAACAACCCAAATGGTAAGTAATTAAATTAGAGAAGTTCTTTTGAAAGACATCTAATAGTCTCACATAGATAGATATGGATGTCAACATACCGATCCGCGAGATTCTACTAGATATTCTACTTGTTCACTTATGATATTAGTGAACCTAGCGCTCTAATACCAATTTTTCATTACCCTAAAGTTAATGTCATAATGGAATCTACCTCGGTCCATCCTTAGTAGATAAGACAAAAGCCACAATATAGAAAACAATTGAAAATTTTAAAACGCAACCCAATATGTGAGGCTCCTAGAAAAAAATTGAGAAAATATGTAAATAACATAAAACTTCAAACAAATACAACAACTCCTAAATATTGATTCCATAAGTAAAGAGCATCTATAACAAGGTATGGAATGGAATATATAATAATCTATCTCTGAATAAAAGTAAATATATGATAAAGATAAAGGAGATCTAAAGGTTGCCCTAAAATCTAGAGCTCTCCCATACCTCAAATACTAACTTTAATAGCACAGATCAGTTGACGCGAGTCATACTCAAACTAGTATTTCCAACTAAAGGGCATATTATGAGTGATTACAGTCTATTTGTACTTAGTAGGTATCATAGGCCAACTAAGAAAAGCAAAAAAAAAGAAAGTAAAAGATACCATGAGCACGTACCTGCAAATAGAAAACTTCTCAAATGACAGATCACATCATCCCCACTAATAGTTCTATAATATATAATAAGTTAAAAGAGACATCTAAACATATAATATATATATAAGGAAGCTAAGTGCATAACAACAAACATATAACAAAATACAAATGGTGTTATGCAATGCAATAAATATGATACAATGTAGGTGGAACTTTTGAATACACCTTCCAAGCATCAATGCTTTAGGATAGGACACATAAAGGGTTCACAACCTATATACTTTCACAATCTAAAACTTATATCTCAATCAACCCAACTGATACATCCCCTGATCTAGGCATTTTAATAGTGTTCAGTATTTCTCAAGTCTCAATCAACCCGACTGGCATATTTTTTTACCTAGGTTTCTTTAAAAATATCTCATTTTCTATCAAAAGATCAATGTTTCACAGTGGTATCAATTACATGAATACGAATAGATGAAATAAAGATGTAATGCTAGCAACCAATCAGTTGAAGATATCAAATCAATACAGGTATAAATGAGATTATATTCAACACAAGATGTCTCTAATTAATATTATTATCCTTCACCCAATGCCACTAGTATGGTTAGTCATGTAAGACATCAAAAATATAATTTTTAAGTAAATATATACTCATGTAATGTAATGAACTCCCAGAGTATTTTCTATATTTTCATACATTTTGTTATTTGGAGCTTTTCTATAGCTTCCCCAAGTCATTTATGACTTACTAGAGCTAACTTCCATTATCGGGCAGTTTATTTATTTTTTAGAGCCAATTCTCTATCTTGAAATCTTCATTGGTAAGAATTGTCTACCGAGAAAAAAATTTAGTCTAACAATCTTGTATGGAAATTTTGAAAATTTCATCAGCTCTAGAACATCCATTTTAGGCTAGAGGGATCTTTAGTTCGGATCCTAAGGCTTTTGAATTATTTTGGGATATTGATTGAAAATTAAGAAATATGAAACTTGGATGTAACACCTACTTTTCAATGAAATGACCTCAAATGGTAAATTCGACTATGTCATTGATACTGAAATATTGAATTTAATAGTTTGGCATAGTTCATTTGCATTCACTAAATTCTGGATGAATTCCAAGGAGTCGATGGAGACTTGGAATTTTCCAAGTCCCCAACTGGTGCACCACTCAACTGGTGCATTCACTTATGCGCCACTTGGATTGCTTAAGTGGAGGTTGTGTACGCAACCAGTTGGTCTCATAAGCAACCTGGCTTGACCAACTGAGGGTCATATACATAAGGCTCTATCCCCTTATGCAACTAGTAGGCTGAGTAAGCGATAGGTGCAAGCATGGGTGGGTACTGCTTAAGTGGTACTTGGCCGCAAAAATGATGACCACTTAACCAATCCAATGTCCACTTAAGCGGCACCAGGGTGGCATGAATTCCCCTTTTGCCTTATTTTTCTCTAATTTTCACATAAATTGAAGAGTTAAAAACCCAAGAGAGTGTGAAAAATTGGAAGAAACATTAATAGGTGATTTTGTGGTGTTTGCGAGCTTGGATTATACATTTCTTCTCCATGTTCTTAGTAAATTTCCATTAAATTCATGGTTAAATTCTCTATTATTTCATAAAATACCTAGATTATGGTTGAGTTGATTTTAGCACCATTTGAGCTTAGAATTTACCCATTTTAAGGGTAAATGTTCCTTAAGCACAAAGAAATGCATTGATAGTTTTGAAAGAGTGATTCGCAAGCAGACCCCGCATGAGTTTTTTACGTAATCGTGGTCCTGAAGCATAAAAATACAATATGAGTACCGTTGTTCTCATATTAATGAGTAGATTATGATTTGATAGGGTGGCATCATGCAAAATCTTCTAGAAAGATAAAATCACCAATTTAACAGATTTCATCAGTTTATTTTTGGCATTCAAGTAGTCTAATGTAGCACCCCAGATTTTGGGCCTAGAAATTTCTGAGTTTTGAGCTTATTGCACTGACTAAGACTCACCAAATAAGTCGTAAGGTCTCCTTATGAGTCATTAAGATCGATACATAGGGTGACCATATAAAGGTTGTCTTGGTTTTTACCTTGGTTAAGATTTAAACCTAATGAGTCGTAGGGACTCATAACAAGTCGTAAGGTATGACTCATAGGAAAACAAGTGTTGATGCCAAACTCCCTATATTGATCACTATTTTTAACATTTATCAAACCAAAACACTCCACCTTTCCTCTCAAATCCCTAAGTCAAGAACACTTAGGGGTTCCAAGGAATTAGCAATTAGAGCTTTCAAGGTTTGATTCTCTTCGTAATTCTTAATATCTCAGGCATATTACTTTTTTCCAAAACTTATTTGTTGTAATCATGTAATTAAATTGTTTCTCATGTGATTTAATTGTGGTTTATGAATATGTGTTTAAGGGATTTGGAATAAATATGACTTGAATTGAATCCCCATGATTTAATATGCATTATTTTTTCTTTATCAATATTTTTTGAACTAATTGGGTGCATGGGTATAAGAATTGGAAAGGGGGTCAAGGTATTTTCTCAAATTGATGTTTTGTTGTTGGAAATTGTGTTCCCTCAACCTACTTATGTAATTGGTTTTGAAAGATGGTTTATTACATAATTTGACTTACTTGCCTATATTATTGCATTTCATAAAAGGTTAAATTGATAAATAAATATTTAAAGGACTTGTTGGCCATGCTTGATTTTCTTAAAATTGGAAGCTCGGGGGTCGAGGCATTTCCTTAGGTTGAACTGATAAACTATAAGGGGTTGTGGCATTCTTGAAATTTAATTTAATGAACAAAGGGGCATGTGGCATTCACCCATATTGATTTAATTAACATAAAGGGTTGAGTAATTCCCCTAGGCTAATGCAATTATTTTGGCATAATTATAAGCTTACAAATGTAAGGGTATACCGATATTTATAGTGTGCCTTAGTGGTTAATTCCTTGGTTAAATGGATGGGTTAAGTAAAACTTATTTTACTTTGGTTTGATATGGGTTATGTGCTAAGCCATGATGGTGGAGGTCCCGAAAGATTGATACTAGAAACTCGTGTTCGCCAGCATGAGGGTTGGTATTGATTACCGTGTGTATGGTTCATACTATTGATATCTATTTATATCCTGGACTGTCATGGGGTTGGCGTATTACTTGGTCTTTCTTGACACCTCTGGTTCAGGCGAATAACATGTACTCGAGCCCTTTTTGCAGGGTGAGATGAACATATATGGCCCGTGAGTGCCTTTTCTTGATAGCTAAGCTACATAGTCCAGGCTAATATTTTACTTTCATGCTAAACCTTGTTTTCGATCCCATCATGTTATATATATATATATATATATATATATACATACATATATATATGTACATTGTGTGCATGTGGATTCTACTATGGTTTTGACATGGCATTATTCTATCCTATTTTAGAGTTACCTTCTACCGCTCACCCTACTAACCATCTGTAGATGTTGTATCCCCATGCGATGTAGAAATTAGAGACACTTTTTTTCCTACGCAGTGATAGGTGATCTTTGATCATTCAAGAGTCAGCTTGAAGTGGTGAGTCTCATCTTTTTAGAAGGCTGATACTTCTTGGTTTATTTTGTGTAATAGACTATTTCTCATGGATTCTTTAGGTATTATTGGGGGCATGTCCTAACTTAGATTGTTCTTGGATAGTAGAGGCTTTATGGATACTATAGATTAGGATTGTTGTTGCATATCTTAGTATTCATCTATCCTGTTATATCTTTGGAACTCAGTCTATCTTGTTATATGTTGAGACGTCTGTTGCTATAGTTATATTATGTTTTATTTAGCTAAAGTAAAGGGGGTGGTCTTCGTTCCTCATAGAACTTAACATACCCATAATGGGCAGACCCTAGTTTGGGCCATGACAAGTTGGTATCAGAGCCTAGTTTCATGGTCAATTGGGTATCCACAAAGCCATATAAATTAGAGTCTTTTTTATAGGTGTGTAGCACACCACACTTATAAGGGATAGTCTATAAGGCATTTAGGAATGTTCTTGTGTTCTAATTTTGGGCTGTAGAGTCTAGGATATTGAAATTTCCTCTAATCCTCATTTGTTTGCATTTTAGTTCTTGCCTCCCAGAAGATCTGATGCTCATAGAAACTCTTTTGTCCCACCCAATAATAATATGGATAGAACTCATCTTGCTTATGGGATATAGACCAGGTCTACGGTCCCTGCTTTTGATTGCCCCGATAGAGTTCCACCGGTCTCTGCTAATCTTCCTCGGAATCCTCAGGGTGATGCATCTAATGTTGAGTTTTGCTAGTTGATTCATTTGCTTACTCACTTGTTGGTCTCTCTGTCGCTCTAGTCTAAGTATGTTGCTTCTATCATTTCTTCTTCTGAGTCTACAAGGGTTGGCCAGTGGATGAGGTTGAGTTCTCTGACTTTCACAGGCTCTAAGAATAAAGAGAATCTCAAGGGTTCATAGATGAGATAGAAAATATTTTTTGAGTGATGCATATTTCTCACTCTAAAAGTGTAGAGTTCATTGCAGATAAGTTGAAGGATATGGCATATCAATGGTATGAGGAATGGGAACAATTGAGAAGGGATGATATTGAGCTAGCTATGTGGGATGACTTCTCTAGTGCCTTTCTTGAGCACTTCTTTTCTCAGGAGTTAAGGGAGATAAAAGCTAAGGAGTATGTGAATCTGAATCAAGGCAGAATAACTATGAAAGAGTATGCCTTGAAGTTTCATTAGTTGTCTCGCTATACCCCAGAGTTGGTATCTTCTATGAGGGCTAAGATGTGGCTTAAAAAGTCTATAGGGATTGTGTGGTATCTATCTGTGGTAGGGAGATGTAGGTGGATCTGATAAAGTTAGATATGTTAGACTATGATGTTATTTTGGGGATAGATTGGCTCCATTCGTGCTATGCATCTCTTGATTGTAGACTCGAAGGGTTAGTTTCCAATTCCTAAATGAACCACTAATTGAGTGGGAATGTAGTTCTTTAGCACCTAAGGGGAGGTTGCTTTCTTATCTAAGAGCCCAAAAATTAATTTCCAAGGGGTGTCTATGTCATCTAGTTCAGGTTAAGGATTCTAATTTTGAGTTTCCCTTTTTGCAATCTATCCCAGTCATCAATGATTTTCCGAAAGTGCTTTCTGATGATCTTCTTGGTATTTCTCCCGGTAGGGAAATAGACTTTGAGACTAATCTTCCTCTGGATACCTTCATATGTCTATTCTTTCTTACATAATGGCTTTGGCTAAGTTGAAAGATCTTAAGGAGCAATTGAAAGATCTACTTGATAAGGGTTTTATCTGCTCTTGTGTTTCTCTATGGGGTGCCCTCATGCTTTTTGTGTGTAAGAAGGATAGATCTCTTCGAATGTGTATAAATTATTGCCAGTTGAATAAGGTGATTGTGAAGAATAAGCACCCTCTTCCTAGGATTGATGACCTGTTTGACCAGCTTTAGGGTGCTATATACTTTTCTAATATTGATTTTTGGTCGGTTTATCATCAGTGAAGATTAGGGAGGTGGATATCCCTAAGACTACTTTTCATACCCGATATGGCGATTATGAGTTTTTGGTCATGTATTTTGGATTGACTAATGCCCCAATGGCAATCATGGATCTTATGAACCAAATATTTCATCAGTTTCGGGACTTATTCATTATTGTGTTCATTGATGATATATTTGTACACTTCAAGAGTGAGGAGGATCATGTCAATCACCTCCGTATAGTGTTGCGAACTCTTAAAGATTAGAGTTTCTATGCTAAGTTCTCAAAGTGTAAGTTTTGATCAATTTTATGACCTTCTTTGGTCATTTTGTTTCTAGTGAGGGGATCATGGTGGATCCATAGAAAGTTGTGGTGGTTAAAAAGTGACCTAGACCCATAACTCCAACTAATATTTGAAGCTTCTTAGGTTTAGCCAGGTATTACAGAAAGTTTGTGGAGAGTTTCTCGTCGATCGCTACTCCATTGACTAAGTTGACTCAGAGAAAGGACAAGTTTCTATGGTTCGATGGTTATAAGGGTAATTTTGAGAAGTTAAAGGATAAGTTGACTTCAACTCCAGTTTTGACCCTACTCAAGGGTATTGATGGTTTTGATGTGTACTGTTATGTGCCCCCTATAGGACTGGGTTGTGTTCTAATAAGCATGGTAAGGTTGTGGCATATGCTTCCAGGTAGATTAAGGTGCATGAAAAGAATTACCCGACTCATGATTTGAAATTGCTGGTTGTAATTTCTGCTTTGAAGATTTAGCGCCATTACATGTATGGAGTTCATGTTGATATATATTTAGACCATAAGAATTTGCAATATGTGTTCGCCCAGAAAGAGTTGAATCTTAAACAAAGGATATGGCTTAAGTTGCTTGAGGTTTATGATATGAGTCTCCATTATCTACCAGGTAAACCTAATGTGATTGATGATACTTTTAGTACGTTATCTATGGGGAGCCTATTTCATGTGGATGAAGAGAGCGAGGGTTGGTAAAGTATATTCATCGTATGGATAATCCTTGAGTTTGTCTTTTGGATTCTAAGGATTGTGGGGTGATCCTTCAAGAGGTGGTGAAGCCTTCTCTTGGTACTGCATTGAAAGAGAAGCAAGTTTTGGATCCTATCTTTATGCAGATTAAGGATGATGTGGGTCAACAGAAAGTTAGCTTTTGAGATTAGTGGTGATGGTATCTTAATGTACCAAGGTAGATTGTGTGTTCCCAATATTGATGGGTTATGAGAGAGAATCTTAGATGAGGCTCATGAGTTGTAGTACATAGTTTATCCTAATTCAACAAAGATTTACCATCACATAAAAGAGATTTATTGGTGGAAATACATGAAGAGAGTTATGGCCAATTTTATATCCAAGCACATGGTTTGTCAAGAAGTAAAAGAAGAGCACTGGAGGCTCGATGGTTGATCTCAAAAAATTGAGTTGCCTGTGTGGAAATAGGAAATTATTAATATGGATTTCATTACTGGTCTTTCGCGGTCTCGTAGTCAGTTTGATTCAATTTGGGTCCTTGTGGATAGGATGACCAAGTTTGCTCATTTTTTACCCATGAGGAAAAATTATTCTGCGGTGGATTATGCTAAGCTTTTCATTTAGAAAATCGTCAAGTAGCACGATGCACCTATTTTTATTATATCTGATCAAGATATGTGGTTCTCTTCTCACTCAGAGAGGTTTTGTAACTAGGGTAAACCTTAGCACTACTTTTCACCCTCAAATAGATGAACAAGCACATAGGACTATTCAAACTTTAAAAGATATGCTAAGGGGTTATGTGATTGACTTTGGTCGTAATTGGGTTGATCATTTGCCTCTTATCGAGTTCGCTTATAATAATAGCTATCATGATAGCATTCAAATGGCCTCATTTGAGGCTTTATATGGTAGGAGATGTCATTTTTTCTATTGGGCGGTTCAAAGTTTGTAAGACTAGATTATTTGGTCCTAACTTAGTTCATCAGGCCATGGAGAAGGTGGAGGTGATTTGGGATAGGCTTAAGACCTTCCAAAGTAACCAAAAGTCCTATACGAATGTGAAGCGTATGGTGTAGGAGTTTGATATTGGCAATTGGGTATTCTTGAATGTGTCTCCCGTGAATGGGGTGATGAGGTTTGGAAAGAAGAAAAGTTCAGTTCCCGTTATGTTGACTTGATTTTTAGGAGATTGGGGAGTGTGGCTTATGAGTTGGAGTTACCTTCGAGTTTGGGTTTCTATCCATCCGGTGCTCTATGTTTTGATGTTGAAGAAGTGTATGGGTGATCCTTCCTTGGTTGTTCCTTTGGAAAGTGTTGGCTTTTTGGATTCTTGTCTTATGAGGAAATCCGGTGGATATTTTGGATAGGTAAGTCTGCCGTTTGAGGACTAAGTATGTGGCTTCAGTGAATTTTCTATGAAGGAATCGTAAGGTTGAAGAAGATACTTAGGAAGCTGAAGAGGACATGAAGTCCAAATATCTATTCTTATTCTCCGTTCTGGATAATTGTGCGCATGTGTTTTCCTTAACATATTTATTTTCTAACTTTATTAAAGGAAATAGTGGTTGTGTTCTATCTTAAAATTATGCTAATGGATGCCTTGACTCATCATTCGGGGATAAATAATCCTGGGGGGGTGGGGGAAAAATGTAACACCCTAGATTTTTAGGCATAGAAATTTTTGAGTTTGAAATCACTGCTCTGACTACGCCTCACCAAATGAGTCATAAGGTCTTCTTATGGGTCGTTGGGATTGAGTCGTAAGGTAACCAGTGAAGGTTGTACTGGGTTTTACCTTGGTTATGATTTGAACCAACGAGTCTTAGGGACTCATTACGAGTCGTAAGGTATGACTCAAAGGCAAACCAGTATTGGTGCCAAACTCTTTATCTTGATCACAATTAGACTCAACGAGTTGTATGGTGAGGTCACGAGTCATAGGGTGTGACTCCTTACCAAATGAATGTGATGGTCCAAGCTTTTTATCAGGGTATAATTAAGAGCCTGTGAGTCGTAGCGTGTCCTTACGAGTTGTAAGGTGACCCGTGGTTGCTGGCAATAATTTTCAGTGTTTTAATTAAGGGCATTTTGGACATTTCACTCTTTATCAACTTAATACCTATGACTTAAGAACATATTGGGGACCCTATTTTCAACTTTTATCAAACCAAAACACTCTCTCTTCTCTCTCAAATCCCTAAGTCAAGAACATTTAGGGTTTCTAAGGAATTGCCAACTAGAGCTTTCAAGAGTTGATTCTCTCCGTAATTTTTGATATCCCAGGCATGTTATTCTATCCCAAAACTTATTTTTGTCGTTATCATGTAATTAATTGTTACTCATGTGATTTAATTGTGGTTTGAATATAGGTTTGAGGATTTTGGAATAAATGTTACTTGAATTGAATCCCCATTATTTAATATGCATTGTTTGTGCTTTGTCAATGGTTTTTTAACTAATTAGGTGCATCGGTATGGGAATTGAAAAGGGGGTTGAGGTATTCCCCCAAACTGATGTTTTGTTGTTGGAAATTGGTTTGAAAATTATGTTCCCTCAGCTCACTTGTATAATTGGTTTTGAAAGATGGCCTGTCACGTGATTTGACTTAATTACATTTACTATTGCATTGCATAAAAGGTTAAACTGATAAACATGAATTTTGAAGGCATTATTGGTCATGCTTGACTTTTTAAAATTAAAAGCTCGAGGGTTGAGGTATTCCCTCAGGTTGAACTGATAAACTAAAAGGGGTCGTTGTATTCCTCAAATTTAATTTAATGAACAAAAGAGGTTGTGGTATTTCCCCATACTGATTTAATGAACAAAGGGGGTCGAGGCATTCCCCCAGTTAATAAAATTATTATGGAATAATTATAAGCTTGCAAGTGTAAGGGTATGTTGATACCTATAGCATATGTGAAACTTTTATAAATTAGGCTTAATGGGGGTTATGTTGTTAAGTCGTGAACGTGGAGGTCTCAAAGGATCGATACTGGAAACTCGCATTTGCCGTTGTGAGGATTGGTCTTGATGGACGTGTGCATGGTTCACACTATTGATATCTATTTGTATCCTAGACTGATATGGGGTCATGACATTCCCTAGTTTTCCTTTATACCTCTGGTTCATGCGGATGACACGCACTTAGGTCTTTTCAGCAAAGGTAGTTGAACCATATAGCCCATGGGTGATTTTTATATGACGGTTAAGCTACATAGTCTAGGCAAATGTTTTACTTTCATGCTAAATCATATTCCCTATCCCATTATCTTTTACATATATATATGTGTGTGTGTGTGTATTTGTATATGTATATATATATTGTATATGCATGCGGATTTTATTATGGTTTTGACATAGTATTATTTTATCCATTCCCTAGGTTACATGCTATCTCTTACCGTGCTAACCATCTTCAGATGCTGTATCCCCATGTGATGCAGGAACCGAAGACACTTCTGCTTTTCCTACGTAGTTATAGGTGATCTTAGACCGTTTGTGAGTCAGCTTGAAGTGGTGAGCCTTTTTCGTTCGGAAGGCTGATATTTCTTGGTTTATTTCATGTCATAGACTATTTCTCATGATATCTTTGTCTATCATTGGGGAAATATCCCACGTAGATTATTTTTTGGATAGTAGATGCTTTGAGGATACCGTGGATTGGGATTGTTGTTGCATATCTTAGTGTTCATTCATCTTGGTATATGTTCGGAACTTAGACTATCTTATTATATATTCAGACTTCCGCTGCTATAGTTATATTATGTTCTGTTTGGCTAGGGTAAAGGGGTGGTCTCCAGTGTTCGACGAATTTGAGATACCCATCACGGTCAGTCCCTAGTTTTGGTCCTGACAGCTAAGTTTATATTTCTTTTAAATTGGGCTTAATTATAGTATATTTATGGGGCCTACTTTTACAGTGATAATTATGTGTCTTTTTATGGTATTATTTTGGATTAGTTATTTATTTATTTACAATATTTGGAGCATTAATTAAGATTTTTCCCCTTACCTTGACTTAGCCTATTTATCTCGCATTTTTATTATATTTATATTATGATTTAGTTCAGTCAACCGATGATTCCTCTGAGTACCCATGGCTTTGGTACTCATAATACACTTCTTTACATTTTTGGTGTAGATCCGAGCACTAGTTACCACCGTTGGCGCTGCAATTGTGTTGACTAGAGTTTGAAGATAGGGTGAGCTGTTAGAGCCAGAGTTTACTTTTTGTACTTCTTTTATTTTTCCTTAGTATTTACATTTCGAGACTAATGTATATTTGACTATTACAAACTCATATTCTTTTTATTAATGGCTCTTGTACAAACACTACTAGGTTGTGGGAAGTTATTTTATCTCTTATTTATTCTCTATCTTACCATTATATTATGATGTACTTTGTAAGATCTTACTTACATATTCCCGACAATTATGTCATTTTTCCACCAATTAGCCCATTACGTTTAGCTCAGAGCCATGGTTCAGCTTATCTATTGGTAGGATAAAGTAGGTGTCATCATGACTCATAAATCGAGTCGTGACATGTAAGGCCTAAAATATAGTAAGTCAAGCCCCCCAATTGGATGACACAACAATTAATAAGATAAGTCAATGCATAAATAAGGCCTACAATATCGTATAAAACCCCCCACTAGGGATCACAACAACTATATTCTCCCAAGTAAAAAACAATATACAAATAAGTCCCCACACACCTACAAGCTAGAATAATGATACCAAAATACAGCTCTCAAGACTAAACTCCCTAACCTATATCATGCTCTATATGTTCGTTAACTATCCAGCCTAATCTAAAGGAAGTTAAGACAAAACCTACCTCGAAATACTAAAATCTAGGCCTTGAACATTCTATGTAGAGCCTTTTCCCTTTTAAGCAGTCTCGTCATAAGCAAAAACTATCAATAATATCATCTACGCATCAAAAAAAAGCTAATAATACCCATATCATATATATTTGAATCGAGTCCAAAACTAGTTCAAAAATAAGCTAAAAAATGGAAGGGGTAAAACAAAATTTTATTTTAACAACATTCTTCTATCTATCTCGCTTCTTTCAATGATCGTCTCTATCTCTACCTTTACTCTTGTCTTTATACCTAGATTGGTTGTAGTTATTGTCCTTGTAATAATTTTGACGTTGATTCCCTTGACTTTGGCCCGAAGTATCTTGATTAGACCTTTACGCATTGGCCCAGAAAATCATTCAAATAGTTTACCTCCTCATCAGAATCATTATGTTTTCACAACACGAAACTACCCCCTAGTCGTAACACGGTGCTTAAGGACACAAATGACCCAAGCAAACCCATAATCTAGTATCTATTGTAAGCACTGAATAAAGTAATAATAAAACATCATCTGCAAAAACTAAACTGATAAAAATTATGTCAAGGTGTAATACTGAAACAATAACCAACATGTCTGATCTTTTGATAAAACTGAAAACAAGACTGACTATCTAAAAGCCTCTAAAACATGAAGAGTTGATGGGACAAACCCCTAACTAACTCCAAATGACTAAAATAAAGAAAGCACTGAAAATAACTGAAAATAACTGCAAATAACTTGTCCTCTATAGACGAGTACTTACCACAATTGCTGCTGAGTGATATTAAACTGACTATGGGTGATCGGGGAACTGAGTGTCCAAACTTATATTGTGAAATCAATAGAGCACAAATAAGAGTATACGGTCAGTACTTTAAATGTACTGGTATGTGCTATAAGTATTAACTAAAGTACATGTAGATACTGTGCATGAATGCATGAACATGTAAAAATAAATGCAAGGCCAAGTAAAGTATGTACTGAAATAATCTATAAAACTAACTGACAGAATAGCTAATAAATTGAACACTTGGTCATGCAAACTTGAGCTGATGTGGTTTGAATACTAAACTGAAATTGTGGGAGATATCATGTAGCTGACATGCCTCAATATAATCGGGGTCCAACTTGTAACCCCAGTTAGTAGGGTGCTAGTACCTTGCCAGCGGTATGAACACATGCCTGACGATGCGTATCCAGCAAAGTTGATGCCCTGAAGGACTAGGGTGTCAGTCCTAAACTTGCGGGTGACCCTAAGAGAGTGCCACTTCTCTACTGACGGGTGAGCCTTCATCCCTAGGTTCGCTCAGTGCTAAGTCCCACTCCCAACTAAAAAACAATAAAGCATAAGTTAATACATGCACTGATAACGAATATGCTCAGATCATGGTATTTTGAAAATAACAGTGCATGCAAAATCTAAAGAAAATATGAACAAGTAAATTGGTATATATAGCATAATGTAATATCGGTGAGTTCTCATTATGAAAATGATAATCCAAATCATAACTCTGACTTGTTACTTGGAATAAAAAACATACATAAACATCTAGGTATCGGGTATTCATAACCCTCCTGCACTGAATAATACTTTAAATACAATAACATCATTTAAAACACTGTTAGGAAAGTATGATTTAGAGACCTAAAACATAGAATATATCATTAAGTCGATGAAATCCATGATTATGAGTATGGAAATATATTAAACTTATGAGGACAACATACTCACATGGTTTAATTCATAACTTGATAAATCAACATGGTATCAATTGGACACAATATGGATGACTGAGATTATAAAACATGTAAGAGTATAATTCATATAGAAAACAAAATGACATCGTCTGTATTCAAAGTTATTAGGAGAAATTAAGTAGATTCACAGTATAATTCATATAGAAAACAAAATGACATCGTCTGTATTCAAAGTTATTAGGAGAAATTAAGTAGATTCACACTTAACATTCAAATTTCATAAAAAGAGGGAAAATAGTTTATACTTGAAAAATAAGGAATTCTTGGGACTCAATGGGTGGAAGGAACATATTGATAATATCACACATACCTGAGTTGCTCGAATTCTTGTAGAAAACTTGAAATTGGGACTTTGAATGGTTGAATTATTGGATGAAGCTTTGATTTTTGTGTTCTTAAGGATGGAAGGAATTGAGTTTCATTAATTGATGGAGAATGGGGAAAATAATGCCCCTATTGGGTGTTAAATCGTGAATTGGATGTTTAGGAAGAGGGAAAAAAGACTAAAGTGTCCCTCACCCCTTTAATGAAGCTATAGGATTTTTGCAGCCTCTGTGATACGTTATGTAGTATGGAGACTAACCTCCGTGACACACTTCGTATCGCAAAGATCCAATATCTGTGGTACATCAAAATTACGGGGGCAATATTCCTCTGTGATCCAAAAACACCCCAAACTCTTTCAAAAATTTTGAAACTCTTCCAGATGACCCTTTTAATATCTCTAAACATATTTCAACTCATAAATCAATATTTCAAACATGGAAAGGCAAAAAATAAAATGTTCAAAATCTTGAGGTGCTAAAATGACCATGTCACTTGTACTTAATGTAAATTAAATGGCTTGGGACTTCTAAACATGTGACGAATAACTGAAAACTAGTCTAAGATCTTGCGGAGTATTACACATGTCTTGGCTCTTTTCCTTATAAACCAACCGTATTTATCTTTTTAGCACAGGCCCTTGTCATATGCTTTGTAATAATACTTAGTTCAATGCTCATCTCAACTACTTCTTATGTGAGATCTCTTCTTTTTTCCTATGTTTTACAGATATACCTGTAGCATAAGTTCTAGTATGAACTCCAACTTTCAATATAGGTCAAGCCTTGTTGGTTTTGGTGACTTTATCAAGTATAACTGCTGCCTCTAAGTAAGTGTTACCTACAATAATGTCAGTTATCGCCTTATTATTTGCATTTAGAGACCTCCAGAAGATTTCCAACAACTATTATCCATTATCTTATGATTTGGATCATACTTCAGCTTCTATTAAATCTCAACCATGTCTCATATAAAGCTTCTAAATTTATTTATCTAAAATTATAGATTTCATCTTTTAGCTTCAATCTGGTAGTGGAAAAAACCTTTCCAAGAAAGCCCTCATCAACTCCCTCCGATAGTGATTGGGTCATTAGGTAATTTTGCTAATTATAGATTTACCTAACCTACCAATGAAAATAGAAATAACCATAATTAGATTGCTTCTTGTCACACAGTACATATTTTATATGCCTTAAAAATCCCCAAGAAGTTTAGTAAATGTGTATTTACATCATCAGTAGTGTGATCAGTGAATAATCATTTCATGTTTAGCAATGATATCATCATGGTAGTGATGTCAAACTTAGCCCCCAGTGGGCAATGAGGGAGGAACCATAGCATTTATTGTACCTATATCACCCAAGTTAGCGTCCTCATAATCATCAAAACTGAGGGGTATATCAATGATGCTGCTGATCATGGCCCCTATTTTTTTTGCCTATTTTATTTATTTAATGCAACATTATGAGTTGCTTATTCTTGTCTAGCTTCCTTATTAGCTTCAGTTTGGCGTTGCACTTCAACTAGTCGATCTGTATAATGTTGTTGCACCCTTTACTATTCCTCAACTAACATTCTGGCTGTGGATTCTTCTGAATGGTTGGTAACCTAGATAGATGAATATCACTATACAACTTGGTCAGTATGAGTGTTTGCTTTGATCACCCTATTCGTTAATCCCAAATTAGCTATTTTGTACAAGTTCAAACTATTAAATGAGAATTGATCACCTCAAATATTCATTGTTAACCCTTTTTCTTATTCTCTACCTCTTTGAGCAAAAAGGTAAAGAATGAAGGAGAGTTCTAACGTTGGTCATCCATTAAAAAGCAATAAATACGAAAGGAAGTACAATACATGCATAAACAACATTCAAGAATTACTAAATACTTAGTCTACTTCGTTAATTCATCATGGTTTCCACAACCCTAGTTGTGGATTTAGCTACTGGTGCTTGGAGGATCACAATTAGAAGTTGTATATGAAATTATAATTATGAACTTACGAAAGTGAATAGATGAAATTTGAACTCTTGAATTCTCAAAGACAATTTTATAACCAACAATCAATATAAGAATAATTCTTCCAAACTCAAGAATAAATCAATATATGTTTCTAAGGCTGTAGAGAGAGTAATAATGCGTAACAATAAGTATCAATGCATAAAGAATAAAAGAAAATCTATCCTAAACAAAATTGAATTCCAAGTTCGGCAGTGCCAATGAGTCGTAAAGTGTAGTCACGACTTATAGGCAGTGGTCACAGATTAGTCTTTTGTCGTCTTTAGTTCTGCTTCTCTAGCTCATGATAAGTGGTTCTTAGATGTTGTAAGTCGAACAGTGACTAGTCTTTATAAGACTTGATTTGTACCTCTTTGATACTTCTACCTACGACTTATTAGAACGAGTCATCATGTCTCGTACCTTCTCATTACGATTTGTAGTTGTCTTCCATGATGAATAACTTAGTATTTTAAACTTTCAGCTCTTGCTTTCCACGAGTCATCAGAATAGTTGGTTATGAACCATATGATAACGTCATGAGTCGTTCAGTCTATATGTAGTCACATAGCCATACTTCAGCTTCTATATGTCTATATGTTTGTAGAGAAAAAGACATAAGAAAGTTATATTTTCATGATACTTGTCCTTACTCCTTACATAGAAATGAAAAATTTAATCCATGAAAATATAATCTATTCAAGTTTGACCTAGTTGTTTATGATGCAATTAAGTCATCCTAGTAATGAAGTTCAAATGGTTTTATCATGTTTCTACTTTAGAGGCTTGAAGGAATCTCGTATTGCAGGATTGAAGCTTACAAAGCTGCTAAAATGAGAGTGCAAGATTCTATTTAGAGAAATACTAAGAGCAGGAGAAAATACTCACTTACGATGCAGGAAGCTAAGCACAATACGAGGCAAATAGAAGTTTGAAACCACAAACTAAGTCGCATTCAGTCTAAACTTCAAGGCTCATTGTTTGGAGTGGAGAGGGATGCGGCCGCAAGTGGGGATTGCGATGTTGTAAGTTACATATCATACTACATAGGTAGTCCATTTTGGGCTTGTTTTTGCAATTTGTTTGAGTGCCACTTTTGGGTCTTCTATGCAATAACTAGTCTGGCCTACAAATAGGAGAGAATGGCTATTTTAGAGGTAGACCACCTTTAGCCAATTTAGCTCGTAATACAGGATCATTCAAGTCAGGTTTTTTTGTTATTAGGATAGGTGAATTCTTATAGATCCATCCCCCGAGGGAACTGGACATGATAATTTTTAATCATCCAGCTCGAGTAAGAATAAAAAGAACGAAATGAATCCATATATCCATATAAAATATATATATGGTACCTGTCTTTACACATCCACATATATGATAGAGGAATGGTTCAATGTAAGAAAAATTTGACTGAATTCTTTTTTATGGAATTGCAACTATCCATTACAAAACAAAGAATTCCGTTCTTACAAGTAATACTCAAAACCCGAGTAGATTATTTTGATATAAGATTATTGAGTACATTCTGGAGGGATTTTGAGGCTGAGATCATTGTCTATCTCCTATCTTTATTTTCTTGTTCTTAGATTTTAAATTTCTTTCGTCTTTCATGAAATCAATATTGTATTAGTTTATCAACCCATTAGAGTAAATTAAGGAATGACCACTCGTCATCTAGTTAATCAAAATTGTGCCAATTATTTTTAAATCACCGAGGATAACCACATGGTTATTTAACTAATCAAAATTGGCCCAAGTGTTGGGTCTCCACTCTTACTTTTTTTCTCTCTCTCTAAATTTCTTTTATGTATATTTTGTTCAATATTTGTTATCCCATTATATTATTATTAAAATCAATGACCGTTTTTTCCTTCTTCATTTCTTTCCTTTTTTTCTTATTTTTTTCTCGATATTGTTATGTATCTTCAATGGAAATTACAGTTGAGATTTTGCTTATTTCCTAACTAATGGGAAATATCAGTTATTCTATTAATGATACTTTATTTTTATGAAGTTATGCATGCAGATACATTTTGTGTACATTGCATATAATATATAAAAATGTATATATAATGTATAATAGCATATGAAAGTGTGTATGTATGTTTGTGTGTGTGTATATACATATAATGCACCCATTGAAACTCATATCACATCTTTAGCATCTTTCAGTATGAAATTTACTGTCCAGGTCCACCTATTACTCGAGTCCCCATTCTTCCTCCAAACCCTCATAGTCACCAACTTGTCCTCTAGCTCTTAAGATTTGTCCTTAATCAAACACCCCATTTGATCTTTGTTGTTCATACATGCGTTAGGATGTCAAGTTTTCACTCAAAAGAACTTTGCAATTGTGTACATAAACTTATATCATACTTCGTGAAGAGCAGATAGTCAATTTGAGTCTTGGTTACCATACTCTGAAAGATGACCAAGTGCTTTTTCCTCTTCTGAAAACTCAAGTTAGCTATCACCAAATCAAAACTCGTGTCAGCTACCACCAAACCAAAATTTGTGTTAGCTATGACCTTCCTTTTTTAAAATTCTTTTAACTAATAAAAATGTGATTTAATTTATTTTCTTCTTCTTAATCTTGCTTATCAAAAAAAATAGAATAATTTCATGTGTTTTTTTAGTTGATGAATTATTTTATTTTAATTGATGAAATGACATTAAAAATATTTTCTACTTTTTATCATTTAAGGTGATTTTAAAAACAAAATATCAAGAAAATATTTTTTAAAAAAATATCTGGATTGTAAATAGTACTATATGCAGGATATACCTTGTAGATTTTTCTTTAAAATGGTTGATATGGGCATGCAAACTTGGGCCAAACTTTCTCAAGTTGGATCAATTTGAACAATATTGTTTGGGCCAAGCAGACTCAATTTGGTTGAGATCTGTGGAACCATTGGAGGCCCGAAGATGTTCTGTTTGGGCCAAATCATTTGAAGCTCTTGAAAATGGCAAAATTACATATCCAGACAAACATTCCTACTATATTATCTATATTATAGAAGAGGAAGTTTCAACGCATATGTTATTTTCTATATTATAGAAGAGGGAGTTTCGATGCGTATGTTATTTGTCAAAAAAATTATTCTAAAGGCAATTATGTCATTTCATCTATCAATTATATATGTGTTCAGACTTACACTCTATTTGAATGGTGGTTTGCCATGGTTTCATAATGTACAGTACAGTGTGGTATGGTATGGTACTGTATAGTATAGTAAAATACAATATTTGGATGGACTGTATCGTTCACTACTGTTTAATAACGTTTTTTTATTTGATTTGATGGTATGGTACTGTATTGTAATGGGTAAGTTAACTAAAATATCCCTAATTATTATAAATTTTAAATTTATAATAATTAAGGGTATTTTCTTATTAACTATGAGCAGGATTTTATATATTGATTGTTTGAATTAACTATGCATCATAATAAGCACAATTACGCATCAAACTTGGAACTAAAGCAGTACATGAAAAATCAGTACAAGAAGTAACTATTTCCAAACAAAGAAATTGCAAATTTTCAGGGCATTTCTACACTTGACAAGGAGAAAACTGTGCATCAAATCCAAGTCATTTAACTATTTCTTGGACTTGCTAGTCACACGGAGAAAGTTCCTACTGGACAAATTATTATCCGATAATTATTTGAAATACCACAAACACTATATAGCTTCAACAAATAAGTATCTAGTATGCTTAAACAGTACTTAGCCTTGTGATATAAAAAGCACAATTGCACCGTATAATCGATAAGCTTTACAACAATTCAACATTATTGATGGGGCATTTCTATCTTAAAAAATATGAAAAAAGAGAAACACCAGCACACCAGCAACATGAATGACTTTTTGACAAGTCTGCAACAATGATGAACAGAAATACAATGAAGAATCGTCTCTGACAAAGAAGTTATCATCCACAACATCATTTGAGATAAAAATATTCCCGACAAACAAAAGTTCATAGAGATCCAAACGGATTAAGTGAATTCACTAAGCCAATTAGAAGATTATTAATAGATCATCTTAGCCAGCAAAGTCATTCATTGAGACAAGATCAATCTCAGTTATCCATAACAGTGATACAAAATAGCAAGGAATCAACCTGGCAATGGATATTAATTATTAATGAACTGCATTTTAAAAAAAAGTGTGGCAATACATCCATCACTGTCTTCCACCAAGAAACTTATGGTGAGTTTCAAGCAAAAAAATATAGTTGCATATTGTGCACTGTCTTTCCATGTACTGCTTTAGTTTATTTTACTAAAGATTTTGGATATTGATGTCTTCCTTTTCTGAACTTGTTTGTATTTCATAATTGTTTTTGTGGTTTTTTTCTTTTTCAAAGCTTCCCGTTATCATGATTCTCCTTCTACCCATTCACACTTAAAATTTTATGACGGGGGAATGAAAACATTGAGATAAAAATCACCACTCAGTGGCATTAATACAAATGTGATTGTTGCTATACAACGTCTAAAATGACATGACTAAATGGGTAAAATAAATTAGATAATATTATATTAAGGATATAACTAGAAAAAATAACTAAACCATGAGATACCATCAAATTGGTGTTTCAAAAAAGTAAGGATTTTCATGATAACTTAACTATGGAATTAAACCATACCATACCATATATTTTGACAAACAATCACAATAAACATGGTAGTATTACTAACCATACTATATCATACCACGAGAAACTATCATCCAAACAAAGTGTTAGGCTATGTATGTGTCATAAATCAAGATCTTGAAAAGACACATAATGTAGTAGCCTGGTAATGTTTTGAGATCTCTCCTCTTCTGTTAGTATCCATCTTTTCTTCTCCATGAAAAAAAAATCCAACAATAACAGCAAGCATAAGTTGTATTAGGCATGTTTTGTTGTCAATTGGAAGAGAAAGTTTCGACGTGTAAGTTATTTGTCAAAAAACTTTAATCCAAGGGAAATTCTGTCATTTCATCTACCAATTATATGTGTTCAAACTTAGGTTATGTGCGTGTCATAAATCAAGATCTTGAAAAGACACGTAACGTATTAGTCTGACAATGTTTTCAAATCTCTCTTCTCTTCTGTTAATCTCCATCTTTTCTTCTCCAAAATAAAATCAACAATAAGAGCAAGCATAAGTTGTATTAGGTATGTTTTGTTTTCAATTGAAATTTATATGTTTATCATCTTCAGATTTTGATTATCAATTTTTTGGGGAGTATATGTTTCTTTAGGGGTTCTGTCCATCCTCGCTTCTAATGAAAGAAGAAGAGTCAATTTGATTCTTCTGTTTCTACATAGATTAGATTGACTTATAATATCTGGATATGTAGGATTTTCTTAAGGTATACAAATTTAAGTGTTACAAATTAGTGTCTGTGGATTAATGATTGTTCAAGTTACCTAAATATTTTAAAAATTAAAGCTTTCTGCAATTGTTCTTTTCCCTTTTTTTTGTAATTATTGATTTGTCTTGGTTGTGAAGTTTCGACTTTTGAAGCATTTTTGCTGCGATTATTGCTTGGTAAGAGGTGATTTTTGTTTTTTTGATGATTTTGGTTTACATGGAGAATTGTTAGTACTAAAAAATGTCATGGCTTGAAAAAGAGATGTTTGGATTTGTTTCTGGTATACAGATTGAAATGTTATAAGTTGGTTGTGTTGTTGATTACTGGTGGTATAACTTTCTTAAAATTTCTCGAACTTTAACTACCCTTTTCTTTTTCTTGTCGTGTTAAGGTTATTATATAATGAAAGATTTTTGTATGTTGGACACCTTCAGTCATGGATATGTAGTCTCCTCGGGTATTTTATTCGTTTTTTTCTTATTTACTTCTGGCTTTATACTTAGAAGATTATGTCCCGACTTACTAAATTCTTGCGGTAGTTTCAGCCATGGAGGTGCTTTCACGTGCAATTTTCTTACGGTCTGTATTAACTTTTGTACTGTAGATGACTATCGATGGATTCTGCTAAAGCTATGTTGTTGATCCTAATGAGAAATACAATACTTTGAATGATCTACCCTTTGTTGCATTTGTTACTTTTGTAAGTTCTTCCTTCTCTTTTGTTCTAATTGCACCAATCTAAGTTGCCCGAACTCTTTAAAAATGTCGATGGATGTATGTCAGATTGTCCTTCTTTCTTTTTTCTGTACTCCTTTAATAATTCTACATAACTTGCAAAGTTATTCGCTATTGGCTTATTGATCCTTTTTGATTTCTTGAATAGTTGTTGGAGTTTTAGGCAATTCTATTGAGGAATCTTGAGCTTCAAAGTTGATTACCAAAATTTAAGGTTCTAGTTTCTTACTTTGTCTTTTAGATTTTTTGAGAAATGTTGTGATATTGCTAAAGTTTGATCCTTTTGGATTTCTTGAATAGTTATCGAAGTAGGTTTGGGCAATTTAGAGCTCGAGTAATATGACACATCCATTTAGGCATGTCAAGTTTGCTCTTTTAAAAGTGGATGGATAAGCGACACGATAGAAATAACATAATGATATAATGAAAGAAATTAAGGGAGCAATTTTTTAGGCCATACGTAATTATCCTAAAAATCTTGGTAGTATCCCTTTAACACCTAAGGTATTTATTATTTTACTACGAGTCCTTTAAATTATGTATACTGTCGTGCAACTTCACTATGTTGATTCACTTGTATGTTTAGAAAAGGGGTGTTTGAACAAGTTTTTTACATAATTTAACTATTAATGGTGCCAATTTGACCAACTCAACAATCTTTCCTTATAGATGAATTCATCCACATTTTTGTTGCATTTAGCAGTTGGCAGGTAAAATATTTGGTTTGTGTTCTATAAAAGGGATGCATCTCTCGTAATTGTAGTCGAATTTTGGGAAACATTAGAAGATTGTGGTGGTTTGTTAGACATTTGGAGATAAAATAACAAAAATATGGTCAATCCTACCATGACGTGTAAAAAGAAACTATATATAATAATATTTATTGCATAATGTACCTTTAGTTATAATCTTTTACAACTCCGTAGAATTTGGACATCTTCTCATCTTTATTTTAGCTAGATATGTCTTCTACTAACAATGTTGTTCCCATCCACCTTCACATCTATGTTTCTTATGCTTTTCTGTTCTTGACTGTGTATCTTCCTGTTTAAAGCTTTCAGGCCTTAAAAAGTTGCTTGTCACATTGACATGGCATGGTGATGATTGTACTACAGTGAAATTATCTGGACTTGATATTGGCTGGATCTAGGCAATAGTTGAGTCTCATAATGGTATTAATTCTTTTCTTCAAAATGTTTTACGATTTTTTCAGCTGACCATAGTATACTGAAGTTCATCATTTTCGAATTTCGACTGTCAAATTACCCATAACCTGATAAATAAACTTCAGCGGAGACACTAGGATATACTATTACAGTCTTATAATGATGTTAAATAATTTTAAAACAATAAACAAAAATTTAAACTGTTAGATGAGTGTCCTCATTTATTTTTGAGAAAATTGTCTCAATAATGTCTTTACTTTTAAATTACCAAAGATCATTTGATAATTTAATGCTTCCTCTATTTTAATTTATTTGTCTGAGTTTTACTTGGCTTGATAAAGAAGATTTTTGTATCTTGTGGTCTTAAACTAAAGATATATACTAGAATGTATAAAAAAATTCATTTAATCTTGTGGTCTTAAATATGCCGCAAAGAAAGAACTAACAGTTTTTCCAGAAAAGGAATGAGGCACTCTTTTTTTAAAAGAATTAAAAATGGAAGTACATTAAACGAATTGAAATTGAGGGAATAATTCTTTATGATCCAATATTTCTGTCTCTCTCTAGCTGTATCAGTTGTTGGGATTAGCAGAGTAAAGCTCCAAAGGCTCCATTTTGATAACTGGTTTTATGATAGAGAGATCTAAGTTTTATTCACTGAAAAAAAAACAAAGGAAATAATACTCACTGCAGTAGAAGAATTTACTTTTCATATATTGACGCATATAGTACACGTCAAATATGTAATTAACTTCATTGAGTATTCACAAGGTTGTTCAACTCAACGCGAGCTAATTCTTGCATGTTGTGCATTCAAATTATTAGTAGATGTAAGTTTCAATTACCAAAGAATTACACTAAACTTGTTATATTTGATTGTCAAACATATTCCAGGTTTTACAATGCATGAAGACCTGTTGTGTGCTTGTGCTAATGAGGTACTGTAAAAGAAACTTTTGACATATACATGAATTGGAATTATCGTAATCTGAAGTCCTCCAAGCAGTAGGGTAGTATTAATTAGTATAGACGAATGAATCAACAGATACTTTATTCGTCTACCTACCTTCTGAGAATTCAGGAACGGGATGAAAAAACTCTTCACACTCTTCGTTGTTTGACTTCTAAATGTATTAATTCGCTACTCAATCAATAAGATATCGATTAATTTAATATTTTTTTCCACTTTACTGGACATATGTGAAGTTTAAGGGATAATAATCCTGTTGTTTGCAGTTCAAGAGAACAGTAACTGAACCATTCAATGGAATGAGATGAAGTCCTCCAAGCAGTAGGGTAGTATTAATTAGTATAGACGAATGAATCAACAGATACTTTATTCGTCTACCTACCTTCTGAGAATTCAGGAACGGGATGAAAAAACTCTTCACACTCTTCGTTGTTTGACTTCTAAATGTATTAATTCGCTACTCAATCAATAAGATATCGATTAATTTAATATTTTTTTCCACTTTACTGGACATATGTGAAGTTTAAGGGATAATAATCCTGTTGTTTGCAGTTCAAGAGAACAGTAACTGAACCATTCAATGGAATGAGATATGAGAGTTGTTAACAACTCTGATTGTACTTTCATTATTTGATGTTACTATGCGTGCTTTGCCATTATAAGATAGTAACGCAAAAAAGATATCCTCTCTTTCTGTAACACTAAAGTGTTGATTCTTTGGAAACAGGAACATCTGGCGCTTTTTCTTAGAACTGTAGAAAGAAAGTATCAAAACAAGTCTGCTGCTTTAATTCTTCTAAGAGAATAAAGTCTATGATCGGTTTATCAAGCTGCTTGCTTATATGTCACGATTCGAACGAGGGTCTGGCCGTGACAGGTATCCCAAGTCCAACGAGGATCGGAGACACCCCCTACACCTAATCATATCGAACACAATACCCCAACATTAAATTAAATGAATACTGAACATATAACAAGATAGCATAAGATAAGCTGAAAAAATTTAAAACATGTTTATAATTGATAACCGATAACCAACCAAACACAACTAACCAACATCACCATCCAAATCCACAGTAATCCAACAAAACCTTCTAAACAAAATCGAAATCTATTAGTATCTGGACATTCTCCCAATGTTAATGATAATGTAAAAACTCTCAATTCTAGTCTATGAAAGAACAGATGAAAAGTCTCTGTCTTTCGGAGAATAGAAGCTCACTATTTCACTACAATAAACCGACGAATCGAGCCGATCCACCTAACACTGCATAGAAAAAGTAGAAGTATCTCTGCTGCATGCATTGCGTGGGGATACAGCGTTCGGAGACGATTAACGGGTTGAGCACTAGCATGTAACTCAAGAGTAAGGGAGCAAAATAAAGCCTGATAAACACTTCAAAATCAGTTAAAATCTAATGCACATAAATAAATGCATATATATATATATACACACATGTCCTGATAGGGAACAAGGCTTAACATGTACTATAAAACTTTAACCTGTATTGTGTAGCTCAACCACCATAACATAAGAAGATACTACGAGCTATATGGGCCCAGCTCTCCTCAATCTGAAAGGGCCTCAGTGTGTGTAGTCTCATAAACCAGGGGATGTATGTATGCACCATGGGAGACTAGAACCTCCCAGCATACCAAGGCGACTAAAGCACCCAATCATATAATGTAATATGAGGGACTCGAATCTCCTAATCATGTGATAATAATAAGGGGGACTCGAACCACCCAATCATGTATACCGCCGCATTGGCAACCGTGATTTCCTTTGTTGATCCCTCAGGACCTCCACTTTCATGACTCAGCTACACAACCCTTATTATAGCTCAATTAAAACATTTAACACATTATTCAAGATACACATATAGGCATATACTGTTGGTATCGTCATACCAACTACATTTGCAAGGTAACATCATCATGCCAAATCGACTATCATCATTTAGGGGAAAATCATATCCCTCTTGGTTCAGTTATACATTAGCTTGGAGAATCACAACCCTATAAGGTTCAATTCAAAATCATTATACTTCATTGACTTTTCAGATTATGTAATAGTTCAAGAGTAGTTTAATGTGCATACTTTTCGTATTCAAAATCATTTTCGCAAAATTGGGTTAGGGTTATTGCCTATACAATTATCAATATTCATAAAACTTGGGGAAATCACAATCCCTTAGTTCATTCACCATTTCCATACACCGAATTAGTTTTAAAATCACCATTTAAAACATAACCAATACATATACAAAGATAAAACATCACATAAATAACAATTATTCAAAACCCTCCATCTATGTTCAAAAACCAACATCAAAACCATATTAATAACATTTTAAAACACATGCTTTTAACAAAACAACAATTGGAGAAGAGTATGCCTGAAATATCCAAGATTATGGAGAGAATTCAACTCGTGAAGCTCTCTCTGTCCCTCTTCTTGGAAACTCTATGTATGCTTGAGAGACTTGAGAGGAAAGAAAGAATATTTGGAGTATGTTTTGATGAAAATAGGGCCCCAAGTATGTTTATAGGTCGTGGGTTATTATTGGTATAAGAGAAGAATGTCTAAAATACCCCTATTTAAAAAGTTAAAAAAATAAACCGTCAGTCATTATGAGTCTCATAACGACTCGTCATGACTCATTACGACTCGTCTCCACAAGTTGTTATCAATACAGTGTCACCTGGAGCACACACTATGGACCTTACGACTCGTATATCATGGCTCGTAATGGGACCCTATGACTCGAGGGTCCAATCGTAGTCAACACATAAATCATTTGGGTATACACTGTACATCCTACGATTTACACACAACGATCCGTAATGAATCCTCATGATTCATAGTGATCCACTCGTACTCAGAGCAAAAGAAGACTTATCCTCGCACATTAGTTAGGCTATGATTTGGGTTCAACGACTCGTTAAGACTTCCTACAACTCGTAGGGTAAGTCGTGGTCAGGATAGTAAGGATAAAATTTCAAAAATTTTTAAGGACTAAAAATTTGGGGTGTTACATTATATATTTGCGATGTTATATCGTTTTACTCCAGTAAGGTCTGTATACATTCCTTCCTCCCCATATTCACTTATGAAATTATGTTGGCCATGTAATTATTATTGTTTTACTCCAGTTTATCATTGACCAATTTAAAGGGAAAAAAGAAGTGTTCCATTCTTTCTATCCAAATGTCGTTTCAAAAATGGATAGACTCCACATTACTACTAGCAATGTTTAGTAGTAGTAATATGATTGATTAAATGAGAAGAATTATCCGTTTGAATTTTTAAAGTTCTGCGAATTCTTTATCATCCCTAAATTTTGATGTTACTGTGAAGTTTGTGTCCATATTGGTTAATAATTATTCTATTAATTTAATATACTCTATTTAATTTTAATTTTACATTGTTAATTTTATGCAACAAGATTCAATCTTATGTTTGCAGTGCTAAATCTGAGGATGCATCAAATATTGGTTTATCTAAATAAAATGTACAAAATTATTTTGTAAAACTTAGACTCTTTTGACTTTTTCTTAATATATGCATGTGTGTATCTTTGTGTGTGTATATATCTAACACATTCTTTCATATGGGGTCCTGACTAACACAGGTCACACACCTCCAGCATACATATACTATCAACAAATAAAAATATATATATAAATATTTTTTATTTTTTGATATCGTTCTGAGATACATGTTTCTATATTATAGGCTAAAATCTCATCAACTTCTCCCTTGAATCACTTTTGTTACTCCCAACAGAGGCGGACCTACCTTGACAGTAGAGGGTGCACATGCACCCGGTAGCCTCGAGAAAAATTCTGTATATATAATTTGTATATCTGTATATATATCAGGGTGTTTTGTTAAATATATGTTGTGCACCCCCAAAAACAATTGACTTGATTGGCAAGATGGTTGAACATGTCAATTAATGTCTTTTTTTTTATTGCGTGATGACTCGGGTTCGAAACCCAACAACAACATTTTTTTTATTGTTCCTTTTTCCAAATACATTATCTGTTTGTTGTTTTCTGTTTGAAATTTTACACACAAACACACACACACACACACACAACAATTGATTAAAAAAATTTCCTACTTAGTGATCATTTATTTTATACTTTTTTTTCTTTTGTGTATTGTGGACATTGTTAACATATTTTTCATTTTATTTTATTTCAAAATACAAGCTCCCCTCCAACTTCAAAATATAGATATTCTCCCCATCTTATACTGTAAATGTTTATTTCTTTTATCTTTTGATCATTGACTTATTTTTTATTTAAAAAATAAGTAATTTAAAGTTTGAGATAGGCTTAAACCAAACATTTTCCATACAACCATCTAGCAAACAAATCTCTCGAATTTCATATTTTTCGAAAAAAAATTATTATTATTAAAAATATAAAAGTGCATTGAATTCAAGTATGATGGATAACACACTTTTTCATATTAAATCTAATTAATGATATTCAATAATATTAAAAGTTTGCTTATATATAAAATACTATAATTAATAAGTTTTCAAATAACTGTATGTCAAACTTTGACACTATTATTACTATGTTAAGTATAAAGGTGCACCCATCAAGTTCAAATCCTGGTTCGCCTCTGACTCCCAATCGTGTATATTCTCTCAGATTTTATCATATTTTCTCTCTCCATATTCTTCCATCTTCCACATGTTTTATTCATAGGAAAAATGAACATAGACATTACAACATCAGCAAAGTTAGAATACCCAGTTGTAGATCGAACCCATCTTATACTAAACCATTGTAAATTTCAACGCCCTTGATTACCTATGTGTCACCACCATCATCGAAATTTTTGTCGCCATCGACTACCTCTCCAAAATAAAGTAACTTTTGACACGCGACACAATTAGCTCTCAAAGTACTATCATTTATGTAAGATCATCTGGACTTAGTATAGGCTTTCCTGAAAATATCTAGTATTTGATTTTCTTAAAAATCAAATTTATTCATGCAAGTCGTCTAAAGTTTGCTCAAAAGTTGTCGTGTCATCCCAAAGTCGACCTAGGGTTCTGTAAAGAGTGCAAACATTTGTTTGAATAAAAGTATAGAGTTGCCTTACTCAAATATGTCTTCAGGTCCTTGCTTTCTAGTCTTAATTCCAGAGAACTAAAGCCATACTGATAAGTTAGATTCTGCTCACTGTTACAGTATTTGTAATTTCAGCTGAAACTCTCATTATAATTAGTAAAGAAAATCCTTCATTTGGTATCAAATAACTCTGGTTAATTACATATACGATTATGAAAAGACGGGAATCAGAATTTCATCTCCAACCAATCTCTATATTACACTCTAAATATAGAGATTTTCTATATATATGGAGAACACTAACTCCAACTCCCAACTCTATTTTACAAAAAAAAAAATCTTCTTCTCTCTTCTCAATATTATATATACTAGTTTAGGATGAGTGCGTTGCACATGTATTTTAACTAAAGACGTTAACCATTTTAAACAACATCCAAAAAGAAAATTTTTTACTTGATTAATTGATTTCAAATTGCTACATATTAGGAGTTTCAACATAATTCAAATAAGAAAAAAATTTAATAATAATTAAAATTTTAATTGATTTTAAATTAAATTTTAAAAAGTAGTAAATAGCAATTTCGGAAAAGATACGAATATACTCCTGAACTTTAATAATAGTTAAGGGGTCCGTAGTTGTCGCAATCGCTCATTGGTCTTCACCTCAAGTGCAGCAAGCTTTGAAGAACATTTTCTCGATCTTCACTTCAACTGGCCGGATGTGGATGGAACGTATGCTACGAGTGCGGTACATATATACCATTCATTATGCTTTAGGTACAAATATACTCTTGCCGTTAATGAAAAAATACAAATATACCCTTATCACTAACGGTGGAACACGTGTCGATTTTCTATTTGTTTACCTCTTTTTAATTATTTTAATCCCATTTAATTAAAATGGACCCTAATTCAATTTCATATCCGACCCAAATTATAATACCTGACCCGACCCGATTTATTAGGACGTTCCGTGAATAGTTCTCCCACTCATCTCTAACCCTCTCCCTCTCTCACTAACAATAAATCCTAACAAAGCAACAATAAAAGTTGCGTGCACTGCTATTTCAATCACCATCTTCTTAGCAATAATGTCAGTAACTGCAAAAAAAAAAAATATTTTTAATAAATGGAGATATAACAAGTAATCTTGATAAGATTCAAGTTTGTCCTTTTGTTCTTGATAAGATTCAAGTATGATAAGATATAACCGCAACTGGACTTCTTTTCTTTTTCCTTTTGTTCCCCCTCTTTGGTGAATATCAAGAAAATGAATATTTGCTATTAGGTTAAGAAAAATTCAAGTTTGTTCGAAAACAACCATTTTCTTCCTCTCTCTTTAAGAGACTGCAGTACACATTCACGTCACACAAAAACAGTCCTTCCAAAATCTAATTGGATAGAAAATTTGTTGGATTTTGTTAGTGAGAGAGTGAGAGTGTTAGAGATGAGTGGGAGAATGAATAGAAAAATTTTCAGAGAATTTGTTAGGATTTTTTTGTAGTGAGAGTGTTAGAGATGAGTGGGAGAACTATTCACGCGTATGATGTCTTGAAGTTCTAATAAGTCGGGTCGGGTCGGGTCAAATATTATAATTTGGGTCGGGTATAAAATTGAATTAAGGTTCATTTTAATTAAATGGGATTAAAATAATTAAAAAGAGGCAAACGAATAGAAAATCAATACGTATCCCGTCGTTAGTGATAAGGATATATTTATAGATTTTTATTAACAACAAAGATATATTTGTACCTAAAGTATAACGAAGGGTATATCTGTACCATTTATTAAAGTTCAGAGGTATATTCGTACCTTTTTCGTAGCAATTTTAAACAACATTCATAGAGAAAATCTTTTACTTGATTACTTGATTTCAAAATGCTACGTATTAGGAGTTTCTAATAATTTAAGAAAAAGTTTAATTTTCAATATAATTTAAGAAAAAGTTTAATAATTTAAATTTTAGTTGATTTTAAATTATTAAATTTTTTAAAAAAATAATAAATAACAATTTTAAACATCTTAACAACATAAATAGTATCACTATAAATGGAACAATCAATAAATTGATAAATGAGAAGTAGAAAAAGAATAATAAGTGTGTTGGACAATAAAATTCTCGAATCGGAAAAATAATAATTCGAGACAAGAAAAATATACTGCAACAATCAATTTGTTAATTTTAATACGTGAGTGTTACAATCTCTATGAATCCTCTGATTCGCCTTTTTAAATATAAATTCAAGGGCTTAAAGCTTGATCTTGAATTTGAACTCGATTTGTTGATTTGAGGGACTTGATCTTGACTTGTGCTTGAATCTAAGGACTTTTGAGCTTGTTCTTGAATATTGCGGTCTTGATCTTATATCTTGATGAATTTGACTTGAATGTTTGAGCCTTTTTAGAGAAATTGTGGCATTTGATCCACGAGTTTTCTCGCGTTTGATCCACGAGCTTTCTCTTGCTACTTGTTAGAGTTCTGGGGTCCTTTTCTGAATTATGAGACCCATATTTATAATTGCGGAAAGGGAAACAGTCATGATGAATAGGAACTTCCTTTGACCAATCAGATTTGAGTGACATAACGTCTTTTATGGGCTTTGATTTCATGGGCCCTACATCATTTGACATGTGGCATGGTCCTATTGGATCCCTCCCTTTGACACGTGACGCTTATTTGACACGTGACGCTTATTTGGGCCTCTAGAATTTGACAATATCTTAGGCTCAGCAACGTGGGTTCATCAGTTGTAGCCCAAATTATCAGGCTAGCCCAATAAAAATATATATTAATTAAATTCATATATGTTTGGACTTAAATAATTAATCAATTATATTAATCCATAACACATTTATTCAGGACTAATATATTTTAAATTTAATATAATTTGAATTTTGTACGAATTTTAATTTAATAAAATTTTACTGTCTGTAAAATGTCCCTACTTCAAGTCTTGTCGAGATCTTTCGAAGATTAACCTCAAAGCATAAACTTGAAATTTAAATTACACAAAAATTTATGTGCAAACAAATCATATCGGACCATTTTTTTTTTATTTTTTTTGTACATACTGCACATGAAGAATTCTTTGTTTATCTCGATTTACGTGTAAGTAAGCAAAAACAAAACATGACTTCTATTTACCTTTTCTCCTTTCCTTTTTCTTTTTAGGATGGACTTAGGTGCAGGTTCCTTCACCTTTTACGTGGGGTCCATGGTTCTCCCTTTTTTGAGTTTGAAATCAAAATATGCCGTGAAATAAAAAAAAAATATATCAAAATATGTCATATATTTAAAATATTATCATAATATATTTAATTTTTTGTTTAAGAGAGTTATATATATTATTTTTAACGAAAGTTTAGAAATAAAATTAAGATTTTAAAAAAGTACTTAACTTTCTTTTTAAGGGAGTTATGTATTTTTTTTTTACATAACTCACTAAAAAAGAGAATAAAATGCATAGCAAAGACCTTATAAAATAGAACTATCGTCATCTAGTTTTTTTATGTGTTGTAGACTTACAAAAGTGAATTGACCTCTGCTTATAGTGAAAATAATATATAACTCAGTACGTAATTCAATAGGAATAAAATTCTGAAATAAGCATAAATTTCAAATTGTTTCAGAATTTTAACTTCAATTTTAGTCATTTATAAATTTGCTAATGCAAATCACATCTAAATAAAATGTCAGATATACTGTAGTATATAAAAATAGAAACTTGTATATCATAAAATAGTGTTATTTGGATGGAAGTATTAACTTGAACTTGTAATTTTTTTATTGCAAAAATTCAGTAGCCTTTTCTCCATGGGTGACGATAAAAAAGTTATAACCTCAACTAGGTATATACAAGCTAAATACACGATGAAATATGATACGTGATTAATCAAATAACTCTATGAATTTGCATCGATACTTTCAAGTTTCTATCTCCCTACCCCCACCCCGAGAATCTTTAGAATTTTTAATGTTTAACTTTCAATTCGTCTTTGACTATCAAATGAAATGTGAATAACACATTTTACTCAGGATTTGTCGAGTTTCATCCCTATATTATTCGGACAGCGCCTCTACTCTGGTTACTCCCCACCACGGTTTCTTGCCTCATTGGTTTCACCTTTATATTGACATAGTTCATAAGCATTTTTCTCCGTTTCCACTTTGCTAATAAACTTCTTAACATATTGTTCTTCGAATAATTCTACTATAAAGTAACTAATATGAATTTATTTTATCATACCATGATTGTTGGAAATTATGAATTTAGCTATTCATAATCATAAATAAATATACATGTTCGGGTAGGTTTGATATTTCTGAAGTTTGTTCCTCCATAACTTTTTTCATTGAAAAATATCTGTTTTTTAATTAATTAAGCAAAATATTTATTGCGAACAGGAGAGAGTATTTATGCTTCAACACATGAGGGCTTGCTTTGCAATGCCTTCGATTCCTCTTATTTATAGAATAAATTTTTACAAAAGTATTTACATTTCTTGCACGTTTTCTAAAATTAAAAAAAAGGTCTCCTAATGAGACAAGAATTATTAGTGTTATAGCCTAAAAAGTCTAAAAGGCTAAAAAGGCTACAAGAATTATTAGTACTATAGCCTAAAAAGTCTAAAAGGCTAAAAATCTATAAAACAACTTTACGTAAAATGTATTTAATATCTTGTCTTCTATTATTACTCCATTGATATCTTTTCGTTGTCGTATCTACTGTTTTTCCATATCTCCATTATTGCTTCTTATCTTATCTTCCAGCTGGCATGCTTATCTTCTTGATTCTTTTATTCTAGGTGGACTTCTGGGATAATATTATCTTCTCCATTAGATCTTGAACATTGATGGTCTGGATATTTATGTTCAATTATCTTGCAATATCTTGTCAATAATTTGTCTGAAATAAATCCCCTCATAATTGATCTTGCAGTAGATTGTTTTTCTGGGTTAAGTAATGTCATTATCCATTGCCTAACATCTTCCATATCTACTTGTCGTAGTTCTTTTGAATTTGAATAAATCATCTGATGGTCTCTTGAATAATAGCTCCATATTGAATTTCCATTGGTATAATTATTTGCTAATTCTTGAATAATTGTAGCTAGTCCAATGAGTCATTTATTTGCGTAGAAATCATGTATCTCAATTCTGGGTATCTCTGGCTGTTGCATAATATCTTCCGGTATAATCATATCTTTGGTTAATCCTATTTTTACAACTTGTATAACTGATTTTATTTCGTCGTATAATATCTCTGCTGGTGCAGTATAACACTTTATATAAAATAGATTCTCTTTGGTTATCCTTTTATAGGTAGTGAATATTTTATGTAATTTTTCCATAGCTGTTAGTTCTTCTCCGTCTTGGGTGTATATGGTATTTAATAATCCATAGTCAAAACAAGTTTTTATTAAGTTTGGGTTGGTTTTGGGTAGTGCAATTAGCTTGTTGTAACCTTGTAATTTTTGGGTTATATAATTTGTGTTTGGTTATTTGATATTTGTAGCTCTGGGGTTAAGGTTTAGGAAAGTTTGTACTCTGTAGATATTTTTTATGTATTTTTGGGCTGTATAGTTATAAACTTTCTTATCTTGGTTCAGACTATCTCGATATGTGGTAATTTGTGGGGGTATGAACAAGGGGTCTTTTTGTGTTTTTGGTATAAATGGTTTCTCAAATATCTTATTCATATTCATGTTCTGATATCTTTGTCTACTAACTCCTCTGCTTGTACCTACAGAAGTAGATTGATAAGCGTTATGGGTTTTATGGAGTGTCCCATTGTCTCTTTCTAGCTCTGGAACTTTAATGTCTTCCGATCGACATAACTCTGTACACTGCTGAGTTAGCTGATTTGTAGCTATAGACTTCAGTTTATCTTCATTAGTCTTTAGTTTTTCTATCTCATTACCCATACTGTCCACTTTCATCGAAAGCGTAGTTAGGGTGTTGAGTATTTTTTCTAGAGTATCTTCTTCTATTATATCAGTCTGTGTAGTTTTGTCTTGATATGTAATCTGCAATAACATTTTTGTTAGTACTAATTACTTCAATTATAAATGTGAAATTTAATATATTCAAGACTAGTCTCCAAATCTCTTTTGTTGTAACTGAATTTTGTATTTTCTTTGTTAACCACCAGCGTACCTGTGTATTATCTGTTCGTACAATAAATTTATTATATAAAATATATGGCTCAAATGCTAACAAACATTTATATAATGAACATAATTCTTTCCTATTTATTTCCCATTTTATTTCTGTTTCATTGAACGTTCCTGAGTAGTATCTACAATGGTGTTCTAATTTTTCTGCTTCATATCGGTATTTAAGTACTCCTCCATAATTACATTCACTAGCATCTGCTTCTACTCTATATATATAAATTTTCTATTTTCATCTGGAAATTGTAGTTTTGGTAATTCTTTACAAAGTAATTTTATTTTCTGAACTTGCTTTTTATCTTCTTCATTATAGTTATATTTTACATCCTTTTTTAATTTTTTTTGTAGTGGTTTTAAAGTTTCTGCTAATTTTGGAATATATTCTTTTACTTGGTTTACTAATCCTAAAAATGATTGTAATTTCTTTTTTGTATCTAATTCTTCTTTCGAATTTATTATTTTTTGTACTATATGTTATTGCATTTTTACTCCACTCTTATCTATTTGTATTCCTAAAAATTCTATCTGATTTTTCATAATTTTAGCTTTCTTTTTCACTTAGACTTATTCCCGATTTTTCTATTATATCTGTAAATTGTCCTAATAATTTTAAATGTTCTTCTTTAGTTTTTGTATATAATAATATATCGTATATGTATACTATACAATTAGATAATTGTTTAAAATAACTATCCATAAAATGTTGATATCTACCTGGTGCATTTTTATATCCAAATGATAATACGTTCCATTCATAAAATCCTTGTGGTACCGTAAATGCGGTTAATTCTTTAGATTCTCCTTCTCACTTTAAATGGTAAAATCCTGATTTACAATCGAATTTGGCAAAATAATTATATCTCTGTATTTGTCTTATTTTTAATATCTTATTTGGTATTGGATGACCATAATGAAAAAGAAGGGCAAGTTATTATATGTGGAATTAATAATGTGCTTATATTAATTATGAGAAATAATTGAACTATCGTCGTCTAGTTTTTTTCATGTGTTGTGGGCTTATTAAAGACAACTATGCATTTTGTTCTCTTTTTAAGTGAGTTATGTAAAAAAAAATGTATAACTTCCTTAAAAAGAGAGTTATGTACTTTTCTAAAATTTTAACTCCATTTCTGAACTTTCGTTAAAAATAATACATATAACTTTCTTAAAAAAGAGAGTTAAGCATATTAGGGTAATATTTTAAATACATAATATATTTTGATACTTTTTTTAGTTTCATGACATATTTTAATTTCGAACTCCCTTTTTTTTTCTTTTAATCAAAATCAATAAAATAATATGTCAAATTTAATTGCCTTTAGGATTAGTACCTGCCACCTTTTCCTTTCATTTAGGCTTCATACCCTTTTTTTTTGTCTTCTTATTGGTGTAGAACTCTCATCACCGCTATGCCTTCATAATTTCCCAATTTTCATTGATCTAGGGTTTCTCAATTTCCACTTCCATTTAATTTAGGAGATAGCTGCCACCCTTTTGCTCCTATAAATATCCCATATATATTTTCATGCAAAGCATCAACTTGTAAAACTCTTTAGAGACGTCTCTTTTTCGAGCTTCAAGAATTAATATTGAGGTATTTTTTTCTTTTCTTTTCTTTTTTTTTTCTTTTTTTTGTAGGGTTGGAGCAAATAACAATATGAAATTATTGGCCAGCTTAAGGTGCGAGAGTTTAACTTCGCCTCCGTCACCTTAAGACCGAAAAAGTTATGCAATAATTGGTAGGCTTAAGGTGCAAGAGTTTAACTTCGCCTCTATCACCTTAAGACCGAAAGACTTTGCTTGAAGACGGTGGATACCGGCTTAAGGTGCGAGAGTTTAACTTCGCCTCCGTCACCTTAAGACCAAAAGATTTTTCTTGAGGACGGAATGGTTTTCTTTAAGTATGGGCCCTTTCACCGATGCATTTATGCGATGGTCTTCTCTAAGTATGGCCATTTTCTGACGCATTTATGCGATGATCTTCACTAATTATGGGCCCTTTACAATGGTTAGCTTACGGTGCTAGAGTTTAACTTCGCCTTCGTCACCTTAAGACCTGGCAAATTTGACTTCAAGTATACGTGACTATATTTCACCAAAGCCAAAACATGGAGGACCTTTCTATTCTTTGGCATTTTTTTTTGCAAGTATTACTTTCTGAACCTTGATTCTGTGTTTGATCAAGATTCTTTTGTTCACTTAGTTTGCAGATATGGTTTACTTTAGATACTACACACATTTATCCTCTAAAAGCAAGTACCTCCTAATTGAGGCTGATGATGGTACTATTTTAACTAGGCTATTGACTGAAACTCCAATAGTAGGCAGGTATGCAGATCCGCGGCCACCTTTGCAAAATTGTCTCCATATGTCAGATTGGACTTTAAAATATGATATTGGTGCTAATTATTCGGTTAAAGTATGGCTTTTTCGAACTCCAACCAACGTCAGTTGAATATTGCGAGCACCCTTCCTTGCTTAGGACGTCAAGTACTCAAAGGAGAAGTGCGTTCGGGAGACACTATGGAGATAACTGGTGAATATCATCATACTCAAGGATATTGAGAATGTGCCGAGGACACATTGGCTAGAAGTGGACAATCCTTGAAGGCATCCAAAACATATGATACCGTTTATGCTTCACTATTTACTATGATCAAAACTTGAACATATTACAGGCATTCTTTGAGGCTTGGTGTCCAACTACCAACACATCGCTTACTTCAGTTGGAGAGCTATCCATATCCCTTTGGGGCTTATACAAAATTGAAGGTCTACCTATCAGAGGCTTTCCTTATGAAGAAGTAGTGCCCGAAGCGAAGGAGCTTACAGATGTAGATGAAAATAATGAGAGATTTATCCCTTATTCTTGGAATCCTTGTTTATAGATTTCCAACATCTTCAAGAATGAGAGGCTTCTAATCCGAGAGTTCCTCTAAGCAAGTGGATAAAATTTTGGTGCAAAAGGATATTAAGATACGAGTCAGCTCTAGCGATGAAGAAAAAAAAATATGCTCGCTTAAAGTCAAGCCATAACCCAACTGGGACTATTCCAAATAAAGCGAAGTGGTCAAGTGCAGATGATGACACGTTTTCTAAACTTAGAGTGAAGTATGAACATAGGACCGATACATATTTGGCAGTATTTCTATCATGTTGGTTGTGCACTTTTGTATTTCTCTCTAAGGATGGATATTTTATTCGTCTGGGAACTTTTAGAGTTACAGCTATGATGGTAGATAAGCAAACTTTCAGTCTTGCAGTTCTAGTCCTATCAAGCATTTATAATGGTCTCAACAGAGTCTATAAATCTTCGCGGCTTGAGCAGCTCAGAGTATCCTTTCCTATCCATTATGTGTATGGTTGGCTTGCATACTATTTTAAGACACATTTTCCACTTTCTAATGGACCATCTATTCCACTAAAAACGGCATATTCCAGATAAGGCGAGGCAAATTGCTTTGATGGAGAGCTTGCCAAAAAGCGCATCCATCAAGGAGATAGTGCTATTTGGACTTCCACTATGCCAAGCAAGTCCACTACTTGTTATTTTGTAGATGATGATAAGGATGAAAAGTTAGAGATAAGCTACTTCATGAGCCTCCATTTTAACTTAGTCCCTTTTAGATATGGAGGTTCATTCATACTTGAGCCATACAGTCCACACCAATTTAGCCGTCAGTTTGGATTTTACCAAGGCCTTCCCAGAATCTTGGAGAATGATATTCGCAGTGCTTCACTAGATGAAGGCCTAAAATTTCATCAAATTTACGTATTGCATGGTTCTATGTCAAAAGCAACTTTTCCTAAAGCCACACTTAATGTGTGAAGACATTTATCCACGCCGTATAAATCTTGGTGGGACAAAGTTCATGGAAACTTTCTTGAAGTTAACTTACAATCTTTGGTGAACGCGGTAGGTCCTATTGTCGACACTCCTAAAAAACATGGTGAGGAGGTCTCAATTATAGTTAAGGCTCCTGTTTTGAAACCTAAGGTAGTCATTCCATGCAAAGTCAAGGGCCCTCCGCATGTAGAAACTCAAAAAGAGGAGTCGCCTGCCTTGACTTAACAGGCTTTCAATAAACGACCATTTCAAGATGGGAGCGATAGTAGTCATGGAGATCATTATTGGAAGAAGGTAAAACCATCCTTGGCAAAGAAAGGTGATTCTAACTCCCATGTGGAGATTCTTGCTAGTTCATCGAAGACTCCGCCAGCGATCAAGAAGGTAACAACTTAAATCTCTACTATTTCATAGTATATGAATCGCCTTTATATACCCCTCATATGATGTTTATTTTTTTCTTTGTGTGTGCCGCCAGACAATGTCCAAGTTTTGAAAGATCCTCACCAAAGTAAGCCATAAGATAGTAGTGAGTTTGTAGTAGGTCCAGACTTAGGAGAGTTACTTTTGTCATCCAACGAGGTCACTTCCAATCCTTGCGGTAGAGTCAAAGAAAATGTAGAGTCAGACTTTCCCCGGTAACCAGCAATAACCATGTCTATTTTTTATGGCAAGAAGGTCATTTCAGAGCTTAAAAAGGAATTTATCATGAAGGCTTGGGGTAGTATCCGCACCAAACTTGTAGGCCTTACTCCGAATCGTGCTTCTTCTATTTAAGATAACTTCAAAGTCATAATGAGATGAGTGGAATGGGGGAAGATATTTCTACTTTGCAGGATTTATTGGGGTCTTTCTTCGGGCTGGCGGCATTCTATGACCAAGCACGATCCACCTTTGTTGATAAAACCACGATAATTAAAGAGTCATAGCCATATTTAAAAGCCAAAGAGCATCTTGAGCTTGTATTGAGGGAGAGGGATGAGAAATTTGAAGTTTCTGCCGTCTGCAAATCTCTTGAGAAAACAAGAAAGAAGGTGAAAAAGTTGAAAACTCGCCGAGATGCTGCCAAGCAAGAAGCTGTAGAGATGGAATCCAAAGTTTCAGCTGTTGAAGAACAGTTTTCCAAGTGTTCTGATGTCTCCCTTACAACGGTAAAAGCCTCAAAGGTCGTGGAGAAGAAGAAACAAGTCTTAGAGGTTGCTTTACAAGATTTAGTCAATTATAAGCTATACTTAGATTAGCCTTAGGATATATCTTCCTTCAAAACTTCTCGTTACTTTCTTTTACCCTTTTTATTGAGTACTTGGATCTATTAGTTATAATGGAAACTCTTTTTCTTTATATTGCACATTTATTTTAATATTTCCTTTGAATTTCAATTCCAAGAATTGCTTATTTATTTTGATGTATTGATGTTATCATATTAAACTCTGGCTTGTCTCTCTCAAACTTATTGCTCATTGGCTTCACGTCTTTGTCTCACAACCGAGTTGGACTTGCAACTTCAATTTGAAAGCCTTAAGAATTGAAGCTTTTGACTTCATAATTAATAATTTCACATGTGGTGGATCTATGCCTTAACTGTAGGCTTTGAGTATTCCAAATCCCATTGAAAGAGCTTCCTTTCCTTTTGACGGGTTGCCCCCATTGAGCCACAGGTATTTGACCTAATTCCAAAATTTAATTGAGATGTATGCAGACTTAAATTTCATACGATGAATCAAGCAGGGATATGTATTTATTGACACTCATGTAATTGAACTCAGAATGAAATACCAAGCGCCTACGTACCTCAATGAAGAGGATCAAGTCACAACGTAGTTCTGGGTGAGTGTTCTTTTTCTTTTCTTTTTTTGTGTCCTAACTTTTGCCTAGGCCGCCTCTTTCAAGGTTTTCAACCTAGCGGACTTTCATTTATTTTTTATTTTTGAGTGGTACACAGTTTATACTCTTGTGGGCCAGGAGTGGACATACAGTTTATACTCGTGCCTTAAGGAGTGTCATCTCCCTTTAAGGATAGTACTTCTTCAAGAACTTGACATTGATCAGCCCGATTTTCACTCCATCTGCATCGACAAGCTTGTAAGCACCATTTGAATATGCCTCTTGTACAACATATGGTCCATCCCACTTCGGGGAAAATTTGCCCCCAGACTTATGAGAAGTAATAATGGGCTTTCTTACTGTAAGAACTTGATCTCCAACTTGGAAACACGTTAAGAGAACCCTTCTATTAAAAGAACGAGATAGCCAGGCTTGATAACATTCAAGATTTTACTGAGCCTCTAGCCTCTTCTCATTAGGAGCTTCTAACTCCGCAAGGTGCAACTTAGTATTTTCTTTATCGATGAGTCCTTATTGAATAGCCAGTCTCAAAGAAGGTATTTGACGCTCGAGTGGTAGGACTGCTTTAACTCCAAAAGTAAGTGAGTATGGGGTTGCTTGCATCGGTGTATGGTAAGTTGTCCTATACACCCATAAAGCTTTTTTCATTCACTCATGTCAGTCTCGTTTGGATTTGGAGATAACTTTCATCAACAAGTTGCACAAAGTCTTATTGAAGGCTTCAGCTAGACCGTTGGCAGCAGCATGGTACACAAGAGACTTGCGCTGCTTGACGCCAAAGAGATCACAAATCTTATTCATCAGTTTGTTATCAAACGACTTATCATTGTCAGTTATTATATATTGAGGTATTCCAAAGAGGTAAACGATATTCACTTGGATGAAGTTTGCATGTTTTAATGTGAAAATGGAGTTTCGGTCCAGACTGATGTGATCCATAAACTCCTGAGTGCCTTCTTACAAAGCTTGAATTGCTTCTTCCTCTCCAAAATATCGTAAGACTACTCTTTTGAATGATTTTCTGTACAGTGAGGCCTTATAGTAAGGAAGTGAGGTACACGACGATGAATGTCAGTCGTTCTCCTTGGATCCTATGAAAGTATCCCATAACATAAGTAATCAATGATAAGTTATCGCCAATCTTCTTTTGCAGCTTCAGATATGGCAGAGAGGTATTCAACTTTACTTTTTTCATCCTCAGTTGCTGGAAGTACTATCCATTCTTGGCGGATAGTGACTTGCGTCTAATTTGGAAGAGTCAGGGTTGAGGCCAAAGTAGCTAGTGCATCAGCTTGCTTATTTTCTCTCCTTGGCATATGTTGGAGGGTTACTTCTCCAAGCTACCCCATCAACTTTTGTGCATAATCATGATATGGTCGTAGCTTAGGATTTCTGACTTCATAGCTTCCTAAAAGCTGCTTGATCACCAATTAGGAGTCACCAAAGACTTGTAATTACAGTTGTTTCATGTCAACTGTCATCTTAAGTCCAAGTATTAAAGCTTGATATTCAACAATATTATTAGAGCAACGGTTTGTAAGGGTAAGAGAGTATGGGCTGACCTCTTCTTATGGAGTGACAAATACCATACTGTCACCAGCTCGATGTACGACACCATCAAAATACATCTTCCATGAGGATCTATCTTCGATAAACATTGCATCTTCATCAGGAAGTTCATCGCTCAGTTCCCAATCATTAGGTATCGGGTGTTCTTCCAAGAAGTCAGCCAATACTTGTCCCTTTACGGCCTTTTGGAGAACATACACAATCTTAAACTATTGAAATTGAAGGTACCATCTTGCTAGTCGGTCACTAAGGACGGGTTTTGACATTACAAACTTGATGGGATTTACCCTAGACAAAAGACGAACCACATGAGCTTGAAAGTAATGTTTCATCTTTTGAATTGAAAAGGGCAATGCCAAACATAAATTTTTAATTGGAGAATACTTTAGATCATTTGGTGTCATTATTTTTCTCAGATAGTAAAAAGAGTTTTCTTTGCCTTCATTATTTTCTTGAGCCAATAGTGCTCCAACTGACCTTTCTTGTGCCGTGATATAGAGTATCAATGGTTTTCCAGGTATGGGTGCCGCAAGAACTAGAGGTTTCATTAAGTATGATTTTATACTCTTAAAGGCATTACTACAAGCTTGGTCCCATTCGAAGGGGGTGTCATTCTTCATGAGACGACTAAATGGTTGACATTTATCAGCCAAGTTTAAGATGAACCTCCTTAAATATGTTAGCCTTCCTTGAAGGCTTTTGAACTCGTGAATGTTCCGAGGCTCAGGAGTCTTCAAAATTGCATCGAGCTTAGTTTGATAAATTTCAATCCCTCAGTGTCATACAATGAAGCCAAGAAACTTTCCAGAAGTAACTCCAAAGACACACTTCAACGGATTCATCATAAGTTGATATCTTCGAAGTAACTCGAATACCATTCTTAGGTCTTTTAAGTGGTCGTCTCTCTTTCTTGACTTCACTACTAGATCATATACGTAGCATTCAACATTTTTATGGATAAGTTGCGCCAATATTTTTCAAACCAAAAGACATCACCATATAGCAATAAATACCTTTGGGCACACGAAATGCAGTAAGCTCCTCATCCTTTGGCACCATGCGGATTTGGTTATAGCTGGATGGACCATTCATGAAGGACATTGCCTCATAACTAATGGTGGCATCAATCATCAACTCTAGTATGGGGATTGGAAAGTCATCCTTAGGGCAGGCGTTGTTGAGATCCCGAAAGTCAACACAAACTCAAATTTGACCATTCTTCTTCTATACTGGAACAATACTTAAAATCAAAGTGGGATATTTGACTTTGCGAATAAAGCTAGCTTCAATGAGTTTGTTAACTTCATTTTCAATTAATGGAACCAACCCTGGCCTAAAGCGCCTTTGGGCTTGCTTAACAGGACGAGCACCATTCTTGACTGCCAACTGATGGACTGCTACTTTTGGATCTAAGCCAGGAATTTCCTTATAACTCCAAGCGAAGACATCCATATATTCTTTGAGTATGTCTATATAAGCAATTTTCTCCTTCTCTTCTAGAAATACACTCAGGTAAGTTGGTCTTGGGTCTTCATCGATTCCAAGATTAACTTCCTTCAAGGGATCTATTGTGGCCTTTACTCCTTATTCAAGTTGCGATGGAGCATCTATCGCATCTTCCCCCTCTTAAGGATCATTGTTGTTGAAGGATATATGATAACACCTAAAAACATTTTCTATCTCTTCATCAATCTTCATTTGAGATGAGACATCTTTCTCATTCTGGGTCATAACATGATATGAGGAGCCAACACTCTCTTCATCTTCTTTGCACTGCTTGGTATAAACCATAATATGAGTCTTTGATTTTAGTACCTCATTGCATGAAACTATCAGTTCCGTCTACTAACTCATTCTATAAGGAATCAAACATTGAAAATCCTTCTGGATCTTAGGCAAAGAGTACATTGTGTACTTTGATGACTTCTCCGACGCTTGTTATTTTTCTTCTTATTTAGAGGACCCAACCTTTCGAACACAGAAGTTTTTGTAGTAGATTCTCCTAGTTGATCAAATACAGAGGGTCTTTTTTAGCAGCAGTGGATTCTTCTTCCATTGTGATGTAATTAGTGACTGCCCTTCTTATAGAAATATGAATTGGAGGTAGTTGCGTATATCCTTGGCCTTCACGTGCCTGCCTGGTTGTACTCTCCAATGGAAGTTTTCCAACCTTGATGGCTCATTAGGATTGTATCCAGCCCTTACAAATAGCTTGTATGCATTTGGGTCGAAGCCTTCTTTCGTATGCTTGTACGGAGTGTCATATCTTGTGGGGGATTTTGAGCCACAAACTCTTTAAGTAGTCTTGAGGATAGATTTATTGCATCAATCTTCCTGATAGGTAAAGTTAGTTCCTTTAGCACATTATCTTGGGAATTCTATGGGTGATCTTTCTCTTTCATTACCTTCAGTACGTAGCGAAGAAAAAGAGTTGCCTTCTTTTTCGTAGGAGCCACACTTTCTTTGTTTAAAAGTGGAGAGAGGCTTCTTGGTGGAAAATTTTCTTACAGTCACCGCGACTTTCTTAGATGCAAGATCGTCACACTTGGTCTTGGTGACATCTTCAACCCTTTTCTCATCCACAACTTGATTCTTTAAGTAGAATTTTGCATCGGCAAAATGTGACTCAACTTCAGTGAATGGCTTGTCATCGGCAACTATTTTTCTTTCCACTCTGCCTTCGAGGTACTTTAAGCATTAATAGTAAGAAGATGATATAATTTTGTTCCCGTGCACCCAAGGCCTACCAAGCAATATATTGTATGAAGTTTTGGCATCGCTCACATGCATCAATACGTTTAATTGAAAATCATCCATACGAATCCCCAACTTAATAGATCCCATGGCCCTATGGCCCCCTTGGTTGAATCCTTGGATCATTATACAGATTTCGTCTAGTTCGCTAGTAGTGATGCCATGTTCCTTCATCGTGCGGATAGGCAGGATGTTGACTCCAGATCCCTCATCTATCAAGATTCTATTGATCTTCTTTCCTAGAATTTAACCCACTATGTATAAAGGGCTATTATACAAGGCCTCACCAAGCAGAAGATCGTTATTTGTGAATGTGATTTTTGTATCACATACATGGGCCTCTTGGCCAAGAGGTTCAGCAAGCGGTTTAGAAGATGAAGTAACTTCCATGGGTATTTTTCACCCTTTCCCCCCTGATGAATATAAATTATTCATATAATTTAGTATATAAAAATTATATTTTTAAATAAAATATGAATAATTATATTCGATCCTCGCATATTTTTTGATGAATTCTACAGGAAAAAGAGTACAAGAAGAATACAAAAGAAGAAATAAAAGAATTCTCCAGGTGTAATCACAAAAGCTTCTCTCAACCATCAAGTGAAGGAATGAAAGAAGTGAACCACCACTTCAAAATCTTCTCACACCCGTGAAGTGAAGAAATGAACGTTGTGAGAAGAGATATAAGTTGACCGTCATGACGACCACTTCAAAGAATGCATTAGTTGGTTCAGCATTATAATTTTCTATAAATAGAGGCATTTCTTTGATTATTAAGCATCCAACAATTAGAAAAAATAAAGTGTTGGTCTCTTGTAATAAATATTTCTTCAAGTTTTTTTCATATCTAGTTTCTTAAATTTAAGTTTTTTTTTTTACTTACATAATGGAGTGATCTCTTTGTGTTGGGAGCGTTGAAGAAACTTGGTATAGTATTATAATATAAATCTTATTTTAGTTATTTCAAGACTTTATTTTATTTAAAAGTTAAATACTTAGTGTTGAAATTCTTGTACTAGAAATTAGCGTTACTTGATATTTTGTATTATAATTATAGTTATATTAAGTTGTGCTTCCCACAAGGAAGAAAACTAAATATACTATAAGTATTTTATAAAATATAAGTAATAATAACTTTTAGTCACTTGTTATTTCAAATCTTCGGAATTGCTTCTTTTGATCCCTATCCTCACGGAAGGATTACTTCAAACTATTTCTTAGATTTAAATAATCTCTCTTATTTGTCTCGGACGGATTGACTCAAGTAAGATTGTTGATTTTAGGGGTCTTTAACTTATTTCTTTCAATCTGTATCCTCGCGGAGAGATTGTCTCAAGTAAGTTTATTGATTTAAAGATTACTCGCAAGGGGTCTTTATTCCTCGTAAACACACAAATCAAGTCTAGAAAGTTATTCTATAATTTTGTAGAAATTACTAAAATAATAATTTTATTATAATAAACATACCAAGTGAATTCAACAACCCCAACTCCCTCTCCAAGATAATCTTTTAAGCACAATTTCTTCACATACTTTATTTTCAAACATAAGAAATTACTCTCTTTTCATCAATTTGATTCTCAAATAGTAGTCAAAATGCTATAAGTTTGTAGCATAGATTTTCCAATCTCTGTGGGACGATATCTTAAACTATATTAGAATTTGATAGAGTACAAGCAACAAAAATCTTATAAAACTTGGACTCGTCGAATTTTTGGCACCGTTGCCTGGGATTGACATATATCTACTTCGGACTAAGTGTTTTGATATTACTTTGAGAGCTTACTTTTCTTTTTTTTAATTATTCTCGCTAATCTCGTTCTCGTCTTACTTTATTTATTTTTATTGAACTTATTTCTCTACTTTATAAGTTTCAGGTAGTTTATGACCCGCTTCGCTATAAAAGATTTAGCCAGTTACGATCCAGAAATTGAAAGAACAATTTGTTGGCGTAGGAAAGAACAAACATCAACTTCTCAAGACTTTAGCAGAATGGAAAACTGACCGGATTATGAAATTAATCCACCAGAAATTCCTCCACCTGCTCTATATGGTCAGTTTGATGCAATGACGCGTAGACCCACAAATAGAATTTTGAGGGATTACGCTAGACCAGACCACTTCAACTGTGAATCTAGTGTCCGCAGACCACCAGTAGCAGCCAATAATTTTGAAATCAGGACTGGATTAATTCAAACAATTCAACAATCATGTACTTTTTCTGGTGATCCAAGTGAAGATCCACATAGTCATTTGATTGATTTCTTAGAATTAGTTGAAACTACTAAATGGAGTATCTCCTAAAGAAATTAAGTTAAGGATATTTCGTTTTCTTTAAAAGGAGATGCAAAAACTTGGTTGCTAAGTTTACCTCAAGGGTCTATTACCACATGGGACCAGATGACTCAGAAATTTTTAAATAAATATTTTTCTCCAGCTAAAACCATAAAGTTAAGACAAGAGATTTCTAATTTCTTGCAGACTGAAACAGAATCAGTTTATCAGGCTTGAGAAAGATTAAAAGCAATATTAAGAAAATGTCCACATCATGGCATACCTGAACATATGCAATTGTATATTTTTTATCATGGACTAAAGCCTTCTTCTAGAAATGTAATAGATGCAGCTTCAAGAGGCTACATCATGGGTAAAACCACAGAGAAAGCACTGCAAATGATGAATAAAATCTCAAAAAATGCTATTCAATGGCCATCTGATTGCATCATCATCAAAAAGGCTGCTACGGTAAATCAAGAGGATGCTTTAAATACACTAACAAAATAGATTGCTTCTTTGGCACACAAGTTTGAATCTTTTCAGTTAAATGCACACCAGCCAGTTGAAGTCGAGGCTTGTGACATGTGTGGAGGAAATCATCTCAACCATGAATGTCAAGCAACAATTCAGAAGGATAAGCATGTTAATGTCCTCGGATATAAACCATACTCTTTTAGTAGCCCCTTGGCACAGAAAAATTCAGGCTTTCAATGGAGCAATCCTAATGGTGCTGAAAATCCTCAAAGCTATCAAAAAAATTATATACAAGGTCCACCTGGATTTCAGAATCAAAATCGTGGAATATTAAATTTCAAATCATATCAACAAACAACTTCTTATCAACAAAGACCCTCACAGGCCCATCCTAATATTGATGACGTATTGTATAAACACATCAAAGATAATGATGAACAATTTAAGAGTCAAAATAGAGCTTTTAAAAATCTAGAAACTCAATTAAGTCAGTTGGTAACTCTTGTGTCTGAAAAGATTCAAGGCCCCTTACCAAGCAATACAGAGAAAAATTTGAAAGAGCACCTTAAAGCCATCGCTTTACGGTCAGATAAGAATCTTGATGAACCTTATACAGATATTCAAAAAAAGGAATTTTCAAAGCAACAGGTAAGTAAAGATAAAGATGTGAAAATACCCACAGAACCATCAAAAGAAAAAGAAAAAATAATTGAAGAGAATAATAGTAAAGAAATGACTTCTACCCCTATGACAGTTCCTTTTCCTCAAAAAATAAAAAGAGAGAAGTTTGACAAGCAATTTGCTAAATTTTTAAATAGTTTAAAGCAAATTCATATAAATATTCCTTTCACTGATGCTCTTTTGCAGATGCCTTCATACGTCAAGTTCTTAAAAGAAATTTTGTTAAGCAAAAAAAATAAAAGAAGCTTCTGTGGTAGTACTTACTAAAAAATATAGTGCTATACTTCAAAATAAGCTACCACAAAAGCTCGGTGATCCAGGTAGTTTCACAATTTCATGCACTTTGGGAGGGGTATATTTTGAAAAAGCACTGTGTGATTCTGGATCTTCAATAAATTTATTGCCATTTTCTATTTTTAGAAAATTAGATCTTGGCAAAATAAAAAACACAAGTGTTTCTCTTCTGTTTGCAGATCAAAGTACTAAAAAACCTAAAGGAATAATTGAGAATATTTTTGTGAAGGTAGATAAATTTATTTTTCCTGTAGATTTTATAGTACTTGAAATGCAGGAATGTCCTGATGAACCAATAATTCTGGGTAGACCATTTCTTGCAACGGGAAGAGCAATCATAGATGTCCATCATGGACAACTGATTTTGAGAGTAGATGAAGAAAGGGTTATTTTTGATATGTAAAAAATGTTAAGATTTTCAGGAGATGAGATTTCATCTTCATGATTTTTAGTTGATATGATTGAAGATCTTGCAGATGAATTTCAAGATGACAAATTAACTTTAGATTCCATGGAAAGATGTTTGCTTAATTCTGATGCACCACAAGATGATGATCCACCCATCAGAAGCGAGAAAAATGATTATAAGGATGAGGAAATGCAATCAGAGGGAGTTCAACAAAAAAATTGAACTCAAAATACTCCCTTCCCATTTAAAATATGCCTATTTTAAGCCTGAACTATTTCCAGTAATTATTTCATCATCTTTGACTGCTATACAGGAACATAAATTGATGAGGTACTACGAGCACACAGAAGAGCCATAGGATGGACAGTGGCAGATATTAAAGAAATTAATTTGGCTATTTGTGCACACAAAATTCTCATGGAGGATAACTACAAACCAATAGTCCATCCACAAAGGAGATTAAATCTTGTGATACAAGAAGTGGTAAAAAAAGAGATAATAAAACTTCTAGCGGCATGTATTATCTATCCTATATTTTGATAGTCCATGGGTAAGTCCTGTTCAGGTAGTACCTATAAAGGAAGGTATGACAGTCATAAAAATAAAAATAATGAGCTTATACCTACTAGAACGATCACAGGATGGAGAGTTTGTATTGATTACAGACGTCTCAACAATGCTACCAGAAAAGATCATTTTCCTTTACCATTTATTGATCAAATGTTAGAAAGGGTAGCAGGATATGATTTTTACTGTTTTCTTGATGGATATGCAGGTTATAACAAAATACCAATTGCACCCGAAGATCAGGATAAGACAACTTTCATATGCCCTCATGGAATATATACCTATAGGAGAATGCCATTTGGTTTGTGTAATGCACCTGCCATATTTCAGTAGTGTACATTAGCAATTTTCTCAGACATGATCGAAAAATTCCTAGAGATTTGTATGGATGACTTTACACTTTTAAAAAAATCATTTGAAGATTGTCTTTATCACTTGACCTTAGTCCTTAAGAGATGTAAGGAGACAAACTTGATCCTTAATTGGGAGAAATGTCATTTTATGGTTACAGAAGGAATTTTTTTAGGACATAAAATCACTGCTAAAGGGATAGAAGTTGATAAGGCTAAAATTGATATTATAGAAGGATTACCCCCTCCTACAACTGTTAAAGGCATTAGAAGTTTTCTAGGACATGCAGGTTTTTACAGACGGTTCATTAAAGACTTTTCAGTAATCTCAAAACCTCTGACTAATCTTCTGATGAAAGATGTTAAGTTTGAATTTTCAAGTGATTGTTTAAAGGCTTTTGAAACACTAAAGAATAGATTATCAACTACTCCAATAGTTGTCTCCCCTGATTGGAATCGACCTTTTGAGATTATGTGTGATGCTAGTGATAAAGCTGTAGGTGTTGTTTTAGGCCAGAGAAAGGATAAGATTTTTCATCCCATTTATTATGCTAGTAGGACTTTGAATGAGGCTCAGCAGAAATATACAACAACAGAAAAAGAACTATTAGCAGTAGTATTTGCATTTGATAAGTTTTATTCTTATTTAATAGGAGCCAAGGTTATTATTTTCACTGACCATGCAGCTTTAGAATACCTCTTTGCAAAGAAAGATGCTTAACCTAGATTATTAAGATGGATTTTACTTCTGCAGGAATTTAACCTTGAAATTAAAGATAAAAAAGGAACAGAAAATCAAGTAGCTGATCATTTGTCTAGATTAGAGAAACCCTCTCTAGAGCTTACAGGAATAAAGGAAGAATTTCCTGATGAACACATTTTCTCAGTTGTAGCTCAGCCACCCTGTGTAACGCCCCGAGATCCCATCCCAAGACATCACATAGTGCTTATAACCCCGAAGGAACACAAGCTAACCCTTTACTGATATCTGTACCTGTGCACTGCATAATATCTAAAATAAATGTAAAAACTAGCCATAAGGTTCAACACATCTATAAATACTCAAAACAAAAAACTGAATACTAATACATCTATCTGAAAAGCCTCTAAATTGTCTGAACTATGGAGTTGATGGGACATGTTCCCAACTAACTCCGTCAACTAAAAAATAAACAAAGTCTGATGCAATAATAGTACACTGAGATTCGCCCTCAAAAAAAGAGGACTCACTGCTACTGCTGCTGACTGGGACTGAGCTGCTGAGGATACTCTGGATCTCATGCCTCTGAACCTATGGTGTCAAATAAAACATAATAGCGCAAATACGTCAGTACAGGAATATACCGACTATGGAGATGAGGTAGGGCTAAATACAAGCGCTCATGCATGCACAATATCTAAAATGAATAATCATGAGAATACTGCATGAGAACACATACATGAACGCACAGACCATAAACACAATCATCGCAACTCTAAATACCGAAACTCGGATACTACTTTATTGCAGACTGAACTCACTACTAACACTGAGATAATGAATCACTGACTCGTCTGGTACTGATAACTGAGGATCTCGATGTACTTACATCAAGGACTGAACTCTGAGCTTACTGCTTTCGACTGATAGGATTAAGGATCAACTTTTCTAACGGATGATTTCGAACGCTATTATCAATGATAAGAAATATGATTATATTTGAATCTGACAATAAGAATACTCAATAGAAATCTGATACTGTGATCAAGCCTGTCTGACGGGGTATCTCTGAATATGATATCAAATTACTGTAAATAAGATCAAGCCTATCTGACGGGGTATCTCTGAATATGATATCAAATAACTGTATATGAGACCAAGCCTATCTGATGGGTGGTCCATGAATATATGAAACTATCTGAGTTCTTCATAGAGATAGATGACTGTATCTGACAGTCTTAATTTCTAGAGATTAATATTAAAACTGAGACTGAATCTAAAACTATGGGAAGTAGTTACCTAACCGACATGCCCCGACCTACCATAGGTGGGGTCCAACTTGTACCTCAGTTGAAAGGTTGTCAATACCGTGTCACGGGTAAAGACCTCTCTTTGGTTAATCCTCTTTGACGGATGACCCTTACCAAGAAGTTGAGCTAAGGCAATATAATAGTCAAATACTCTCTCTCTAGAGGTGATAGCCTTTACTGATGGTGACTCTTTTATCCTACACTGGGTACGCAGTTCTGGAGTTTAGGGATTGCTGCTAACGACTTTGGCCTCTCTCGCTGACGGAAAGAGCCGCCATCCCTTCCCTCGCTCGGTGCTAGTTTCTACTCCCAACTAAAAGACTCTGACTAAATTCTTAACTGAACACAAACTGAATTGAATCTGATACTGATCATGTTTCTCAAAAGATCTAACTGAGTTACGCTGAGATCACTTAGTTCCATATCTAACGAAAATAGTTTGAATCACGGTATCTGACTGACGATGCAGAGCTTGATTAGATTACTCGATCACTACCAAGAATAGAATTGAACACTTGCATACTGTTTGATCTGAGCTGAGTACAGAGCTGAGGCTAGATTACTAGCGATACGAAGATTATAGAGATTACTGAGTTTTCTTGAGTTCTGTAACTGTCTGAGGATACAGAGTTCTATAGTTTACTTATTTCTGAGAATCATAGCTCGACTGGAATTGTCATAAAACTGACATGGGCTCTAGACAACAGCTAAATTATCGGGTATAAATACCCCCAGGACTCGATAACATAAAAGTAAAGCATAATCATTCTTAACTAGCCATCACCATAATTTTTCATTCTTCATCACAATTATTAAAGCATCACGTCAAGCATTCAGGAAAACATAGACATCTATTCATCATCACAATTACTACAGAGTCACTTCAAGCATTTAGGAATCATCAACCTATACTAGTGTAGGGAAAACATGTCACTAGATCCTACTCTCTTCTACAAGGTCTTGCCATGAATCTGGATATCATATGATTTGGGGAAACTTTATACTCTCGTGTCACAACTTACTTGCTAACCACTTGGCATGTTTTAAAAGCTTAGCATATGTCAAAGAGCACATAATTGGGGAATTCACTATTATCACATCTCCACTTGTTCACTAAGGTCCTTCAACAAACACTAGACAAGCACGGGTTCACACTTATTTGGGGATTTTCTACCATCATGGAATAATTCATTCACTTGGGCATTTTATTAAACACTAGGCATGCATAGACTTGCTCATACTTTGGGGTTTCATAATCAACATACTATAGTGACCCTTATTCTTCACCTAAGTTTTTTTATCAAACTTATGGGGAGCATGCTTTACTTATTCCACCATTTCTACACCCAAATGACATGAACACATCACATAGAAAACAATTTCAAGAGGGTTTATCACAAACATCACATGAATTCCACATACTAGGGTCAAAGCTCATAAATCTTATAAACAAACATGAATCAAACTCAACAACAACTGGAACATCAATTTCAACTCACATGAATCATTAACAACTCATAAACATAAAATCCTTGAGTTTTAGAAAAGGGTACTTGAGCTTCTTGGATGAAAGGACCCAAGAATCGACACCTACATATCTGGGGAAACTCTTTTGTTGAAGGCTTTTGAAGAGATTTCTTGTTTTCTCTTGACTCTCTTTTGATGTTTCTTGCTTTTTGGTTGGAGAAGAAGAGAGGGTTTGATTTTTGAAAACCCTAGCTTTGAAGTGGAAGGAGAGAAATGAGGCTGAGATCCCTTAACCGGGTATTTATAGAGTTTGAGGAAAAGGACCAAAAAGCCCTTGGAATTAAGCTAAAAAATCCTAATTTTACATGGTGGCGTGATGCGCCATAATTGCGCCAGCTCATTGGAATTTGGACAATTGGGAAACTGCACAACGGTGCAACGCGATGGAAATCGCATTGCCCCCTGGGTTGCAAACTGGAACTATACCGCGATATGGTGGAATCACAGAGGTTCACTAAAATTTGACAATTGTCATTTTGGCTAGCTCCGTGACGCGCTAAAGTGTCAGATACTGTCACACTAAAATGGCTCTAACTCTTCACCCGAGTATCGGATTTGGGCGAATTTGGTATCAATGAAAAGCTTATTCAATGCTTTACATGACAAAAAGTTGAAAGTAGGGAAATTCCACATGATCCAAAGTATTTTATACTTGGGAAGATATTTCTAAAACTTTTAGATTCGAATTTCTGCTTTACTGAATACACTCTAAGGCTCAGACTGGAAGAGGATTTTACGAGGCATTACACCCTGGTTTTCGAATATTGCAAATTACTTGGCTGTAAATTAGGATAAGGATAAAATAATGCCATCAAGTAAAACCAAGTAAACAAACCATATGCATGCAAATAATATATATATATATAACTATGCCAGGGAAAGAAATCAAGTTTAGCATGTATTTGAAACCGTTAACCTGGGTATATGTAACTTAACCATCCTAAAACCACCCACGGGCTATATGGCTCTAGTGTAACCCTCTGAATGGGCCTCGATGCATGTAATCGTATGAATTGGAGATACCATAAGAGTACGGGATTCCTAAGTACCCTTCACTCTCCATGATACATATATACAGTATACTTAGAGGATTACCATTTACCTCATAGTATCATATAAGGTCGCCATGTCCATCTTCTCATCTTGGTAAACATGATTTTCCAGTGGTCGTCCATTGGACTTGCCACTTCATGGATAGCTATCACACTCTGCCATTATTACCCAATTAAAACCATTTCTATCTAACAAAACCACTATACTATTATTATTAACCAAGGTTTTGAGTAGTTGTATCGTCGTATTGACTATAGTTTGAAAACAATGTCCGTAGCCAACCTTTTTATGTAGAGGGATTCCTATGTACCCATAGTCTACATTATCCAGTTAAATTGGGGGAATCCCAGTTACCCTCAAGTGTTTCATTATTAAGTTTTCTTGGGGGAGTCCCATGTACCTCACAAGTGTTCCATTATTATATTTTCTTAGTGGAATCCCATGTACCCCACAAGTGAGTTTAATTAACCAATCATGACAACAAAAACCTTACCATTTAACCCCTTCAAAACCATTTAAACTATTTAAAGTTCCATTAACAAACCATACGATGCAATAGTTCTATTAAAAGTCCAATAATATAGTAAAAGCATTCTCAAAGGCATTTGATCAAACATGTTGGGGACATAGTGTTTTCAAAACCAATTCCATTTAACAATTTATCATTCCCATGCAATCAATTGTCCAAACTACCATTAAAACATGTAAAAGCATAATTAAAACATAGGAAAACCATAACCAAACATTTAATACCAAAACCCCAAAACCATACAATAATCATACAATGAAAGCATTGTAAAAAACATACCTTTGATTGGAACTAACAATGAGGGAAGAGCATCTTGCCTTAGATTGAGAAGAAGATTTGAAGAAATCACCCAAACAAGTCCCAAATTGCTCCTTAAGATAAAACCCCAACCTTCCTTTACCCAAAAGCCTTTGAGAGAATTATAGTGTGTTTAAGAGAGTTTCTAAATATTTTATGATAAAATAATAGGGTAAATAACCTCACAAGTAGATTAGAGGTCATGGGGCATTAATAGGTTAAGTAGGGAAATGTCCAGATTTCCCTTACTTAAATTGCACAAAAGTCTTATCATAGGGTACAACTATACCATACTGGTCGTACCACCCAATAAAAGTGGTACCCACCACTCATACCTTAGACCCCGTTTGGACCAAACATTTTCCAACATACGACTTACCAAAACCAAGTCGTACCCAAGTATATGACTAGTACCCTTGGCCCATACCCCTTGCAGAATAGAATCACAAGACGTTTGAACACTGTTCAAGTCCATGACATGACTCGTATCCTACCATAAAACTTGTACCATCCACGTCTTACCTAATAAAAAAAACAATCAGTCCCACCAATCAACACTGGTCAGCATTCGACCAAGGCATACCACTCGTACCCCAGGGTACGATTAGTACCCATAAGTCATACCTGGTCCAGAAACCAAAAATCTAAGAAATTTTCAAAGGGTACCAAACCTAGGGTGTTTTAATATGGGTGTAGTGTTACCCCCCTAAATGGGCCCTAGTGTATGTAGCCACAAGAACCAAAGCTATTATAGGGGCCGGGGATTCCCATGTTTCTTCGCCCTCCATTATACATATATAAAAATATAAAATTAAAGGATTCCCGTGTACCCTATAAGTATATTATCACCATGACCAACCCTTATGTCGGCAAATATGAGTTTCCAGTATGCATTCGTTGGAATCACACCTTCACATTTAGCTATCACAACCCTCCATTATTGTCCAATTAAAACCTTTAGAACAAAACCAAACCACTAATTCCACAAGTTAACTACCAAGGCATTAGGAAGTGGTATCATCATACCGTCTATAGCTTACAAGCAATGTCATTAGAATTGACGTAGGGGATTCCTATGTACCCTATAGGATTTCTAATCAATCAAAACCATGGCCACCAAGACCTTTCAAAATTATTTAATTCAATCAGACTATTTAGGGTTTCATTACCATATTATGCAATGTAATGTAAGGTTTTCAATAAAAGTTAAACTATGTGACAAAAACATTCTCATTGGTATTTTGACAAAATGTTGAAGGCATATAGTTTCCAAAACCAAAACCAAAAGCAAAACCAAGAACCAATTAACTATTTCCATGAAACCATATGTTCGAACCAACATTACATCATGAAAAGCCATAAATAGAACATGGGAAAGCATCATCTAACTATTAGTAACCAGACCGCCAACACATATCTAAAAAAACACAAACCCATAACAATTCCATGAAAAAATTAACTAAAACATGCTTTTAGTTTGAATTAACAATGTGGGAGGGGTAACATGCCTTAGATAACAAGGAAGACGAAGAGATACCACCATTGAAAGCCTTAATTAACCACCTTGAAGAAACCCTAGCCTCTTTTTGGACTAAGAGTTTTGAGAGATATTTTAGAGTGTTTTATTTGGGAATAGTAGGTTAATAAAGTGCCAAGTGTGTTTTAAGTCATGGGGTCAAAAAACATTAAGAGGGAAAATGTCCAAAATACACTCAACTTAAATTATAAAAATTCCCGCAGGTGGGTAGGGGTACCCACATCATACGAATGGTACCATCCAGTCGTACCTAGAACAAAAGGTTTGACATCCACATACTGTCCACCATACAACTCTTCTTGCCTCACTCATACCTATAACATACAAGTAATACCCATAAGTTGTATCCCAGATAGAATCTAAGCAGTTGGACACTGGACAATGTACGACTCCACTATACCACTTGTATCCTATCCTCACTGCTCTTAGAGAGCCACTCATACTTATAGCCAAGTAAAGTTAAAAGTTTCAGATTAAGTGTAGGGCCAAACCAATGAACCGTCGCAAAATTATACGAATCGTACCCACTAGGTAGCAACTACAATAAAACCCTAACCACTAACCTTGGACAACTTACGAGTCTGGTCGCCTTACCCATACCTACACCATATAACTAGTATGGTGAGTCATATAATCAACAGATTCAAACTCACAAAATTTTGCAAGGACCAAAACCCAGTGTGTTGTAACTCCCACCACTTAAATCATTTGTCCTTGAATAATGGGATAAGGCAGTACAAGCATGATTAAACCCTCGAATGTCACTATGTCCATATGTTGCGCCTATCTCTCTTTGGGAGAGAGAGCAACGCATCACGTTACTTACTTCAGGGGAGAGAGTAATGCATTATTGAGCTCCTCACTATGGGAGAGAGTAACGCGTTGCAGCCTTATTGCACTGCTTCACTATATTGGCTATCCAAACATGTCTTGAACCTTTTTTAAAAATCACAAAACTCACCGGAGACATTCTATTAACCTTTCTAACCATGGATCAATTTAAAAACCAACATTTTAGGGTCAGGAAGACCAAACTAAAATTCATAAAGTTTAGGGGTCTTTAAAATAACTAAGTCCTCAATACCTAGTAAGATTTTTAAGCCTTGGACCACTTAAGCATGCGACTAAGAGCTGAATTGAGCTTAGGATCTTATGGGGTATTATAGAAACTTAAATTATAAATAATGACTCCGACTGACCATCTATGAATCCTCTACTATACTGACTATAGATAGTCGGGATATGACCCCTAACTAACCCTAATCAATACATAAGAAGAATGGAAATAAAATACCAAAACTATAACTGACTTATATTCCAAAATAAGAAAACTCATCACCTGCTGGCTGAATACTCATAACTGTTTGACCCTGGTGTGTGGGCTATATCTGGTACCTACATTATGAAGGAATATAGCCACAAACACATACATATAATCAGTACTTTGGAACATACTGAGTATATGGTACATGCACTAAATTATGGAAATACTTAATGTATGCTTTAAAATTGAGGACATAAGATATTTACTAAAATAACATTTTAATCATGGTTGTATGTAAAAGCTTTTAGACATAGTGAAGTTTCTAAATTATGGGCTAAGAACCTTGATGTAAGCTAGAAAGTAGTAGAGATATGAATACTATATGTAAATCTCAAGTTAAAGCTCAATAGGTTGCAAAACCATACTGGGATCATGTATAAATACTGAGCGTGAAAGTATGAACATGTAAAACAAATTCAAGACCAAGTAAAGAATAGTAAAATAATCTGCAAAACTGAATAATTGTTAAACTGAACATTGGGTCATGCAAACCTAAACTGATGTGGTCTAAAAAGTAAATTGAGACTGTGGGAGCTAACTATAACCGACATGCCCCAATCTGAGCTAATCATGGTCTAACCTGTAACCTCAGTTAAAAGGATATTGGTACCTTAACGATATGGATCTGCAAGGATGATTTCTTGAAGGATGAGCGTATCATGCCTCTACTGACGGGGGACCCCTAAAAATCTAAGGTGGTGCGATAGGTCTGGAACTTAAACTTAGGGACTGCTACAAACGGCTCATGCCAAACTTATAGGGGATCTGCCATCCTTGCATTTACTCAATGCTAAGTGTTACTCCCAACTAAATGACACAGAAGCATAAACTAGTGCATGCACCAATAACTAATGCTCAAATATGGTATTCTTAAAATAACAGTGCATGCATAATTTAAAGTACTCATGAATATTTTAACTGATGTATTTAGTATGATATAATACCGGTGAGTCTCATTATAACTTTTTTTTTATAAATTTCATGGTATGAACATAGCATAAATAACTGGAAATCTTGGTTATCTATTTATCAGGTATTCATAACCCACTAGCATTGAAAAATATAGTTAAATATGAAAGTTTCAAAGCATTGACATGATAAGAAATTTCATGACTTACACTCAAGAATCCAATAATTTCATGAATGTAACGAATTATCAAGACTAAAGTATGGAAGACTACTTGAAATTAAGAGAGAACACTATTTTATGGTAGAATTCAAAGAGTACATAGAGGATTCATGGAATTTATGCTTTCCTAAAACCTTAAATCAAAAGAGGAATTAAACTTGATGATTGATATCTCTTTAAAAATGGGTATGCCATTCATAGCTTGATCATATGCTTTAAATTCAGAATAATAACATGTAAATCATGCATGGACATGAGGATAGTATGAATGATATGTTATGGTCCTAAGGTGTCATGAATAATCATTAAAACATGCTTATAAGTAAATTTTATATCATGGGAGATTGAATTCAAGCATAGAATAATAATTGGGTAAAAGCCCTAGATTATGGAAATCATAAAATTTATGAAATAAAATCACAATTTAGGTACGAGGATGAAAGGAGATCCTCATTGAATATTCATATATCTGAATTTATTGACTTCTTAAAGGAAAGCATGAATTTTGATCCTTGGAAGATTCTTTAAGAAGAACCCTTATTTGGTATTCTTGAGGACTTGGGAAAATAGGGCTTTTGTATTTGATGTATTTGGGGTTATGGAATGATAAAATCGAGTTTATATCAGTCATAGAGTATTTTAGGATGATTTAGGGTGTAAATGACATCTTTAACCTTGAAAACTGAAGAGAAACACGTGTTTTAATGTTCCCGAACAGGGTCCATGGCACCTGCAAAATGCAGAGCACAAGGTCTGTGCCACGCTGATTCCACACAAAAATGCTATAAAGTTTTGCTCAGGTGTCAGATTAAGGTGAAATCGGATGCGTTTGAAAGAGGACTCAATTATATATAATTTCGTGGGTTTAAGCTCCAAAATTCCATATATATATATATAAATATATTAGAGGCTATACACATTAAAAGTTGACCCTAGAAGATCGAATATCAAAATTTTGTCGAATCAAAAGCTCTAAGCTCAACTTTGCTCTAAGTATTTCCTATGAACCTTTTTCACCTCTAAAACTCTCCTCATACTAGTATAATAATCATTACTCTTATATTTACATAGGAATCATTTGTTTTATGTTAATGCATGTAAGAACAAGAGTTGGAATTCTAGCCCAAAAATGTGGGATGTTACAATGTCAGTATATATGTACTGATTAGATACCATGTCGGTATTTGGATATACTACGATTGTATAATGGAAGAATGGGGAGCCTCTCATTAAAGGACTAAAGTAGTATATTCACATATTGTGATGGTATCATTATAGAATAAAATAAACCCCAGTGTTACCATGTCAGTATATGGATATATTTTTATGGTATCATAAAGGTCTCACTAAAAGAATTGAAGAAGGCATCAATGATACCTTGATAGTATATAGATATATTATGATGATATCATGAACGTATTATGAAAGGATTAGTGCAGATATCAATAATAGCAAGATAGAAAATAGATATATAGTGATGGTATCATTTGGACGGAAGAAAACACTAATGATACCATGATAGTATATAGATATACTATAATGGTATATTGAGGTATCACTGACATATTGAATTAGATATCAATAACTATACTATGATACTATACAGATATACTGTGATGATATCATGGAGGTCCTGCTAAGGATTGAAGTAGACATCAATGAAACCATGATAGTATTATACACAACCTTGGGCTCAAAAGATGCCTCCCTAGCACGTCCTCTGTTTGGGGAAGCTCCTCGTGCCCCACCCCTACTTCTAGGCCATCCATGACCCCTGCCTCTTCCTCTAGTTTAGGCTCCATTCTTAGGTACTGACTCAACATCCCTAACCTATTGAGATCTAGTCCTCACCATCTTCATAGAAAAGAGTGGAACACAACTTAGAATATTGGATAAGAATAACCTGCATGTTTAGGAATCAAAATAGAGATGTTTTTCCTAAAGACATCTTATATTCTCTTAAAGATAGATACATACATCTGCATACCGATCTGTGAGACCCTACTAGACATTCTATTCTCACATTTATGAGACCGATGAATTTGGATGCTCTGATACCAATTTTTTATGACCCAAAAAAATCATGATGACACTCATTGTGACTCAACCTTGATAAGTAAGACAATCCCCCAAATTGATAAGAAAAACTAAAAACAACAATAATATAACCCAAGGTAAGACTTATAGAGAGAAGACCGACCCATACATGTAGAATAATGTCAAAAATATAAAAGAAATGTCATAACTCACCAAAAATCTTGTGTCATAACGTAAGACCATCTACTAATAATTTAAAAAACTATATATTTATATGTATATATATATATATACATACATATATATATATATATATATATATGTGAAGCATAACTAAAGACAAGTAGGTATAGATGAGGTTCGAATAAACCCTAAACTCTAGAGTGAAAAACTAAAAACAATAATAATATAACCCAAGGTAAGACTTTTAGAGAGAAAACCAACCCATACATGTAGAATAATATCAGAAATATAAAAGAAATATCATAACTCACCAAAAATCTTGTGTCATAACGTAAGATCATCTAGTAATAATTTAAAAAACTATATACATACATATATATATATATATATATATATATATATATATATATATATATGAAGCATAACTAAAGACAAGTAGGTATAGATGAGATTTGAATCAACCCTAAACTCTAGAGTGGATCAATATCTCAAAAGTCTAGAATTTCCACCAAAAATCAACTGCCATGTGAGGTGTTTGTACTAGGATATGCACTAAAAGGGCACAGTAGGGTGACTACGGTTCACTCTTACTCAGTAGGTTTTCAAGGGTGAATGAAAAAAGCAGAAAATAGATTAGTAAAATAACACTATGAGCATGTCTCCTACAAGCATAAAAGTCCCACATGGAAGCTCACACTCTCCACTAATAATTCTAACTTATATACATAAAAATGAAAAGTAGAACACACACACACACACATATATATATATGAAAGAAGTACTAAAACTAAACACAAATTAGGGAAACTAAAATAATCATGAAAGATAAATGTCCAAATGCAATGCAATGCAATGTGGATAAAATTAATGATGAAAGTTATCGCACGACTTTTTGTAAACACCAATGGAGCTCACACCTCTCATGTAGGACCCATGGGTGTTCGCAACCCTATACTATATCTCATATCTCATATCTTAACTCACATCTCCCGCTAGTGTTCACGGTGAGGATTTTCATAAAAATATCTAATTATCTTAAAAAATCAGTGTTTGTCAATGGTACTTGTATCTCATGAATGTGTATGTATGGAATGAAGATGTAATGCTCATAACCAACTCAATATTATGATATATATATATAAGCTAATAAATCAACTTAATATGTCTAAAATTCATGATTATAAACTCTATTTAGGCACAATCAAAATAAATATTCATGTAAGAAATCATTAATATTATATAAACCACTAACTTGGGTATTTATATCCTGATCAAGGAAACCAATGCTTCAGTAAGGCCTATATTAACCATTTAAGAAACTGCACGGGCTTTAGATAAAAAAATGAATGCATTTGAATGTGTAGATAAGGCCAATATGTAAAATAACGCGCCCAAACGGGCAACACATAATATAAAAATTATGAGTCAACAATAACAGAATATAAGCCCCCATACAGAGGACACACAATAGTAATAATAATCTTGAAATATAAACCTCATAGTTATGTTTCTCAACCCATAACATGTTTTACTTATTTATTAACTACCCAGCTTAATCTGAAAGAAGTTAAGCCATATTCTACCTTAAAATGATGAAATCCTGATCCAAAGTGCTTTAACACAAAGTGTTCCCCTTATGAATGTCCTCAAAGCTAATTACAACAATCAAATGTAGCATCTACGTACTTAAAGAAAGCAATTGATACTCATATTATCCATTTTAGTAGGGTCCAAAGCGGGTTCAAAAAATCTGTTTAAAAATAAAAAAGGTAAAACTAGAATTTTATTTTAGAAACAGCTTCCCTAAGGTTATTATAATCTACAGGTGAAAACCCACACAAAAATGGGTTAAAACAAGGTCCAAGCAAAAGAAAACCAATTTTAAAATTTCCCGATAAAACCCTCTAATTTTCATTTTAAAATTATGATCCAAAGTTGTTTTTGATGATATAAATGATGAAAATTATGGGAATAAGGTTTCGGAGCTTTCCTAAGCTCAAATGGTAAGGAAATTCTCTAGAATCACCCAAACCCGAAACTCAAAGATCCAAAAATAGAAAAAAATAAGAAAATAAGTCTCTTATACTATTCAATAAATAGTTCCCCATGGTTGCAGACCCCACATTGAGATCACGAGGTTCAATGTTGACTGACAAATAGGTTGGTTATCATAATCACATAGTTGGGCCTCGTAATCGCGATGAGTACCCGACTCGGTCCACTGATAACCCATCATTAAAAGGTGCTTTGAGTGAACTATGAGGGGCTAGACCTTACTGAATTAAGGCAGTTTAATAATTAATATTTATTTTAAAAAATAAATATTCTAGGAATATATATTGTTAAACACAACATTTTAGTACTCAATAGTTAATAATTATAAGAAGAGAAATTTTCGAGTAACTATACCTTTATTAAGTTGAAATTTATTTTAGCTAATGTAGCAGTTAATTTTAGTTTTCTGAAGTATGTACTACAAATAAAGAGTAGGTTGTCAACTGGTTGTATCAAATTTGGTTTGGTTCGAGTGTCATTTTATTTTTAATTTGATTATGTATTTTTAAAATGTTATTATTTTTACTACAAATGAGAAATAAAATGATTATCAAATCAAAGTGTACAACACAATAATACTTACTATATTTAGTGTTGTAACACCTCAATAAAGATCCATTATTAAAATTCAATTCAAAATATACGGTCAAAGACACGTCATTATGAATACTATGAAATCTAGATATAAATAAACTTTTTGTCTCATTCTAATTAGTTCAAGTGAGTCATCAAGCATATAAAATTACTTGTGACTGGCCAAAAAATGTTATTTAAACACTTAACTGCTTCTGATTGGTCAATATTTTTGCCAAGGGTTAACACCTCATTTGATGAAAAAATTTCAAAATATATCGTCAAATGCCAGTTTCTATATAAACTCATAGATTAAATTCTAAAATATACAAAACACTTTCCCCTTTCTTCTCAATTAAATTTAATTTATGGATTTTTAAAAATAACAATCCACACCCTACTCACCCCTACATGGCCATGTAATAATGAAAGCATCACCCCAAATCTCAACCCACCACTCTAATTTCTATAACGATCTCCACACCTGCATAGCCATAAAACAATGATAGAACCCCTAAACTCAACCCCACCTCTAGAGCCCTGTAATCACCACCAACAACCCACACCCCAACACCATCTTTGGTCGATGTTTCCCCACCACAACAAACCACCACCATTCCTACCCTAAGAACTAGAACAACTTGACATTGATATGATAGGTGTGAAAGTCACTTTAACCAAATCCAACACTTGAACCTCCAAAAATTACCTTTCAATTCGGTTTCATCTCAAAGACAAAATCAAATCTTGAAGAATCAGCCACTGCTCAACATAAAAGGAGCAGGGCGAGAAAGCCTCCACTCTCTTAAGTTAAGCAGGAGTTAATTCATTAAGATCCAATTTTGGGTTTTGAGAAGAAATTTAATTGAAAGAAATTATTAAAGGTTCACTTTTTGGGGTTGGTGAAAAGTGACTTCTGTGTGTACTATATCATTGTCAGGTTATTCTGGTTCATTTTCTTAGGATGATGGTTTTAATAGTGGTGGGGTAACACTGATGAGAGATGATGTTGGGGTAGGGGTTATTGTTGGTGATGGTAGGGTTAGGAGGTAGGGTTGAGGCTGGGGGTGCTTTCATTATTTTATAACCTTATGAGGGTAGTGGTTTTTGAAGAAATTAGAGTGGTGGGGTGAGGTAAGGGGTAACAGTGTCATTGTTTCATGGCCATACAAGGGTGGGTGGGGCGTGGATACAAAAAAAATTTATTGAGAAGAAAGAATAAAAATGCTTGGTAAATCAGTTCCATTCTTACATTTCATCGCCTGCTAGCATTAGTGATAGAAAAGGAAGGAAGTATTTAAAATCTGTGCAAGAGATACATTTAACCTTCAAGCATAGATAATAAGGATATAATTAGGGAAGCTCTATATAGGTTATAATGAAGATCATATAATCCATCAAATATTTTTTAAAAGAAAAAGAATGGGGGGGGGGGATGCAACTTAAACGCCTTTGGAAAAAAATAATGTCTTTAATGAATTAATTACTAGTGTAATTTTTTCAGCTAGCCAAATCGACACAAGATAATTAGCAAATGAGTGAAACCCGGATACATTGACATGAGATCTTTTAAATAAGTGGTTCCTAATGAATGTATGACGACATTAAATACATTAAATATAGAATGTTCAAACAAGAGCAGAGAAACGGAGCATCTAAACCATTATAGAGATAAGTGCTATATTTGAAAAGATTTATTCCATGGTTTGATACTTAAAACTATGTAACTCAATCACATGAGTATTTCAGCAATAATAAACTAGTTTTTACTTTAGTTTTAGATAGAGGAATCTATTTTGTTTCTCATCACACCTTATCAGTATGGTTAGTACTACTCTATCACTATCATATCCTTTGATTTTAGCATTACATGTTGTGTCTTGAGCTTCGTTTATCCTATTATATATTGTTGTTATGATAGTCATCTCTGTTATTTTCAATACAACTTCTTCATTACTGGATTAGCTTAACATAATTAATTTTTGGTATGTTAGGATCTATTGGAAACAACCTCTCTATACCCTCTTCAGACCACTTGTGGAATTACGTTTGGCATGTTATTTATTGTTTTTGTAACATGTTTTATTTCTAAAATCACTCCTACATAACACATTGTGACATATTTGCAACTTTTTCCTAAATTCTATGCCTTCCAGAAAAAGGGGACCTAGGAGATTAAGGGGTCATTTGTATCCCAAAAATATAGTCTTGGGCTCTTGGGATTATAATTTTTGGATGAGTTTTTACCAAATTAGAGGTGGGATAAATAATAAAAATTTTAATGGGACAAGATGTCATATCCTAAGAATTAGGGAAATAAAAGGGCAGCCGTGCATTAAAGCTCCATCTATTTGTAAGTCCAGATAAGGGCCAACCATAATTTCTAATCTATTGTACGCAATCTTTCCTTGTATTTCAGCAAGTGGTTGTTTCCATGGATTGAACCGGTCACTCCAAGGCGACTCCCCTTTTATCCAGGATTAAGTCAGGAATAACATTTATATTGTGTTTGACTGACTATATATTAAACCAAACACAAACTAAATTTTATTCAAAAATAAGCTTGGGATATCCCACCTTATAGCATGTTTGGCCAAGCATCTAAAATTAGCTTGTTTCAGAAAATGCATTTCAAAAAATCACTTTCAGTGAATATCAGTTTGTATTTGGGCAATAAATTTAAAAAGTACTTTTGAGCAACAATTAGTGTTTGGATAAAAACAATGTTTGCTACTCTCTAGAAGCACTTATTTTCTCCCAAAAGCTTGGTCAAGCACCTCAGTTTTTTAAAATAAGCATTTTTTAGAAAAAAATAAACACTCTCGAAGAAAAATAATCTTGGTAAAAAAGTACCTCGCGTACCAAATGACACCAAAGAGAAAATCCCAAATTCTTTATAGAATTTTATCTTACAACTATGGTATAATGTAGTTTAAGCTTTAACCATAGAATAGGTATTAAGTATTAACAAGATCATACAAAATGTGGCAACCAAAAGTGTACACTCATTTAGAGAAAACAAAAGATAACCTTTACTTAAAAGTAGGTCCAACAAGGATATCAAGAGTAGGAATATGTCACGACCCAAAATTAGGTCATGACGGAACTTATCACGGCACAACCTTAATAATTGAGTCAATCACTCAAACTGATAAACAAAACATACAATTACAATTACATACATCCAGGCGAGACTTCTAGAACAAATCAAGATAAACACAAAATATAATTACAACGGAACATAATAGAAATCTATAAATCCAATCCCAATATGTCACGATCCAATTTACGTCATGATGACCCCTACTATACTCCCGCCACTAGGTAAGCCAAATCGCAGCCTAGAGCTAAAATCAATGGGAAATTTTGATGGAAAATGTCCTAAAAGGTTGAAAATCAATAGATTTAAACTTATGATAAAGCAAGACGATAAATATAATCAGAAACATAGCTAAAACATAGATAGCCATTTCATTACCTAGTAGAGTTAGTTCAAGAGCTACTACAAATACACCACAGTTTTAAAATGGTCAAATACATTCTGTCTTAAAAATAAAAGACTAGACATAGATAAATAGTAGGAAAAAGACGAACTCCGACTCCAGGAACTCTCCCAATCTCCAAAATCAACCTTACACGAGTGTTTAATTAACGGCAACAACTAGTACTCTAATCCATACCAAAAAGGTATAGAAGTACAGTATGAGTACCAAAAACATAGGTACTCAGGAGGTATCATCGGTTTACTAAGCTAAATCATGATATAAATATGATAAAATCCGAGATAAAGTAAGCTAATTCAAGGTAAAAAGGAAAACCTAGGAATAAGCTTCACCCCTATTATGAATAAATAAATTAATAAATCCAAAAAGTAATGTAAAAATTATGCAAGTATATCTATAAATTGGTCCTGCATAAGACAATGAGTGCGGAAAAGTAAATAACTCAATGCAAGCCCCCATAAGCCTAGAGGGTACAATCAAAAAAATAAATAACCTAATAACCATAGTCTACCAACTGTCCTGTCATGACAAAAAATCTATCTGCACCATATCTCATCATGAACCATTCTCTATTACTAGGCTAGGGTCGGTTCTCATTTCATCAATATCACAATCAATTACTTTACTTGAACTGGTGCTTATATTAATAATGTCATAATCAATTGTCGAACTTGAACCGGTGCTTATATCAATAATATCATAATTAATTCTAGTACTTGAACTGATGCTCATAACAAAAAAATTAAATTATCGAGTTCTTTCCATAAATAGCATAAACACCCAAAGTCAAACCAACATGGCTGTTAAGTATCTAATTTTCCCAAAATTTCATAGTAACTATTTAAAAATGTAAAACTAGCTAATATGGGTCTACTAAAACTGACACGACCCAAACCAGGGCCTTGTTATAGTGGGCAACTTAAGTCCAACAACGACCTAAGATCACCCCTCTACCCAATCTAACAAATAACAATTCAATAATCAAATCCATATCTATACCATTACACAACCAAGTCCACAGTTTGTTCATCTAAAGCCTCTAAAGGAAATCCAAGAATACCCGTTTGGGATATGCCCCTGACAATAACCAAAACCAATGTCCAATTATAAACTAATAAAGACATAAGAGATCTCAAAGCAAGAAATAGAGCCTTCCGATGTATGAAAGCTCACCACTTCAAGTCACCACAAGCTGTTCTCGAGTCCAATCACTAAGTAGGAGATGTAAGAATATGACCAACACCTGCATCGCATGGGAATATAATGTTGAAGATGGTTAATGGTTGGAGATCTAGCATGTAGCTCAAAGATAAGGATAAAATAATGCCAACACTTTAAAACCAATTAACCAATGCATATACCCTATGTGATACATATATATACCATACCGGGATAGGGAATAAGATTAGCATGAAATTTGAAATCATTAACCTACGGTTTGTAGCATAACCTTCATTGAACAAGGCACCCAGGGGCTATATGGCTCCAGCTCTCCCCTACCTGGAAGAGCCCTAGTGCGTGTAGCAGCACAAACTAGAGAATATTCATAACCTTAAATGCCTATATGTGGGATTCAAACCTCCCAACATAATCAAGGTGATATAGCAAAAATATGTGTAATATGGGGGAATCGAACCTACCATTCATATATTCATTCGGGGGACTCGAACCTTCCAGTTATATAGATACCTACACCGGCTAGCGCAGTTTCCAGTGTTAGTCTTTTGGAATCCACTTTCACAGCCCGGCTACACACCTTGCTTTATAAACCAATTTAAAACCAACATTTAACATACACAACCATTAAGCCAATTACTAACCAAAGGTACTTCGTTGGTATCGTCATACCAGCCCCACTTACAAGCGTTCAACAAGCCATAAATATTTTCACTCGACTTTGGGACTTGAACCTATTGTCTATACAAAGCCATCAATTCAATTCAACATCCAAGGACTTGAACTCACTATCAAATAAGGACATATATCATTTTAATTTTTAGGGACTCATACCCTTTTAGCTAACTAAACCACCAAGGTTGCCATTTAGATCATTACATGGCCAACAAGGCCTTTACACAACCATTTACCCACCACTCATATTCATTAGGCTAATGCCTTAGTTAAAACCCCATTTCAATTCAATTTATGGTCAGACCATTAAAGAATTATTCATCCCATATTAACATTCTTATACCAAGCATTACTGCAAAAATTAATTCATCATGTGACTAGTTTGTTCTCTTAGACATTTTTACCAACACATTGAGGTCATAACTTTACCAAGACCAAGACCAAGACCAAAGTGAAAACCATTAAGTTTAGGGTTAACCATGACCCAATTGTCAAATCACAATTAACAAGCACCCAAATGTGACAAACCATCATTAAAACATGTATAAACATAACTAAAACCAAGTGTAAACAATGCTCAACCATATGCACCAAAACCCTCAACATTAGTTTTCAAAACCACCATCTATGAATTATTAAAGAGCTTTAAAACACATGATATTTATGACTAACAATGAGAGGTGAGTCACATGCCTTATTCACGAAGATTCACAGAATAAACTTGACCCTTGAGCCTTTAGATAAACACTTAAAGAAACCCTAGTACAATCATCAAGAGAGAGTTTAGAGAGTGTTTGATCTTTCAAAAGTGTGTTATGAGAGGCCACAACATGTTATAAGACTTCGGGACTTAAGGGTTTTTAGGGTGGGAAATATCTGGATACCCTCAGTATAAAAGTTGTAAAACATGCATAGGAGGGTACTACTTCCCCCCTAACTCGTATATAAACTTACTAATGGTACACATCACTCGTACCCTAGGCATTAAGTTGGACTCCAACACTGTCCAACATATGAGTTCATGACCTAAATCATACCTAATCATATATGTGGTACCTTAGAACCGTATGCTAGACAGAATAGAATCATCTAGGCTAGACATAGGACATCATACGATTAGGTACCATACTACTAGTACCCTAATATACGACTAGTAAGATGTGTAATCGTACCTTTGACAGAATAAAACCAAACCACACTAATTTTTATACGAATGGAGGGACTCTTAATCGTACCACATCATACGAATAGCATGCACAACTCATATGATGTCCAAAATTCTCAACTTAGGAAATTTTCTAAGGGACCAAAGCCAAGGTGTTTCAATTCTTCCCCACTAGGATCATTCATCCTCGAATGATGGGTAAGGCAAGCATAAGCACGAGTTACCACATTACTACACACTAAACTAACCTTTAACTAAGTTAGAAAACAAAGAGATGAAACAAAGATATTAAGAACAACACATACCTCAAGCAGAAATTTTTAGAACGGGGAACAAATGCGGATACATGGAGTTCATGTCCTCTTCCGTTTCCCAAGTAGCTTTCTCAACCTTATGGTTTCTCCAAGAACCTTTACCGAAGCCACATCTTTCATCCATAACCAATGGACTTAACGATCTAAAATCTCAATCGGGTTTACCTCATACGGTAAGAAATCTGAGATAACCAATCCTTCCAAAGAAACAATCGATGAAGGATCACCTATGCACTTTCTAAATATAAAGACATGGAAAACTGAATAAATGGAGCTCAAACTAGAAGGCAACTCTAATTCATAGGCAACATTGCTACCCCTCTTTAAAACCAAGTAGGAACCAACATAACGAAGACTTAATTACCCCTTCTTACCAAGACACATCACTCCTTTCATGGGAGATACCTTTAAGAATACCCAATCGCCAACATTGAAATCCAACTCCCTGCGCCTCGCATCTACATAGGACTTTTGGCGACTTTGAGCGTCTTTCAATCTATCACCAATCACCTTCACCTTCTCCAAGTCTTGATGAACCAAATTAGGGCCCAACAACTTACCTCCACCAACTTTATATGACCCAATAGGAGAACGACATCTCCTGCCATACAATGCTTCAAAAGTAGCCATACTAATGCTAGAGTGATAACTATTATTATGAGAAAATTCAATCAAAGGCAAATGGTTGAACCAACTACCACCATAGTCAATCAACCAAGTGCAAAGAATAACTTTCAATGTATGGATAGTCCTTTCCGCTTGTCTATCTGACTACGGGTGGAAAGAGGTACTAATGTACATAGTTCCCAAACCTTTCTTAACCGACTCCCAAAAATACAATGAGAATGGGAAACTGTGATCCAAAATGATAGAAACTTGAGCACTATGAAATTTCAAAATCTCTGGAAGATACAACTTGGCATAATCCTCCGCCGAATAGCTAGTCCTCACGGACAAGAAGTAAGCGAGGTTTGTTATCTTATCCATAATTACCTAAATTGAATCACATTAGTTCTGAGTTTGAGGAAGATTGGTAATGAAATATATATTATTCACCTCCCACTCCCATTCAAGTAACTCTATCTCTTAATACAAATCCCCAGGTCTCATATGCTCAACTTTCACTTGTTGACACATTATGCACTTAGCCACATAGTTAGCCGTATCTCACTTGATATTATTCCATCAATAGAACTCTTTAAGAACATGATACATTTTCATAAAACCAGGATGAATATAATGAGATCCATGAGTTTTGGATAAAATCCTTCCCCTATCCATCGATGTCAAGCACACATAGCCTACCTTGGTACCTCAAGATACCATCTCCACCTATCACAAAGTTAATAACCTTTTGCTAACGTATATTTTCTCTAATCTTCAACAAATTAGGATCCAATATTTATTTTTCGTTTATCTCAACAATAAGAGATGACTGCGATACCTGATACACAAATACACCACCATTCTTAGAGTCCATAAGATGAACTCCAAGATTAGCTAAAAGGTGAATATCCTTCACTAACTCCCGCTTATCCTCATTCAAATGAGCTAATCTCCCCATGGATAACATGCGAAGAGCATCAATAACTATGTTAGCTTTACCTAGATGGTAATGGAGACTCATATCATAGTCCTACGACAACTCAAGCCACCTTTTTTTCCTGAGATTTAACTCTTTATGAGTAAATATATACTGCAGGATTTTATGATATGAAAAGATATCAACATGAACTCCGTAGAGATAGTGATGCTAAATTTTCAAAGCAAATACCACAGCTAACAATTCCAAGTTATGAGTAGGGTAGTTCTTCTCATGAACTTTCAGCTTCCTAGAAGGACAGGCCACCACCCTACCATGTTGCATCAGCACACAACCAAGCCCAAAACAAAAAACATCATAATTCACTATAAATCCATCACTACCCTTGGGCAGGGTCAAAATCAAAGTTGAAGTCAACTTATTTTTTAGCTTCTCGAAACTACACTCACACACATTTGACCATAAGAACTTCACCTTCTTCTGGGTCAATCTAGTCAATGGGAAAGCTATAGTCAAAAAACTTTTCACAAATCTCCTATAGTAACCAACTAAACCCAAGAAGCTCCGAACATTAATTGGAGTTGTAGGTCTAGGCCACTTCTTAACCATTGCAACCTTTTATGGATCCACCATGATCCCTTTACTAAATATAACATGACCAAGAAATGTCACGGCCTTCAACCAGAACTCACACTTAGAGAACTTGGTATACAACTATTGAACCTTCAAGGTATGCAACACAATATGGAGGTGATCTACATGATCCACCTCACTCTATAAGTACCCTAGAATACTATCTATAAAGACAATGATGAACAAGTCTAGAAACTGACAGAAAACCCTATTCATCAAATCCATAAATGCTCCCAGAGTATTGGTCAACCCAAAAAACATAACTAGAAACTCATAGTGACCATACCATGTCCTGAAGGCATTCTTAAGGATATCCACTTCCCTAATCTTAAGTTGATGATAACCCAACATAAGGTCAATCTTAGAGAAATGCTTCACAGCTTGAAGCTGATCAAACAAATCATCAATCCTAGGAAGAGGATATTTATTCTTTATAGTCACCTTATTCAGTTGACAAAAATCAATAGACATGCGAAGAAAACTATCCTTTGTATGCACGAACAACACAGGAGCACCCCAAAGAGACACACCAGGATGGATAAAACCTTTATCTAAGAGATCCTTTAATTTCTCCTTAAGCTCTTTCAACTGGGCCAGAACCATTCTTTAAGAGGGGATGGAGATAGGACGAGTGTCCAGAATAAGATCAATCTCAAAGTTAAGTTTCCTATTAGGAGGAATAACAGGACGATCATTAACCACAGGAACAAATTCTATAGAAGGACCTTCCGAGTTAAAATCTTTAACCCGAACCAAATAAAAAAAACACCCTTTGGAAAATAATTTTTGGGCTTTAAGATATGAGATGAACCTTCCCTTAGGCAGTAAAGAACCCCCTTCCTATATAACGACCGGCTTATTAGGGAATTTAAATAGTACCTTTCACGTACGATAACCTAAGGAAGCATAACACAGATGCAACCAATCCATCCCTAATATGACATCAAAGTCAACCATATCTAACTCTATCAAATCCACAAGAGTTTCTCTACCACTAATAGATACCACACCCCCTGTAGACTCTTTTAGCAATCATAGAGTCACCAACTAGTATAGATACAAAAAAAAGGATCAGAAATAAACTCAGGACCAAAACCAAAATACAAAGCCACAAATGGGGTCACATATGAAAGAGTGAAACCTGGATCAAGTACACAATACACATCACAAGAGAAAAGTTTCAACATACCAATAGCCGCATTGGGAGATGCCTTAAAATATTAGTGAGATGCAAGAGCATATAAGCGATTCTGGACAGTATCGGTACAAGAAGCAAAAATAAATGTAGAAATGACACTCGTTGGTGCAGGAGTAGATGAAAAGGCAATAGGAACCTTGTTAGCTCAAAAAGCTATTCTAACACGACTGTCACACTGTATATGACCAATTTGACCACAATGAAAGCATCTATTCTTCCCTTCCTCACATAACCCATGGTGTGACCGCCCAAAAAATCTACAAAGAGGGTGGGATGGACCGACTAAGCCCCACTAGCCTGAGATTTAGCACCCTGTGCCCAGGACCCACCATCATACTAATACTAACGATCACCCAACAACTTTAGGTAAGGAGATCTAGCCGTGGAGAAAGTACCAGAATTCCCCCCACAATTTTTTTGGACACTTACCACTATCTCTACCAGTTTGCTTAGAAGGCCTAAATTTCTTTCCATGTCTCTCACTAAACTCCTCATGCCTCTCTTTCTCATCCTTCACTTACTGCATGTACACCACTAACATAGAGATGTCTATGTCCTTAATCAACAAAGCAACCTTACTCTCAAGGATTAACTCACAAAATAGTCCTAAAGAAAACTTACGTATTCTAGACCTTATGATAGAGACCAACTGAGGAGCATACCTAGACAACTAATGGAATTTTAATGCATATTCTTTGATGACATCCTATCTTGCCTCAAATTCACAAACTCTTCCATTTTTCCTCCATTAACACCTGAGGAAATAAGTGTTCCAAATATACACTAGAGAAGCCCTCCTATAAGCCATAACCAACAACCTCACCCCTTAATTATTCATACTCTTCATACTACTAGTGTGCTACATCTTTTAATTAATAAACAGCAAATTGAATAACTTTTAACTTCGAAGTATGCATAATCCAGAAGATGTTTTCAATGTCATTATTAAAACTTTGAGGATCCTCCTCAACCTTAGTACCTGTATACATAAAGGGATGAAACCTCATGAGTTGACCAACCCTTGTGGCCTCAAAAGATGGAGTAACAAGAATACCACACTTAGACTTAGAGCTACCATCTGAGTCAATAGAGTAATGGAGCAATGAAACTCCATATTAGTGGCCTTTCCTTAAGGCGATTGAGTATGAGTATCAGCCTCAGGAGTAGAATTAGTGGGGATAGGTGGAACCCTATAAGGATAGTCTAATGCAGTGACCCTTGACCAAGTCTAGATTCTAGAGGTAGAGTGTGTCCCATCAATATTGTCCCTAGTTGGGACAGAAGAGTTGACATGAACATTAGATCTTCTTAGAGGCACGATCTAAAAGATGAGAAAATAAAGCTCCAAAGAATTTAAGACCTTAGACTCTATATCTCAGAGTAAGACAACCAAAAAGTGAAACATTTCTAAGTGTCTCATATCCTCTCCTTTATAAGTGTGGTAGACTACACACCCATAAAATAGACTCTACTTGACATGAATTTTTAGAAACCCAAATGTCAATAATCCTAGGCTCTGATACCAACTCGACACGACCTAAATCAGGGCCTTATCATAATGGGTGCCTCAAGTCCAACAAGGATCGAAGATCACCTCGCTACCCAATCCAACCATTTAACAAACCATAATTCAGAAATCAAATCCATATCTATTCCATAAAATACCCAAGTCAACAATTTGTCCATATAAAGCCTCCAAAAGAAATCAAAGAATATCTGGTCAGGATATGCCCCTAACTATAGCCAAAACCAATGTCTAAGTCTAAACTAATAAAGACATAAGATAACTCAAAAAAAGAAATAGAGCTTTTCAAAGTATGAAAGCTCACCACTTTAAGTCACCATAAGCTGTTATCGAGTATAATTACTGAGTAAGAGGTGTAAGAATATGACTATCACCTGCATCACGTGGGGATATAGCATCAAAGCCGGTTAGAGGTTGGAGCGCTAGCATGTAACTCAAGGATAAGTATAAAAAATGTCAATAGTTCTAAACCAATTAACCAATGTGTATAACCAATGTGATACATACATATACATATAAATATACCATGCCGGGATAGGGAACAAGATTCGCATGAACTTTGAAATCATTAACCTAGGTAGTGTAGCATTACCATCATAGAACAAGGCACCCACAGGATATTTGGATCCAGCTCTCCCTTAGATGGAAAGGCCTCAGTGTGTGTAGTCCTACAAACTAGAGAATATCCATAACCATAAATTCTATATGGGGTACTTGAACCACCTGACATAATCAAGGTGACATAGCACCAATGTGTACAATATGGGGGAATCAAACCTCCCTTTCATATATTCATTTGGGTGACTCAAACCTCCCAGTCATAAAGACACGTTCACCGGCTAGAGTAGTTACTTTTGTTAGTCCATCAGACTCCACTTTCACGGCCTATCTACACATTCCGCTTTAAAGCCCAATTTAAAACCAACATTCACATACACAACTATTAATCCAATTACTTATCAAAGAAACTTCATTGGTATCATCATAACAACCCTATTTTCAAGCATACAACATGTCATATCCATTGTCACTCAACTTTAGGACTCAAACAAATTATCTATACAAAGCCATTAATTCAATTCAACATCTAAGGACTGAACCCATTATCAAATAAGGACATAAATCATTTTAATGTTTATGGACTCAAACCCTTTTAGCCAACTAAACCACCAAGGTTATATCATTACATGGCCAAAAAGGCTTTTACACAACCATTTACCAACCACTCATATTCACTAGGTTAATTCGTTAGTTATAAACTGATTTCAATTAAAATCTATGAACCTTTACAAAATCATTCATCCCCCATTAGCATTCTTATACCAAGCATTAGTGCAAAAATTAATTCATCATGTGACTAGTTTGTTCTCTTAGACATTTTCACAAACACATTGAGGGCATACCTTTACCAAGACCAATACCAAGGTGAGAACCATCAAGTTTGCGGTTAACCATGACCCAATTGTTAAATCAAAATTACCAAGCACCCACATGTACAAAACTAACTTTAAAACATGTATAAACACAATTAAAGCAAAATGTAAACAATGCTCAACCATTTACCACAAACCCTTAACATTGGTTTTCAAAAACACCATCTATGAATCATAAACAAGCTTAAAACACATGAGATTTATGAACTAACAATGAGGGAAGAGTCACATTCCTTATTCATAAAGATTCATAGAAGAAACATGACCCTTGAGCCTCTAGATAAAAACTTGAAGAAACCCTAGTCCAATATTTAAAAGAGAGTTTAGAGAGTGTTTTTGGTATTTTTGATCTTTCAAAAGTGTGTTATAAAAGGCCACAACATATTATAAGATATGAGGACTTAAGGGTTTCGGGGTAGGAGAAGTCTGAAATACCCTCAGCTTAAAAGTTGTAAAATGTGCACAGGAGGGTATGACTTCCCACCCCTTAACTCATACACAAACATACGAGTGGTACACACTACTCATACCCTAGGCATCAAGTTGGACTCCAAAACTTTCCAACAATTGAGTTTATGACCTAAATTGTAATGTCCCAAATAATGAGTCCCGGAGCGTCACACGGTGCTTGAGGCTACGAGTAGCCCCAAGCTAACCCTTTAAGCCATTTTTATTCAGTGCAACACAAATCAACGGGCTTTCCATAAATAACCCTCAAATATCAACAGAGTAATCATCATCCAAGAATAAAAGAATTTTTGAAAGATAACAAAATACGACTTATTAGTCAACTCCCAACATCTATACTAGTCTTACAAGCCTCTAAGAGAATCAATAAAACCAGCGAGCCATTGACACATGCCCCAACTGACTCATACTCAGTTATCAAATGTAAATGATTCAGTGAAACCAACATCAGACATCACGTCCTCAGAACATGAGGACTCACCATAACAGAGGATATAGAACAGCTTACCCGAAGAATCACTGTCAAACCTGGAACTGAGCACCTGAACCTACATTCTGAGAAAATGCAGCCCACATCCAAAGATGTGGGTCAGTACCATGGAAAGAAATCGAGTATATGGGGGTGTATGCAGTTGTATAAACATCATCATCATAAATATTTATAAGAAATATGCAGGATGTATGAAAGACTCACATAGCCCGAAGAAAATCATCATAATCATGAGAGGATGAAATAAGTACAATAACACATGTGAGTCATCATATAATTTGTCAATCACTTTCAGTTCATCAAGAATATCAATTCTCATAATGTAAATATCATTTAAATCTTTCGAAAGAATAACTTTCATAATTCCACTTTCAAATCACTTCACCATTCACCATAGACACAAGGAAACACACACACACTGGGAGATCCTATAATCAACATAAACCGTGTGAGCTACATGGAGTCCAATGTACAACCCATGTTGGGGAGATCTATCCTGTCCTTTCCATCAGAGTAGGACTCTCGATATCAAATTCACACAAACTAGTGATCACTATATAAATCAGCCTCAGGCTCACTCCTACGGGGGTACGTAGTTCTAGGGAAGTAAGGTCGCTTTATACCTCCCACTCGGTGCTAAAGATTTCTCCCGGACTTAGCTCAGATCATTTCAAAGACAATCCACAACAAAACAATTTTAGTAATATATAAGTATACATTAGGAGCCATCATGCTTCTCATCTATCAAAATCAACCACATTATGGATTTCTTTCACACTCGAGTTCAAAAAAACTCTATTAAGACCAAAAGGTCAAATCATTCAAAATATCTCAAATATTCAACATCAACGTGCTTACAACACACACTTTCTCAAAAAACACAATTTCTAATGGGGATTCACGACCCAAATATCAAAATCATGATAGATATCTTTCAAGATTCATGCTTTATATCTCCACACATGTAAATTCATCTTTCAAAATCATAAACATCAAGATTTCATAATAATCATCATAAGATATGGGTTCATGCTTAAAATTCATAAAAATCAAATAAAAATCATACCTTTGTGAAGAAAATTGCTTTTGGGCACAAGAACGAAAGATAGTTCTTTTTGAAAAACCCCACATACCTTGAATGATGAACTTTAGATCGATACTCATTTTTTTGATGTTAATCGTGCCTTTGAATGATGGTTCTTGGAGTTCTTGAACTAGTAACTTGGAATCTTGAATAAATTTGTAGAATTAATGGTGAACTTTGGAGGTTCTTGAAGTTGGATGTAGGAGCTTAGGTTTTTCTTTTTGAGGGAATTTGATGAAATATAACATATAATGCTTCTAATAGGCTTTAATTTAGGGTTTGGATGGATTTTGGGTTAGGGGGAATGACCAAAACGCCCCTAAAAATCAAATAATTCTCTAATCTGTCCTTTGGTGGACTATTTTGATAGTCTGAAGTAGATCAACCATAACGTTTTACTCCAATATCCAAATTGGATGAAACCAATTTCATTAGAAAGAGGACTCTCATATATTTCCATTGATATATAGTATCTCACCCGGATCATTGTGTACAAGGAGTTATGATCGTTTTAAGTTGACCTAACAATTTACTTGTGATAGGCTGAAGTAGATCGACCATAACTTTTTGGTCCTATAGACAAATTGGATGAAACCAATTTCATTGGAAAGAGGACTCGCAGATCTTTCCATTGATATATAATAGATCACCCAGATCATTATGTACAAGGATTTATGATCGTTTAAATTTGGAGCAAAAATACGTCAGGCCTCAGTACTTTTTCCTGCATGTTTTGCTGTTCACTACTATTCACGGTTCGATTGGAATGTTCATAACTCGTCGCTCGGGTGTCCGTTTTGGATGATCCACATATCGTTGGAAATCTTATTCGATACTCTACACAATGGTGGGTCATAATCTAAGACATTCTGTATGAAAAATTTATAATTCATTCTAGAAGATAGAACCCAACACGTTTACGCACAAAATTTCAACAAAAAAATTACTGGGGTATTACATCATCCCCCCTTGGAAACATTCGTCCTCGAATGACGCTAGACATGCCAAGATTAGATAAGGAATAGAGCATACGCTGAAACCATTCGTTAGACTCATCACCACATCGTTTCTCACTCCGAATGTAACATAGAATGCATAAATTCAAGAAACTACAGCTGAACACATAATAACTAACAGCTGAACTGCTGCAACTTTTATCAAAAGTGCATGATTTAGGAAAGAACGGTACCTTCGGCTTGTTCGGAGTTCACGGAAAATAAGTGCAGGTACTTGGATCGTATATCCGCCTCAACTTCCCAAAGTTGCACCCTCAACAGATTGGTTTCGCCACAACACCTTGACCAAGGGAACTTCTTTGTTCCTTAGTCTTCGGACACTGAAATCAAGAATCTCAACAGGAATCTCATCAAAAGAAAGAATTTCTTGAATGTCAGCACTCACAGAGGAATCCACTACCACAGCATCGCTAATATGCTTTATAAGCATGGAGACATGGAATATTGGATGAATAGAGGACAACTCGGAAGGCAACTCGACCTCATAAGCTACCTTACCAACACGGCTAAGAATTTTGTAAGGACCAATATAACGGGGACTAAGCTTTCCCTTCTTTCCAAATCTCTTCACCCCCCTCATGGGTGAAATTTTCAGATACACTAGGTTACCAACTTCAAACTCAAGGTCTCTCCTTCTAACATCTGCATATGACTTCTGATGACTCTGCGCAGTTTTCAACCTTTCCCTAATCAACTCAACTTTTTTCATAGCCTCAAATACCGAATCAGGACCACTCACAGCCGCTTCACCCACCTCGAACCAACCTATAGGTGATCTACACTTCCTCCCATATAGGCTTCAAACGGAACCATGCCAATATTATAGTGGAAACTGTTATTTTAAGCAAACTCTATCAACGGTAAGTGATCATCCCAACTTCCCTTAAAGTCAAGTGCTCAAGCTCTGAACATATCCTCTAAGGTCTGGATGGTCCGCTCAGCCTGACCATCGTTCTGCGGATGAAAAGCAGAACTCAAAAACATGTGGGTACCAAGATCCTTCTGAAAAGCTTTCCAAAATTGCGAAGTGAACTGAGTACCCCTATCCGAAATGATAGACAAGGGAACTCCATACAGTCTGACTAGCTCTCGGATATACAATCTAGCGTAATCCTCAGCAGTATATGAAGTATGAACAGGCAAGAAATGAGCAGACTTAGTGAACCTATCAACCATAACCCAAATGGAATCATGATAGCATCGGGAAGGAGGTAAACCAATCACGAAGTCCATATTTATCTCTTCCCACTTCCAGGTGGGAATACTAAACTATTGCATCATACCACCAGGTCTTTGGTGTTCAACCTTAACTTGTTGGCATATTGCACACTTAGCTACAAACGCTGCTATATCTTTCTTCATGCCACTCTACCAATAGATTTCCCGTAAGTCTCGGTACATCTTGGTGGCACCAAGATGAATAAAATATCGCGCCCCATGTCCTTTAGCCATAATCCTTTGTCTTAGATCATCAACATTCAAGACACATAATCTACCCTGCAATCTCAACACACCATCTCCCCCTTGGGAGAAAACCTCTACTTTTTGGTCCTTGACTGACTCCTTCAGTCTGACCAAACTAGCATCTAAGTATTGGTTTTCCTTCACTTCCAAAACCAAGGAGGATTCGGAACTACTCTAAACCCCTATACTACCTTCAGCAGAGTCAAACAACCTAACCCTCAATCTAGCCAAACGATGTACATCACGAGCCAACTCTTTCTTACCTTCTACCACATGCGAAACACTACCCATGGACACTTTACTTAGGGCATCCGCCACAACATTGGCCTTGCCTGGATGGTACAGCACACTTATATCATAGTCCTTTAACAATTCTAACCATCGTCTATGCCTAAGATTCAATTCTCTCTAGGTAAACACATACTGCAAACTCTTATGATCAGTGAAAACATCAACATGGACATCATACAAATAGTGTCTCTAGATTTTCAAAGCAAACACAATCACAGCCAACTCAAGGTCATGGGTGGGGTAATTTTTCTCATGGGGTTTCAACTGTCTAGAAGCATAAGCTATCACCTTACCCTTCTGCATCAATATGCAACCCAACCCAACTCTCAAAGCATCACAGTACACCACAAAACCATCAACACCATCAGGAAAAGTCAAAATAGGGGCTGAAGTGAGTTGAGTCTTCAACTCCTGAAAACTCTTCTCACAAGATTTGGACCATAAGAACTTCACTTTATTTTGGGTCAACCGAGTCATAGGAGATGCTATAGAGGAGAAACCCTCAACAAAACGGTGGTAATAGCCAGCTAAATCCAAGAAACTTTGGATATCATTCAGAGAAATAGGTCTAGGCCAATTTCTAGCAACTTCGGTCTTTTGGGGATCAACTCTAATACCCTCGGAAGAAATGATATGACCCAAAAAAAGCAACTGACCTTAGCCAAAACTCATACTTACTGAACTTGGCAAACAACTTATGATCTCTAAGGGTTTGCAAGACAGTTCAGAGATGATTAGAATGTTCATCCTCACTACGAAAGTACACCAGCATATCATTGATGAACACTATGATAAACATATCCAGATATGGTCTGAACACTCGATTCATGAGGTCCATGAAAGCTGTTGGGGCATTAGTTAACCTGAAAGACATAGCAAGAAACTCAAAATGGCCATAACGAGTTTGGAAAACGGTTTTTGGGATGTCACACTCCCTAACTTTGAGTTGATAATAGCCGGAACGAAGGTCTATCTTTGAGAAATAACTTGCACCTTGCAATTGGTCAAACAAATCATCTATTCTCGGAAGAGGGTACTTATTTGTTACGGTGACTTTATTCAGTTGGTGGTAATCAGTGCACATACGCAAAAAGCCATCTTTCTTTCTCACAAACAATACAAGAGCACTCCAAGGAGAAACACTGGTCCTTAAGTTCTGCAGGGGCCATACGGTAAGAAGGAATAAAAATAGGCTAAGTATCGAGAAGAAGATCAATCTCAAACTTTATCTCTCTATCAGGAGTATCCCTGGGAGATCATTTGGAAAGATATCAGAAAACTCATTGACGATGTTAACAAACTGCAGAGTTGGAGTCTCAGACTTAGTGTCTTTGACTCTAACCAAATGGTAAATACACCCATTGGAAATAAGCTTTCTAGCTTTGAGGTAAGAGATAAAATGACTCTTGGGTGATACAGAATTCCCAGACCACTAAAACACGGATGCACCTATAAATTGAAACTTGACCACTCGGGTCTGACAATCAATAGAGGCATAAGAAGAATATAGCCAGTCCATACCCAAAATCACATCAAAATCTACCATGTCTAACTCAATCAGATCAGCCAACAAGACTCTATGAAGAACGGTAATAGGAAACTTTTTATACACTTTCTGGGCAACAATCGAATCACCCACTGGGGTAGAAACTAGGATAGGCTCAGGAGTAATCTCAGGACTCATTTCAAAATTCACAGCAGTCAAAGGTATAACATATGAGAAACTAGATCCAGGATCCAACAAAGCATACACATCAAACTGAAATATATAAAGCATATCGGTAACAACATCGGGAGAGTCCTCCTATTCCTGGTGGGATGGTAAAGCATAAAATCTATTTTGGCATTGCCCGCCAGCATTGCTAGAAGAGGCGCCCTGAGCTGGGGCTGAGCGAGTCGCTGGAACTGGAGCACTAACAGTCTGAGTTTGGGTCTGAGTGCGATAGTCCCGACGCCCTTGTCTATCTTGTGGACAATCTCTAACTCTGTGACCCATGTCACCACACCAGAAACAGCCCCTCTTCTCACCCCAACACTCACCCAAATGAGCCCTACCACACTTAGCACACAGGGGATAATTTGGCTTACTGCTAGCACTGTACTGGGACCTAGATGCATATGACCTGCTACCTTGCTCCTACCTACCTCTAGGCATGAGAGCACTATCAGATGACGGTGCTGGCATAGATGAACGATCCTAATACTCAGTGCGACTGCCTCCCTGCGATCTAATCTGACCCTATCCATGCTGCTCGGACCTAGATCTCTTATTCTCTCTCATTTTATCTCTCTTCTTAATCTTTTCTGCGACAATCTATTGGGCATGAGTCATCATCCTAGAAATATTCATCTCACTATTTAGCATAGCAAACCTACACTCCTTAACCATATAACTAGACACTCCAGTCACAAACGTACTCATACTAGCCCGATTATCAGCCACTAAGTCAGAAGCGTACTTGGCCAACTGATTGAAATTTAGATAGTACTCCCTAACATTCATAAAGCCCTGTCGCAGGTTCATAAACTCTTCCACCTTCGTCTCCCTCATCTCCAAAGGGAAAAACTTATCCAGGAATGCATCCTGGAACTCTTGACAAGTTATAGGGACAGCTCCCTCACCTCTACCTTTCCTTCAAGCAACAACCCAGTCATAACCAAGGTTTTTCAACCTATACCCAGCCAACTCCACACTATGTTCCTCAGATACATGCATCACCTGAGTAATCTTCCACATCACCTCTAAAAACAACCGTGGATCCTCATCAGACTTGGACCCACAAAATTCTAGCGGATTCATCTGCATGAAGTCATGGATCCTGGCAGCAGCTGAATCACCTCCCTTCTACTGTGGAGTCAAGGTTAGGTTGGCCAGAACATTTGCAGTAACAGCTTGGGCTAGCACCTAAAAAGCTGCCCGAAATTTAGCATAAGACATGTTTACATTCAATGGGTCAGCGGGTTGAGGTTGCTGACCATCATTATTTCTTCTCACTCGACGTGGAGGAATATTTTTTAAAGAGGAGAGCACGAATCAATAGCAGAGAGAGAAACTTTAAGCATGATAGACTTCTAAAAGAAAGAATCGTGTTTTTTCCTAAAATATCTTGTAGCCTCTTGCTCATAGATGTGGCACGCTACACATCGATGATCAAGACTCTACTTAACATGGCTTGTCAGACTCCCTAGGATACCTTAAAAGCCAAGGCTCTGATACCAAGTTTGTGACACCCCGAAAAATGGGTCCAAGAGCATCACACGGTGCTTGAGGGTACGAGTAGCCCCAAGATAACCCTTTGAGCCATTTTCATTCAGTTCAACACAAATAAATAGGGTTTCCATAAATAACCCTCAAATATCAATAGAGTAATCATCATCCAAGAATAAAAGAATTTCAGAAAGATAACAAAGTTTGACTTATTAGTCAACTCCCAACATCTATAGTAGTCTGACAAGCCTCTAAGAGAATCAATAAAACCAACGAGCCATTGACACATGCCCCAACTGACTCATACTCAGTTATCAAATATAAACGATTTCATGAAACCAACATCAGACATCACGTCCTTGGAACAAGAGGACTCACCACAACAGAGGATGTAGAACAGCTTGCCCGCAGAATCACTGTCGAACCTGGACCTGAGCACCTGAACATATATTTCGAGAAAATGCAGCCCACATCCGAAGATGTGGGTCAGTACCATGGAAAGGAATCAAGTATATGGGGGTGTATGTAGTTGTATAAACATAATCATCATAAATATTTATAAGAAATATGCAGGATGTATGAAAGACTCACATAGCCCGAAGAAAATCATCAATCATGAGAGGATAAAATAAGTATAATAACACATGTGAGTCATCATATAATTTGTCAATCACTTTCAGTTCATTAAGAATATCAATTCTCATAATGTAAATATCATTTAAATCTTTAGAAAGAATAACTTTCACAATTCCACTTTCAAATCACTTCACCATTCACCATAGACACAAGGAAACACACACACACTGGGAGATCCTATAACCGACATAAACCATGTGAGCTACATGGAGTCCAACGTACAACCAATGTTGGGGAGAGCCATCCTATCCTTGCCATCGGAGTAGGACTATCAATATAAAATTCACACAAACTAGTGATCACTATATAAATCAGCCTCAGGCTCACTCCTACGGGGGAACATAGTTCTAGGGAAGTAAGGTCACTTTATATCTCCCACTCGGTGTTAAAGATTTCTCCCGGACTTAGCTCAGATCATTTAAAAGACAATCCACAACAAAACAATTTCATTAATATATAAATATACATCAGGAGCCATCACGCTTCCCATCTATCAAAATCAACCACGTTGTGGATTTCCTTCACACTCGAGTTCAAAGCAACTCCATTAATACCAAAAGGTCAAATCATTCAAAACATGTCAAATATTCAACATCAACGTGCTTATAACAAACACTTTCTCAAAAAACACAATTTCTAATGGGGATTCACAACCCAAATATCAAAATTATGATAAGTATCCTTCAAGATTCAGGCTTTATATCTCCACATATGTAAATTCATCTTTCAAAATCATAAACATCAAGATTTCATAATAATCATCATAAGATATGGGTTCATGCTTCAAATTCATAAAAATCAAATAAAAATCATGCCTTTGTAAAGAAAATTACTTTTGGGCACAAGAACGAAAGAGAGTTCTTGTTGAAAAACCCCACATACCTTGAATGATGAACTTTAGATCGATACTCATTTTTGAGATGTTAACCGTGCCTTTGAATGATGATTCTTGGAGTTCTTGAACTAGGAACTTGGAATCTTGAATAAATTTACAGAATTAATGGTGAACTTTAGAGGTTCTTGAAGTTGGATGTAGGAGCTTAGGTTTTTCTTTTTGAGGGAATTTGATGAAATATAACATATAATGCTTCTAATAGGATTTAAAATAGGGTTTGGACGGATTTTGGGTGAGGGGGAATGACCAAAATTCCCCTAAAAATCAAATAGTTCTCGAATCTATCCTTTGGTGGACTGTTTTGATAGTATGAAGTAGATCAACCATAACATTTTACTCTGATATTCAAATTGGATGAAACCAATTTCATTAGAAAGAGGACTCTTATATATTTCCGTTGATATATAGTATCTCACCCAGATCATTATGTATGAGGAGTTATGATCGTTTGAAGTTGACCCAAAAATTCGCTTTTGATAGGCTGAAGTAGATCGACCATAACTTTTTGCTTCGATAGACAAATTGGATGAAACCAATTTCATTGGAAAGAGGACTCACAGTGCTTTCCATTGATACATAGTAGATCACCCAGATCATTATGTACAAGGAGTTATGATCATTTAAAGTTGGAGAAAAAATACGTCAGTCCTCTGTACTTTTTCCTGAACGTTTTACTGTTCACTACTATTCACGGTTCGATTGGAATGTTCATAACTCGTCGTTTGGGTGTCCGTTTTAGATGATCCATATATCGTTCGAAAGCTTATTCAATACTCTACGTAATAGTGGGTCATAATCTAAGACATTCCGAACGAAAAATTTATAATTCATTCTAGAAGATAGAACCCAACACGTTTACGCACAAAATTTCAACAAAAAATTTCCCGAGGTATTACATAGATCATACCCAATCATATGTGTGGTACCCTAGAACCATACCCTAGGAAGAATAGATTAATCTAGGCTAGAAATAGGACACCATATGATTAGGTACCATACTACTAGTACCCTAACATAAGAATAGTAAGATACCTAATCATAACTTGGACAGAATGCAACCAACTCACACTGATTTTCATACGAGTGGAAGAATCGAAAATCGTACCACATCATACGACTAGTATGCACAAGTTGTATAATGTCCAAAATGCTTAACTTAGGCAATTTTCTAAGGGTCCAAAGCCAAGGTTTTTCAAAAACTAGCTCAAGTCTCAGACTAAGGCGGGATAGAGGAGCCCACATCTAATCCCCAAAGTCCATTATACGAAAACTTCTACCCCATACTAAGCCATGGTATCTGAATTCACTTTTACATGTTAATCAAGCCTTAAATATCTCTAATATAGAAATTCTACCTAAAGCATGAGCAACTAAGTTAATTAAGTCTAAATTATGGGTTCAAGATACCATAAATAGTACAAGTAACCCCAAATATTAATGATAATACCACCAAAACCTAAATCTCATCCCATATCTAGCATAGTATCATCATTACACTATGAAATAGTTCAATATATGAAGATGGTAAACCTAGCCTACCTAGACGCCGAAGAATCATACATTTGAGATAGACACACCCTCCTACTATGCTAAAGGAACATTTACCCTCAAAATTGGTAAATTTTGAGCTCTAATAGTGTTATAGTCAAGCCACTAAATTTTTTTAGGGATTTTAGGTAATAATAAAGAAATCAACCATTAAAATAATGGAATCTTACCCTAAATTCAATGGGAAATCATGTAAATTAATGATATAAAAGCTCCACAGTCACCCACAATTGCTTCTCCTAAGAACTCCCACTATTTAGTGTTTAAGATCCTAGAGGATGGATGAAAATGTTGAAAAGTTGGGCTAAGTAGGTATCTATACCCTTCCCAGGAACGCGAGTGTCGCCAACGTAGACACTTGGCTGCTTTAGTGATCCCTGCTTAAGCACGTAATTGTTGCTAAAGTGGTACCTATTGGCTAGGCAGGCCCTATGAAGCGCCCCTGCTAAAAAGCCCAAAGGGTCGCTTTAGCGGTCGCACTAGATATCAAGCACCAGCTAGAAATTAGAGAAATTTCAAGTCTCCGCCAACCCCTCGAGATTCATCCAGAATCCCATATGCACAAATAAACTATTCTATCCTATCAAATTCAATGTTTTGGACTCAATGGTGCAATCAAAAGTGGGTCCCACACATACTTGTTAGTTTTCTTAACTTTTGGCTAATAGCCTGAAATAAGTCTGGGAGCCATGGGACCTGAACCAAGAGTCCAATCATTGTTTTGGAGATATTGGAATAGTCAAAATTGGCATATGAGGTTGTTTAGCTGGACTTTTCACTCGATAGCCAATTTGAACTAACAAAGCCTTCATAATAAAGAATGGACTCTAAAAATCAAATGAATTATCTGGTAACCAAACTGTCAGTTCCAGGAAGTCATAAATGACCTGAGAAAGCTATAGTAAAGCTTTAATGGCAAAAATGAGTTGAAATACAAAAAATGACCTGGAGGGTCATTACAATATCCAGTACTAAAATGACTATCGTCCGTAAAAGTAAAGGATTATAATGTACCTTGAGCCTCAAATAGGTAAGGATAATGGATCCGCATATCGCCCTCAATATCCCAAGTAGCCTTCTCTACTGGACAGTGCCTCCACTGAACCTTAACTATTAGAATCTCTCTAGTCCACAACCTTCTAACATCACTAGCCAAATGAGTATAGGCTCCTCCACAAAGGTCAAATGCTCATCCAACTAAACTGAATCCCATCTAAGCACATGCGATGGGTCAGGAATGTTTTGCCACAACATGGAAACAAGGAAACTAGATGGACATTAACAAAATATGGGGGTAATGCTAACTCATAAGCCACCTCATCAACTGTGAAAAAAATCTTAAAAGGTCCATTATATTTAGGTCTGAGCTTGCCTTTCCTCACAAACCTTATAACACCCTTCATGGGCGATACATGAAGGAATACACAATCACCAACTCCAAATCTAAAGGCACGAACTCTACGATATGCATAAGCCTTCTTCCTAATCTGAGCTTCCCTCAACCTATCCTGAATCATCCTGACTTTATGCAATGACTCCTGAAGCAAGTTAGTACCATAGGGTTTAATCTTGGAAGTCTCAAACTATCCAATTGGGGAATGACATCTCCTGCCATTAAAGCTTTCAAAGGCATAATTTTAATACTTTAATGGTAGCTATTATTATATGCAAGCTCTACCAAGGCTAAGTACTACTCCCACTGACGTCCAAAATCTATAAAACAAGATAGGAGCATAGCCTCGATACCTGAATTATTTGCTATAACGGCCTATTGGTCTGAGGATTAAAAGTTATACTAAGATTCACTTAAGTATCCAACTCCTCCTGAATACTCTCAAAAAGCTAGAAGTGAACACAGAACCCCAGTCTAAAATGATAGATATAGGCACACCGTGCAAATGGACTATCTCACAAACATAGATATGGGCTAACCTCTCAACATTCAAAGACATCTGAATAGGAATACAATGTGATGACTTGGTCAACTGATAAAGAATGACCCAAATACCATCGAACCCTTGAGGGGTATGAGGCAAACCATTAACAAAGTCCAGGTAATCCACTCCAAATTTCACTTGAGATGAGGCAACCTTTGCATCAATCCACCAGGTCTCTAATGCTAGGCGTTCACCTACTAATAACATAGGCAATGAACCACAAAGTTTGGTACATCTCTCTTTGTAATGCTCCAATAATAATGTTGTCTTAAATCTCTAAACATCTTAGTTATACTCGCGTGAATAAAAAATTTAGAATTGTGAGCCTCACGCAAGATGAGCTGAATCAAATCATCAACCCTCGAAACCCAAATTTGGCTATCAAATCTCAAAACACCCTCTAAATCTATGGTGGACCGCTTGGACTCACTACTCAACACCTGATCATGGATGATGCAAAGTCTCTTATCCTCAAATTAATGACTTTAAATCTGCTCAAATAGAGAAGACATTGCCTTAATGCTAGCAAGAATCGTCCAAGTGTTTGAACTATCGAGTTGCACCATCAAGTTAGATAAGGACTGAATATCCCATGCCAACAACCTTTAAGAAACTGAAATAGAATCTAGGCTATCCATACTAACCGCCTTCAGACTCAAGGCATCCGCTACTATGCTTGCCTTACTCGGATGATACAAGATAGAGATATCATAGTCCTTAAGCAACTCCATCTATCTACATTGCCTAGAATTAAGCTCTCTCTGGTCATAGAATACTAAAGACTATGATGATCCATAAAGATCTCATAATGCATGCTATAAAGATAATGCCTCAAAATCTTAAACACGAAAACTATCCCTGCCAGCTCTAAATAATGAGTGGGGTAGTTGTGTTCTTAGACCTTCAGCTTCCTCTTAGGATAAGCAATCTGTATAAACATGAAACCTAAACCAACACCAAAAGCATCATAATATATGGTGAATCCCTCACCCTCAACAGAAAGAGTCAAAATAGAAGCCAAAGTGAGGAACTACTTGATCTTTCTAAAGCTTTACTCATACTTCTCGAACCATCAAAAAGAAACCTCCTTTCGAGTCAATTTGGACATAAGTTTTGCAATAGTAGCAAAGTTCTCCATGAACCGGCTATAGTAATCGGCCAACCCAATGAAGCTACGAACCTCAGTCAAAAATATAGGCCTGGACCAATCATGAATGTCCCCCATCTTTACTGGGTCTACCGTAATCCCATCCTTAGACACCATATGTCCAAGGAATGTCACCAACTCAAACAAAAACTCACAAATTTGATAAAAAGCAAATGATCTCTCAAAGTCTGGAGCACAATTCTCAAATATTGTGCATGCTCCTTTCTACTCCTCAAATACACAAGGGTGTTATTAATAAACACACTCACAAAGGAATATAGATAAGGCCTAAACACTTGATTCATAAAGTTCATAATGCGCTTGGGGCGTTAGTCAACCCAAAGGACATCATTAGGAACTCATAATGACCATAACAGGTCCTAAAGGTTGTCTTTGGGATATTCTTAGCCCAAATCCTCAAATGATGGTAATGAAACCTTAAATAAATCTTTGAAAACACAATTGCACCCTAAAGTTGGTCAAACAAATCATCAACGCGAGGCATAGAATATCGGTTCTTCACTGTCACCTTATTAAGATGACGATAATTAATACACATACACATGGAACCATCCTTATTTATCATAGACAATATAAGAGCTCTCCAAGGAGAAATACTTGGTCTAATAAAACTCTTACCAAGAAAGTCCCAAAGCTAAGAATCCAGCTCCTTAAGCTCGGCAATAGCCATATGCTAACTGCCGTAGAAATAGGTTGGGTGCCTGACTCAATATCAATAACAAACTCAATATCACCAATAGGAGGAATACCAAGTTGATTGGTATAGAAAAAAATTTAGAAACTCATAAACTATAGGAAAAAAGTCAAGAGATAGACTTTCCATGCTAATGTCATGAATATAACCGAGATAAGACTCAAAACCCCTCGACATAAGCCTCCTAGCATGTTCATAAGACATAATCCTTATTATTTTGTGGCTAACTTCTCCCTATCACATGGCTGGGGATATGTTAGGCATGGGTAAGAAAACAGTCTTGGAAATATAATCCATGATTACATGAAAGTGGATAACCAGTCCATGCCATGAATCACATCAAAATTGACTATGTCAAATATAATAAGATCAGCATGAGTGTCAACATCTCTAATAGTTACAACATATGATTTGAAAACCCGATCCACTACTAAAGAAACACCTATGATAATAGATCACATAATGGTATAGATAATTAATCTAAAGATAACTCTAACCATGGGGCACAATAAGCAAACACATAAGAATAAGTGGATCCCAGATCAAATAGAGTAAAGTTCTATTGATGGTGCACTAAGATCATACCTGTGATAACAATATTTGAAGACTCAACCTCGGGTCTAGCAAGTACTACATAAAACTGACCACGCCCAACACCTAACTAGGCTCCTAACCGATCTCATATCTGACCTACCCAAGATCCTCTATGAACACCTTGGAGACTACCCATATAACCATGCATACCACCTCTAATTGAGGGATGAACTGCCCTAATAGGTTGAATAAACTTATCTGAAGAAAAATCACTCAATAATTAGGTCACTCTCGCGAGAAATGACCAAAAACTCCATAAATATGACATTCCCATGAGCTATACCAAAACTAAAGGATTCAACTAACTCAGAATAACCACTGCAATTAGAATAACCAAAAGATAAACTCCTCATAGATAGACCACTACCCTGGTTAGGATGATCACTGACACTAGATTGACCTCCATCAATAATTTAGAGTGCGGCCCAAACGAATCTACTAGATTGACCCTAAGGATAATATTTCTAACACAGAGGATACATACCACTATCTCTAAATCCTTAGCCACTATGTCTCCCACTAAAATTGCCCCAATATTATGGCTTCTTATCGCCACCCCTATGGGCCTCGCAATTCATCTCCTCTATGACTTAAGTGTGGTCTGACACCTCAGCAAAAATCCTACACAAAAAAATAAACTCCATGAAGACATGTGAAGAGGAACCCTCCAACACTAAACAAAGCAACAAACCCTCTCATACTCAGTAGTCAAAATAGAAGTAGCATGCATAGCAAACTTGATAAAATAAGACTCATACTCTATAATTATTATGGATACCTAATCTAATCTCGAAAACTTATCTCTCAAATAATCTGTAAGGTTGTGAGACATATACTTTTGTAAGAAGATCTCAAAGAGCTGAGTCCATATTAAAAGAGAAGATCCAGCTAGCCTTGAATCAAGATTAATTCTCCACCAATGTCTAGCTACCAAATCTAACTAAAAAGTACTATAATCCACTCCACGAGTATCAACTAGGACCAAATTAAGGAGCCTACCCTTATAAGCAATCAAAAACTCATCAGAATTCTTGCCCTGTTCACCAAAAAACCTAAGTAGAGCCAATATCAAGAATCTACCCAACATTATTTGATCCTCAATAGATTTTCTGACAAAGCAACCACTGGCTGAGCAAAAATTGATTCAGCAACCATTGGTGCAGAAGGAACTTCAACTCTGGGAGCCACAATAATAGGCGACACCCTTACCTCAGTACCACTTTGACCTGTAGACTATGACTATTAGATGGTGCACGACCAACCAAAGAAAGATATAAACCAAAGAATCCTTGAGCATTAAAGAAGAAATAAATCCCAATGGATCTTGGATGGTCCCTGGCCTACCGCTAGCTAAGGGAAAAAAATCTCTGGCTCGAGGGTAGGAATAGGGTTTGGGAAGGCCCCCTATCCTGGCCCTAGTTGGGATATATTTCAAGGTTGTCACAACCCCTAGTTCATCCACGAATAGCGACAGGCAACCTAGGATCAATCTTGAGACCCTCATCTTGTGTAGAGATAGAATACATCCTAGCCATTTATGAAGAGTGAAATTAAAGGAATTCTTTAAAAACCAACTCAGACTCTTAACATGAGATAAGTAAAAAAGTGAAGAGCTCCTAATAATGTCCTATATTATCCCAATGACAAGAAACAAATGTCATCATTCTAATCCATGAGCCTTTAATAGATACTTGCTCTTGTGCTAACAATACTGGTGAACCTAAGCTCTGATACCAATTGATCACGACCTAATTTATAAGTCATGATGGGACCTACTATACTCCCAATAGTAGGTAAGTCAAACCATAGCCTAGAGTTATAAACAATGGGCTATTTTGGTGGAAAAGGCCAAAAAGGCAAGAAATCAACAACTATAGACTTCTACTAAAATAAGACAATAAATATAATCCATAAGATAGCTAAAACATAGATAACCATCCCATGACCTAGTAGAGTCAGTACAAAGAGCTACTACAAATCTCCACAAGTTTTCATATGATCAAATATAATATATTTTAGAAATAAAAGACTAGACATAGATAGATAGAAGAAAAAAGGGGAACTCTGAATCCAGAGCTCACCTAATCTCCAAAATCAACCCTGCATGAGTGTCAAACCAGCGATGACAACTAGTACTTTTATCTTCACCATAAAGAAACAAAAGTGTACTATGAGTACCAAAACCACAGATACTCTGTAGGCATCATCGGTCAACTGAGCTAAATCGTGATATAAATATGATAAAATATGAGATAAGATAAGCTAAGTCAAGGTAAAAGGGAAAACCTGGGAATAAGCTACAAGTAAATAAATAAATTAATAAATTTGAAATAGTAACATGGAGATTACACAAGTATATCTACTAAATTGGCCCCATAAGCCAATAAGTATGGAAAAGTGAATAACCCAACACAAGCCACCATTGCCTAGAAGGTAAAATCAAGGAAACTATATAACCATAGTCTACCAACTATCTTGTCATGACCAAAAATGCATCTGTACCACATCCCATCATTAACCACTCTCAACTGTCAAACTTGGGCTAGTGCTTATGACAACATAATTAAATTATCATGTTCTTACCATAAATAACATCAACACCCAAAGTCAAACCAATGTGTCTGTTAAGCATATAATTTTCCCCAAATTCCTTAGTAACTATTTCAAAATTTAAAACTTGCACATAAGGTCTACCAAAACTAGCTCAGTCTTGGCCTAAGGCGGGCCGGATAGGCCCACTTCTATTACTCAAAGTCCATTATAAGGTAACTTCTACCCCAGACTAGACTAAGGTATCTGAATCCACTTTTAGATATTAATCAAGCCTTAAATATCCGTCAGATAGAAATTCTCTCACAAATCATGAGCAAATAAGCTAATTACGCCTAAATTATAGGTCAAGATAGGCTAAAAAGTACAACTAACCACTAATATTAATGATAATACCACCAATACCTAAATTCTATCCCATATCTAGAACAATATCATAATCATACTACAAAATAGTTCAATCTATGAAGAGGGTAAACCCAGCCTACCTATATGCCAAAGAAAGCTCAAAGAATCTGCTAAACCAATGATTTTCTCTTTCGAAAAGCTTTTGCATGTTTCCATGCCACCAAAATTACAATCTACACATCAAAATGAGAACAATGACACCCATATTGCACTATTGTGCTTCAAGTAAAAAAATCACAGAAAATTTTATATGGGGCTCATTTACAAAATTGTACATTCAAGACCGACATAACATCCCACTATACTCAAGGAACATTTACCCTCAAAATGAGTGAATTCAAGCTCTAATAGTGCTAAAATAAAGACACCAAGCTTTTAGGGATTTTAGATAAGAATAGAGAAAACAACCATTAAAATAATGGCATCTTACCATAAATTAAATGGGAAATCATGTAACATAATGATACAAAGCACCACAATCACCCACAATTCTCCTAAGAGCTCCCATTTTTTGGGGTTTACTATTCTAGAGGATGGATGTTAATGGTGAAAAGTTGGGCTAAGTGGGTGTCACTAAAGCAGACACTTGAACACTTTAGTGGTCACCGTTAAAGTGCCCGATTGCCACTAAAGCGGTACTTACTGGCTAGGTAGGTCATCTAAAATGCCTAAAAGTCCGAAAAAGTACCCTCCACTAAAGCACCCAAAGGGTTACTTTAGTGGTTGCACTATCTAGAACTTAGAGAAATTCTAATTCTCCCCCAACCCCTCGGGATTTCCCGTATGTGCAAACGAACTATGCTACCCTATAAAATTCAATATTTCAGACTCAATGGTGCAGCTAAAATTCCCATGTGAGGTTGTTTAGACAAAAAGTAGGTCTAACACCTGCTTGCTTTTTTTCTCAACTTTTGGCCAATAGCCTAAAATGGGTCCTAGAGCCACAGGACCTAAATCAAGGGTCCACCCAACCTAAAATTGATGTTTTGGAGCTGTTGGAATAATTAGAATTTGTATACAAGGTCGTTTAGTTACAATTTTCACCTAGTATCCAATTTGAACTAGTGATGGCTTAAAAATAGGAAATCAACTTTAAAAAGCAAATGAACTTCTTGGTAATCAAATTATCAGTTCCATCAAGTCATAAATGAGTTGAGGCAGCTATAAAAAATCTCTAACAATGAAAATAAGTAGAATATGGAAAATAACATGGAGGCCCATTACATAAAATCTGGTGTCATAGCATAAGGTCATCTAATATGATGTCCAAAACTAAAAATACATAGCCTATATCTAATAGAGGAGTAAAGACAACTAATAGATAGAAGAGTCCTTAAGTCGACTCTGAAAAGCCTAGTGTAGGCCAGTAACTCAAAGTGTCACCAACTCCACCATATAAATCAACCTCTATGAGTCGTATTCATTCTAGGATCTACACCAAAAGGGCCTAGTACGGGTGAGTAGGGTCCACTAGTACTTAGTAGGTATCATAGGCCGACTAAGCAAAGAAGAAAATAAGATAAGAAACATATGCTATGAGTATGTTACCTGTAAGTTATAGTTCCAAAAGATATCTCAGACTCTCTCTACTAACAGGTTTAATATATATAAGTACATAAATACAAAAACAACAAAGAAATAAAAATGCACTGAAACTAAGCACAAGTTAAGGAAACTAAAGGAAATAAGCAAAATGTATGTGATAATGCAATGCAATGCAATATGGATGGGGTGAATGATGAAAGTCATTGCATAACTTTCTATATACACCCACTAAGTTCATAGATACCAGGTAAGAATTATGGAAGTTCACAACTCATATACTATATCACAATTTCAATATTAACTCATCTCACATCTCTAACTCATGTTCACAGAGAGGGTTTTCATAAAAGTGCCTCATTTTCTTTCAAAAATAGTATTTCTTAATGGTACTAGTATCTTATAATTATATATGTATGGAATAATGATGGAATGATCATAATTAACTTAATATGATGATATACAAGTAAGACAAGAATTCAACTCAATATATCAATAATTCATAATTACCCACTCCAATTAGGCACCATCAGAATAATATGCATACAAGATATCATTAATATGATATCAATCTCTAACTCAAGTATTTTATCATGATAAAGGCAACCAATACTCAACTAAGTCCTATATTAGATAAATCAGCTCTCAAACGAGCATCATATCTAGAATAAAGGCATCTCGAGGCATAGATAAGGCCAATAATATCAAATAAATCCCCACATGGGTAAAACATAATATCAGATATCATAAACTAACAACAACAAATATAATCCCCCACAGGGGCACATAATAGTAAAATATCTCAAAATATTAACCCTATAACTATTTTCCCCAACCCATAGCATTACTTATTTATTAACTACCCAGCTCAATTTTAAAGAAGTTAATCTATAACCTACCTCAAAATGAGGAAATTCCAGTCTAAAGTGCTTCAATCTAGTGCTCTTCCCTCACAGACCAACTTTGAATTAACTACAATATTCAAATATTACATCTATATGTTGAAAGAAAGCTAATCATATCCATATTGTCCATATTTAGGCCTTGTCCAAAATGGGTTGAAAATAATAGGGGTAAAATTAGAATTTTGTATTAAAAACACTTTTCTCAAGTTTGCAGGACTCTCTAGGAGAAAACTCACACAATTACAGGTTAAAATGAGGTCCAAATCAAAGAAAGACCCTTTTTAAACTTTACTAGTAAGAACTCTAGTTTTTCATTTTGAAATCATAATTAGAGCTATTTTTGAGGATACAATCGATGAGAAGTAATAGTAATATGGTTTTGGAGGTTACCCAAGCTCTGATAGTGAGGAAACCCTTGAAATTACCCCAACCTAAAGCTCAAAGTACAAAAATAGCGGGAAAATATGAAAATAAAGCTTTTATACTATTTAGTAAATAGTGACCCATGATTTCAGGCCCATATAATATGATTATGAGGGTCAACATTGACCAAAAATGAAGTTGTTTATTATAGCCATATATCTTGGCCTCACAATCACATTAAAACAGCCTGACTTGGTCCACCAATTAACCTATTGTGATCGCACTACACCACAATGTGATTGTGATGTATTTTACCATCAAGGGATGTGATTGCTACACCTGACCATGTGATCATGAAAGAGGACATAATGCACCAAAAAATGCTGCACCAGTATAAAAAATCATGAAAGATATGTGTGTAAATGCAATCCAATGCAATGTGGATGAGTTGAATAATAAAATATCGCATGACTTTCTATATACACCCATCGATGTTGCAACTCACAAGTACCCATGGGGGATTTACAACCTATATACTATATCTTATATCTCAATCTTAACTCACCTCTCTAGCTTATGTTCATTGAGAGGATTTTCATAAAAGTATCACATTTTCTTCTAAAATTAGTATTTCTCAATGATACCTGTATCTCATAAATGTATAGGTATGGAGTGAGGATGTAATGCACATAACCAACTCAATATAATGATATCTAATCCATCAAACACACAAACATATATATATATATCCTAGAAATTAACTCAATATGTCTATAATAGCATAAATGCTCAAGTAAGACCTATATTAATCATTTAAGCCCCCACATAGGCATTGGATCTAAAATGAATGCATTTAAGTATGTACATAAGGCCAATATGTCAAATAAAGCTCCTGCACGGGCAACACACAATATAAAATATTATAAGTCAACAACAACAAAATATAAGCTCCCCACAAGGAGCACACAACAGTAAAAATAATCTTAAAATACAAAACCTATAGTTATTTTTTCCAACCCATAGCATGTTTTACTTATTTATTAACTACCCAGCTTAATCTGAAAGAATTTAAGCCATAACCTACCTTAAAATGATGAAATTTCAACCTAAAGTGCTTCAACATGAAGCATTCCTGTAAGACCCCTTAAATTTTCAATAATTTTACTTTTGATCTTCCCGCATGCGTAATGTCAATTTTTGACTTGAATTAAGTTTAAGGACTTTAATGGGTGTTTTTAGAAAGTTTTTGATTTTTTAAAAGGGGTTTAGGGTTATTTGGGGACCCTGAGTCAGTAAGCCTCCGCGATAAGGCCAGTTCATAGAGGTTAACCTCCCTGATATTAGCGTGGCAGTGATGCTACCCTCCGTGATAAGGCCATGCCACACTACTATTTTAAATTTGTCCAATTTTTTATTTTTTTACTTAGGGTGAGGGACCTTTGGTATTTTTACCCCTTGTACAACCTTTAAACATAAAATATATTTTTTCTCTTTAGTTTTAAGAGATCAAATCATCCTCTTTCTCTCTTAAACTCAAAACCCAAGAACATTCAAGGGTTTTACATGAAATCACTAACCGGGTTCCATACTTTGAATTGACTTTAATTTCCTATGCATTTCAGCTATGTTTCTCTTTTCTTTACTTTAGTTTTACACGATTTTTGGTTGTCACTAATTGAATTACTTATTTTGTGTTCTAAATTGATTATTTATGCTGTAAATTGATGTTTGTGGGACTGAATTGGTACATAGTATAAATGGCTAAAATAGGGGACATGGGTTTCCCCAAGTTGATGGAATTTTGGCTTGATAATTGCATTAACCTTAACCAACTTTTTAAACTTGATTTTGAATATAGAGAATTTCATGGTTTAACTTATTTTTGAAACCAATGCATTGAATTAATGGATTAATGAATGAAAATGGTTTTGGATAGCCTTGGCAGCCTTGGTTTTGGATTTTAAATGGAACTTAGGAGTCTAATTTGGTTGTGTGAATTGGTTTGGCATAATCATATAAGCTTGCAAGCATAATGGTATGATGATATCAAGTGGTAAATATCTTAATGAATGACTCCTAGGTTAATGGACTAGTTTATGTGAAAATTATTTTAATTTAGGCTTAAAGGGAATTGTGTATCTTACCGTAAAGGTCTAAGTCCTAGGGGATGAACACTGGAAACCACTTTTGTTGGCATTGGGGGTTTATATGATCGGTTCTTAGTTCACACTTGATATATATATAATTTGGGATGGCTATTGCCTTGATGGCTTTAGCTTTCCCTTGTTTTTTCTTTAGTTCATAAGGGTAGCACGTACTAGGAACTTCTAATACGGGGAGCTGGACCCATCTAGCCCTTGGGTGTCTTTAGGATAAATCGAACTACATAGTTTAGGTCAAATTATTAAACACCCATGTTCATGATGTTTGTCCCTATCCTGACATCCTATATATGTACATAAAATGTGTTGTGCATATGTTTTGATTGGTTTATGGCATTCGCATTATTTTATCACTTTTCCTGAGTTACATGCCAGTGATTACCCTACTGATTGTCCCTATATGCTACATCATTTCATAATGTAGGGTTTTAAGGGTTTTCTATTACTTCTATATTGCAATAGTAGCTGAGTACTCCCATGGATTTGCTGTGAAGTGGTGACCTTCCATACTTCAAAAGGCCTGGTCATTTCACTAGTTTCATAACTATTTTATTATTTTATTTAGATCTTTTTTTTAATATTCGGGGGCATGTCCTAACTTAGTTTGATATTTTGGTTTTTAAAGTCTTTTGTGGACAAGTGTGAGTTGGATGGTTATTTTGATTCTTAGAGTTACACTTGGTTTATCTTTCTTCTTATTTCTGTTTGGATTGGCTTTTGTTGTATTCTTTTATGGTGCTCTAGATATTAGGCTAAGAGGGTAGTCTCCGACTTATGGTTCGCTTGAGATACCCGTTATGACTAGGCCCTGGTTTGGATCTTGACAATCTTTTTATCAGAGCACAATTTAAGGTCATTAGGTATCCACAAAGTCATGTTGAGTAGAGTCCCTTTTATGAGTGTGTGGCACACCACACTTATAATTTGGAAGCTACAATACATTTAGGAATGTTTTCCTTTCTTGTGTTCTATTTTGGACTATAGAGTGTAGTTATTATAAAATTTCTCCAACTCTTAGCTTCTTCGTATATCAGATCATGCCTCTCTAAAGATCTGATGTTTGTAAGAATTCTGCTGGAAACTCCATCTCACTTGAGGAAAATGTGAAGGGAATTAGCCCTGTCTATGGAGTTAAGACCCAATCTAGGGTCCCTACCGCTTATTTTACCACTCCATATGGGTTTTTATTAGTCCATACTAGTTCTCTATGGGCTTTCCAAGCTGGTGATACTTATGCAAAGTTACCTCAGAGATATATCTCTAATGCGGAGTTCTATCAGTCTATTCATGTGTTTGCTTAGTTGGTGGCATTGCAGTCTCATCTGTCTGATCATGTTGGTTCTATTTGTTATTCATCAGAGGTTGCCCGGGTTGTCCAATTTATGAGGTTGAATCCCTCAATATTTAAAGGATCTAATTTTGAGGAGGATCCATAGGGGTTATTTATGAGATGGAAAGAATCCATAGGGTGATGCATACTACTAATTTGAAGGGTGTAGAGTTTGCTACCTATCAGTTGAAAGATGCTGCTTACTAGTGGTATGAGGAATAAGAAATGATGAGTGATGATGATGCTGAACAGGCAGTGTGGGATGACTTTTCAGGTGCTTTTCTTGTTTACTTATTTCCTCAAGAGTTGAGGGAAGCTAAGGCTGAGGAGTTAGTTAATCTAAAATAGGGTAAGATGAGTGTCAAGAAGTATGCTCTGAAGTTTCAACAGTTGGCTCGTTATACTCCTGAGTTGGTGTCTAATATGAGGGACTGAATAATAAAGTTTGCTTTAGGTTTGTCCCATAATTAGGTGTTTGAATGTAAGGCTACTATGTTGAATAATGATAAGGATATATCTAGGTTGGTGGTTTATATGAAATAGGTTGAGGATGAGAAAAAGAAGCTAGAAAAGATGGGAGAGAGATACAATAAAAAGTTTAGATATTTAGAGCAGGGTGCAAGTCAGCAGAACATCGGGAGAGATGGTAGATAGTGGACTAAGAAGAATAATTCGGGAAATTCGTATTAGTCTACCAGTTCTCCTTATCCTAAGCCTTTAGGTGACCATCGCTTTCAGGCTAGTAGTAGTTCTAAGACATAGGTTGCCCAGTCTCAGGACAGTGGAGCTCAGTCAGCCCCACCTTATCCTCCTTGTCTATTTTGTGGAGAGAGTCACCATGTTTATTATAAGGAGGGAAGAAATCAGTGCTATAATTGTGGACAACTTGGTCATATGCAATGAGATTGGCCTTCAGCTAGGGTTGCCACCAAAGCTAATAAAGTTTCGGTCGCCACTTCTTCAACTCCTACACCAAAGGTTACATGACTCAGACCAGGGCCTAGTCATGTTGAGTGCATCAAGACTAACTAGGACTGGAGACCAACCCCAATACCTAACCATAACCACCCTACTCCCTATGTCAGATGAGTTTCAATCATATAACATAAAAAAATGGAACAATCATAAATCAAATGCAGTCAAATGGTGTCATCCCCAATACTAATACTAATGCCAAGGCTACCGACACCACCCATGCTAACCCAAAGTAGTCTCACAAATCCTCTAACCAAAATCATAACAACATTCATTTGGGACATGGCCCCGACCATAGCTAAACCATTGTCTAAGAAATAACAAAAGTATGTAGAGAAGACCATTACATGAAATGGAGCCTTCCGGAGTATAGAAGCTCACCACTTCATTCCGACACAAAATTATCCATAATCCAAGTCACTGAGCAAGAGGAGTAGTATGGCCGGTTCCTACATCGCATAGGGATACAACTCCTAAAGAAGGGTTAGCGAGTGAATGTTAGCATGTACCCAGGTGTAAAGATATAATAATGTCAACTTTTAAAACCAACTAAATAAATATATGCAATCACATCCATACATACATATATATATATAATCCATGCCAGGAAATTGAACAAGGTTTAGCATGCATTTAAATCTTTAACCTAGGTTGTGTAGCTTGACTGTTCTAAAACCACCCACGGGCTATATGGGTCCATTGTTACACCCTAAATGGGCCCCAGTGCATGTAGCTGCACAAATCAAAGCTATCATAGGGGCCAAAGATTCCTGTGTACCCTTATCCCTCAATGATGCATACATACAAGTATAAACTTAGGGGATTCCAACGTTCACCATAAGTATATGGTCACTATGACTAACCCTCACGTCGGTAAATATGAGTTTCCAGTGTCTGTCCATTGGTCTCACACCTTCATGGATATCTACTACAACCTGACTTTATTTCTCAATTAAAACCTTTGGCACATAACTATGCCACCAATTCTATAGTTTATTACTAAGGCATTATGAAGTGGTATCTTTATACTGACTATAGCTTGCAAGAAATATCATTAGCCAATACCTAAGGTTTCCCATATACCCCGTAGTTTTTGTTATTAAAATCACTTGGGGGATTCCCATGTACCCCATAAGGTTTTTCATTTAAACCAAAGCCATGTTCACCAAGTCCAAAACATTTAACCATTTAAACCATCCAAACCAACTTTAAGTTCCATTAACATATTATGTAATGCAAAGTTTTCAATGAAAGTACAACTATGTAACGAAACCATTCTCATAGGGATTTTATCTAACATGTTGAGGGAATATAGTTTCCAAAACTAAAACCAAGAACCAATTAACCATTACCATGAAACTACATATTTAAACCAACATTATAATATGAAAAACAATAAATAAAACATGGGTAAACATTATCCAACCATTAATAACCTGAAACCCCAACATATATTTCAAAACCCAAATAATAAAATATCAATACCATGGAAACCATCCATGAAATATGCTTTTAGTTTGAACTAACAATGAGGGAGGAGTAACATGCCTTCGATACCAAGGTAGACGAAGAGAAACCACCCTTGAAATCCCTAATTGACCACCTAGAAGGAAACCCTAGCCTTTCTTGAACCAAGAGCCTTGAGAGAGATTTGAGAGTGTTTGAAGTGTTTTTGATTGAGAAAAATAGAGTAAATAAATTCCTAACAGTATTTTAAGTCGTGAGTTCAAGAGAGGTTAAAAGGAAAATATCTAGAATACCCCCAACTTAAACTATAAAAATCACTGCTGGAGGGTATGACTCCCTCCTCTTAACTCATACAGACAACAAACGAGTGGTACCCACCAATTATACCCTAGATAGAATATTGGACATCACATACTATCCACCATACAACTCCCTTTGCCCAAATCATAGTCTTAAATTATATCCAAGATAGAATTAAAGGGGTTGGACACTGGACAACATATGAATTGGACTATACAACTTGTACAATCTCCATACGACCCTTATGATGTCCATTCGTACCTTGTATAGTAAAAAACCAAAACCACACTGAGTAACATAAGACCAAGGCCCTTAAACCATGCCAATATCATACGATAAGTAAGCCTAAGTCATATGATGCTCAGAAGGCCCAAACTTAGGGGATTTCTAAGGTTCAAAACTCAAGGTGTTTCCATTATCCCCCACCTAGATCTTTCATCCTTGAAGATGGAATGAGGCAGTACTAGCACGATTTAAACCCTCTACCCTTACCTTTAAGATAGAAACCAAAATACCAAGGAATTAATCTTTCCTTTAACAAAGTTTGAAAACAAAGACTTTATGAAGAACAGATAACTTCTGCATGAATTTTTGGGGTAGGAAACAGGAATGGATACTTGGACTTCATGTCCTCTTCAGCTTCCCATGTAGCCTATTCCACCTTGTGGTTTCTCCATAGAACCTTGATTGAAGCCACCTCCTTAGTTCACGACCAATGAACCTAAAGATCTAATATCTCAATCGAGATCTCTTCATAATATAGGGAATCCAAAATACCAATATCCTTGATAGGCACAATTTGCAATGGATCACCAATACGCTTCCTTAACATAATGATACGGAATACCGGGTGAATGGAGCTCAAACTAGAAGGCAATTCCAACTTATACAGAATATTAATAACCCTTCCAAAACTATGTATGAACCAACATACCAAGGACTGACCTTTCACTACTTTCTAAACAGCATCACTCCTTTCATGGGAGACACCTTTAGGAACACCTTATCCCTAACCTCAAATGCCAACTTTCTTCACCTCATATCCACATAGGACTTTTAGAAACTTTAGGCTGTATTAAGTCTATCCTGAATTACCTTTAAATTCTCTATAGATTGGTGAACTAAATTTGGGCCAAAGATATCTACCTCATCAAGATCGAACCACCCAATAGGAGACCTACACTTCGTACCATACAATGCCTTAAATGGGACCATACCAATGCTAGAATGGTAGCTATTATTGTAAGAAAACTGTACAAGAGGTAAGTGCTCAATCCAACTACCACCGTAGTCAATCACATACACAAGAAGCATATCCTCCAAGGTCTGAATAGTCCTTTCTACTTGTCCATCCGACTGCAGGTAAAAAGCAGTACTAAGACAGACCATAGTCCCCAAACCTTTCTGAAATAACCGCCAAAAGTGAGATGAAAACCGCATCCCACAATCAGAGATTATAGAAACAGGTACCCTATGTAACTTCAAAATCTCATGGATATACAACCTTGCATTGTACTTAGACGAGAAGTTAGTCTTCACTGAGAAAAAGTGAGCTGACTTTGTCATCCTATCCATGATGACCCAAACAGAATCAAATTGAGTTTGAGATCGAGGAAGACTAGTAATGAAATCCATATTGGTCACTTCCCACTTCTATTTTTGCAACTCAATTTATTGATACAATCCTCTAGGCCTCATGTGCTTAATTTTCACTTACTGACACAACATGAACTTGGCCACAAAATTAGCCACATCCCTTTTCATATTGTTCCACCAATACATTCCTTTAGGTCATGATACTTTTTTATCGAATGAAGATAAAAAAACATAGCACGACTAATGCACTTCAGCCAAGATCCTTTCTCAAAAACCATCTATGTTGAGAACATATAACCTCTCCTAGTACCACAAGGTACCATCACCACTAATCTCAAAGTCTATCATATTTTTCCCACCAATATTACCCTTGATCCTTATCAATACAGGATCTAGCACTTGCTTCTTCATGATTTCAACACCAAGAGATGACCACACCATTTCCTGTACAAATTTCCTATACAAACATACTACCATCCTCGAAGTCTAAGAGGCGAACCTAAAGGTTAGCCAAATGGTGAGTATGCTTTACTATCTCTCACTTCTCCTTATCCACACAAGCTATAATCCCTACGGAAAATCTAATTAGAGTATCAACAATCATATTAGCTTTACCTGGATGGTAGTGAAGACTAATATCATAATCTTTTAGGAGCTCAAGCCATTTTCTTTTGAGTGAGGTTAAGATCTTTATGAGTAAACACTTAGTGTAGGCTCTTATAATCAAAAAAGATATCCACATGCACTTTATATAGATTGTGTCGCTAGATTTTAATAAAAATACCACAACTAACAACTCCAAATCATGGGTCGAATATTTCCTCTCATGCATCTTCGACTATCTAGAGGCATAACATATCACCTTTTTATGCTATATCAGAATAAAACCAAGTCCCACACCAAACGTAAAATACTAGTCCACAAATCCATCAGTGCCTTCAGGTAAAGTCAAAATTGGAGCCAAAATTAGCTTATTCTTCAGCTTCTCAAAACTGCTGTCACAAGTATCAGAACGTAAGAACCTTACCTTATTATGATTTAACTTAGTCAACTAGGCAGCTATAGTAAAAAAATTTCCACAAACCTCCTGTAGTAATAGAAGTTGGGTGTATTTATGCACTTTAGTATTTCTATCTTAGCTTATTTAGCCTTACTTTGAGGGTAATTCTTGTGCTTTATGTGTTAATTATGATATAAATAAGCATCTAAGTTTGTAAGTTAGGGAATACAATGTTTAAAGTTGTTTTCAAACAAGTTTGGGTTTAAATTGATCATTTAGAGTCTAGACGAGAAAACTAGTTTTACTAGCTTGAGCTAAGTGCTGTTTTAGTCTATCGCAATGGATTCTAATGTGTCAAATGTTTTCATAGTGGTTTAAATGTGTAATATATGTGGAAAACTTGTTTTTAATGTGAAAATTTCAATTGGATTAAGCCAAAATACAAATTAATAAGTTAAAGATCAATGTGGGCAAGCCTAGTCTTAGCTTGTATTTTTAGTTCATCGTTGAGAATGTTGTGCTATTTTTAGCTCTAATCTTTGGAGTTTTATCATGTAGGATGATTGGTGAGTATATTTTGAGGATATATGAATTATACACAATCATTAAATTGAGTGGAAACAACACCACAAGGTAAGGGATGTAACGAGGAACATTTAGAAGAATATAGGCGTCAAGAGGCAATTCCAGTGGGCCTACATATTTGGTCCATGATGCGGACCTCTCTCCAACTGATATATAATGCCCCATGATAATTTATCCACTGTATTAAGAAAGGCATCATGTGTCGTAGTCCATGGGCAGCCACCAACACGATGCGCCACTCTTTCCATACACTGCTTAAGTCCTCAACTATAAATAAAACACTTTGTAACATATTCTACTTACCTTGGACTATTTGGAGAATTAAAGAGGGGATGATGTACACTTAAAATAAGATTTTTATCTCTTTTATTTAGTTCATTCATATATTTAATCATGTATTAAATTAATTGGATTATGGTTATGTTGATTAATGGCTAAACGCCCTTTTTCCAGGGTTAAGGCCAAAAACATGTTGCTATCATTATGAATTGATTTTTTTTGGATTTATCATCATATTTTATTGTTTTTTAATCCTTGTTTTAACTATTTTAAGTATTGCACACCCTTAGAATACATATATTGTCAACCTTGTGACCTTAGGAGGGGGAATAGGAAGATAGAACATGGGGATAAATAGAGTAAGGTAAAGTTCTCTTTCTTTTATGAAATAAAGAATTTGAATTAGCATCTAGGATAGGGATGTACCTAGAAGCCTTGCTTGATTCATATGTAGGATAATAGAATTAAGAACTTAATTGGATTATTAAATCCCCACTAAATGATGTATTTGTTATCTCCAAGCTAGGTAGACGATTAAAGGTCGGAGACCATAATCATTTGATAAACCCTATGAATCAACAACCAAGATAAGCAATCTAATGAATGAAGTTCAATACCATAGTATGACTATTTTTAGTGCCTTAACCTTGGACTTTCCTCCATTGATTGTCCAAAGGGGTTACTTTCCCGCATTATTTTAGTTTACTTTTGGTTTATAAACTTTCAAAACTCTTTTGGCTACGTTGCACTAGTTATTCTCAATTGTTAAACTAGAATTGGATAGTTGATAAACACAAGTCTCTGAGGGATTGATATTCGGCTTTATTTAAGGCCACTGTATTACTTGGTGAGACCACGTACACTTGTGTATGTTCTTGGGCGCAACATGTTTTTGGTGTCGTTGTCGGGTAATTGTAGATTGGAACCTATTTTTGTTTTAGTTTTACTTCTTAGAATTCTTTGGTGATTTATGCTTGGTCTTGGCATTTAATTGCAGAAAATAAGTTTACAGGCTAGTAAGCTGGCAAGGGATAGGTAATTAGTCAAACCAAGCCCCAAACTCGAGCAACACTTCCATCAACGAAGGAGAGAAGGAATCTTCCTCTTCTGTATTTCATAAATTGAAGAATACCAAGACAAAATTGCTCTCATGGATGAAGAATAACCGGCCCACAGAGCATTTAGAGAAGTGACAATCCCACTTTCTATAAATTTGACCTCCCATTTTCAGAAGCTAGCTACTGGAGGTTATTTTGAGCTAAAACAGAACATGGTTCCGCTTTTGATTAGTAGTGGAAAGTTCATTGGGCTTTCACATGAAGACCCACAAGTCCATCTGTGAAACTTTTTGAAGATTAGTGATACATTCATCCTTACATGTATGTCAACTGATTATGGTAGGCTCACACTATTCTCCTTTCTACTATTGGGAGAGATAAAGAAGCAGTTAAATGCTAAGCCAAAAAATTTAATCACAGCCTGGGATGACTTATCTTGGATATTTCTCAACCGATTCTTTATGTATGGTAAGACCGTGAGACTTCGCAGTGAGATTGTATACTTCAAATAGAAGCCAGAAAAGAATTTATATCATGCTTGAGAGTGGTTCAGATCTCTCTTCTTAAGGACTGTCCACACCATGAATAGTCTAATGAGGTATTATCTCATACTTTTGTTGAGGCACTTGACCATTAAACAAAAATTTTAATAGATTCAGTTGCAGGTGGTCAAGCTCTTGAGATGACCTATGATGAGCTGTGCACTTTATTAAACTAGATTGCACAAGGATTCAGACTCAAGGAATGCTACAAAGAAGATTGCAGATGTGTTGGAGGTGGACCATTTTACCACTATATCCACTCAAATTGCTGCATGCAAAATCAGTTGACTACGCAGATCAAAAACATAAAATTGGGTGCTACACAGACTGCAACCACAGTGAATGCAATTCAGCTAACGAGCACTTGCTATATGGATTGTGGAAATAGTGGTCATTCTTTAGATATGTGTGCTGCAAATCCTGAGTTTGTGATGTTTGTAGGCAATATTTAGAGGCCTATCTATAGGAATGCCTACAACCTAAAGTGAAAGACTCAACCACTTAATCAATAATAAAATGCCCAGCAATAACAGTTTCAGTAACCACAAGCTCAAACAAATCAGGCCACAAATAGCAATTTAAAAGAGATGAAACAAATTTTAGCTGCTCAAGCATAATTGACAGTAGATATAAAGAGCCAACAAGTGGCTATAAAGAGTATGGAGTTGCAGGTGGGTCAAATAGCAGTAGTGCAGAACACTAGTTCAAGGTGGTTTGCCAAGTGATACTGAAAATCCTAAACAAGTCATGGAAATCACTTTGAAAAGTGGAAAATAGCTGAATAAAGAACCTCTAAAGAAAACTAAGGAGGTAGATGCTAATTTGACTCCCCAACCGATTATAGAAAAAGTCACAAAAAGTTTGAGAAAGTTTGAGTACTACAAAAAAAGAGTTGTAGAATCGGTAAAACGAAGCCTAACACCACCTTTACCACAGACATACTCTAGGCTCTTATAATCAAAAAAGATATCCACATTCATTTTATATAGATTGTGTCGGTAGATTTCAATACAAATACCACAACTAACAACTCCAAATCATGGGTCGAATAATTCCTCTCATGCATCTTCTATTGTCTAGAGGCATAAGATATCATCTTTTTACGCTACATCAGAATGAAATCAAGTCCCACACCAGACGCAAAACAATAGTCCACAAATCCATCAGTGCCTTCAGGCAAGGTCAAAACTGGAGCCAAAATTAACTTATTCTTTAGCTTCTCAAAACTACCATCACAAGCATCAGAACATAAGAACCTTACCTTATTCTGATTTAACGTAGTCAACTAGGCAGCTCTAGTAAAAAAATTTCCACAAACCTCCTATTGTAATAGAATTTAGGTGTATTATGCACTTTAGTATTGCTATCTTAGCTTATTTAGCCTTACTTTGAGGGTAATTCTTGTGATTTATGTGCTAATTATGATATAAATAAGCATCTAAGTTTTTAAGTTAGGTAATACAATGTTTAAATTTGTTTTCAAACAAGTTTGGGTTTAAATTGATCATTTAGAGTCTAGACGAGAAAAATAGTTTTACTAGCTTGAGCTAAGTGCTGTTTTAGTCTATCGCAATAGATTCTAATGTGTCAAATATTTTTGTAGTGGTTTAAATGTGTAATTATATGAGGAAAAATTGTTTTTAATGTTCAAATTTCAATTGTATTAAGCCAAAATACAAATTAGTAAGTTAAAGATCAATGTGGACAAGCCTAGTCTTAGCTTGTATTTTTAGTTCATCGTTGAGAATGTTGTGCTATTTTTAGCTCTAATCTTTGGTGTTTTATCATGTAGGATGATTGGTGAGTATATTTTGAGGATATATGAATTATACACAAGCTTCGAATTGAGTGGAAACAACACCACAAGGTAAGGGATGTAAAGAGGAACATTTAGAAGAATATAGGCGTCAAGAGGCAATTCCAGTGGGCCTACGTGTTTGGTCCATGATGCGGACCTCTATCCAAGTGATATCGAATTCCCCATGATAATTTATCCACTGGATTAATAAAGGCATCATGTGTCTTACTCCATGGGCAGCCACCAACACGATGCGGCACTCTTTCCATACACTGCTTAAGTCCTCAACTATAAATAGAACACTTTGTAACATATTCTACTTACCTTGGACGATTTGGAGCATTAAAGAGGGGATAATGTACACTTAAAATAGGATTTTTATCTCTTTTATTTAGTTCATTCATATATTTAATCATGTATTCAATTAATTGAATTATGGTTATGTCGATTAGTGGCTAAACGCCCCCTTTCAAGGGTTAAGGCCAAGAACATGTTGCTATCATTATGAATTGATTTTTTTGGATTTATAATCATATTTGATTGTTTTTTCATCCTTGTTTTACCTATTTTAATTATTTCACACCCTTAGAATACATATATTGTCAACCTTGTGACCTTGGGAGGGGGAATAGGAAGATAGAACGTGGGGATAAATAGAGTAAGGTTCTGTTTGTTTTATGAAATAAAGAATTTGAATTAGAATCTAGCGTAGGGATGTACCTAGAAGCCTTGCTTGATTCATATGTAGGATAACATAATTAAGAACTTAATTGGATTATTATATTTCCACTCAATGATGTATTTGTAATCTCCAAGCTAGGTAGACGATTTGAGGTCAGGAGACCATAATCATTTGATAAACTCTACGAATCAACAACCAAGATAAGCTATCTAATGAATGAAGTTCAATACCATAGTTTGACTATTCTTAGTGCCTTAACCTTGCACTTTCCTCCATTAATTGTCCGAAGGCGTTACTTTCCCGCATTATTTTAGTTTACTTTTAGTTTATAAACATTCAAAACTCTTTTGGCTACGTTGCACTAGTTAATCTCAATTGTTAAACTAGAATTGGATAGTTGATAAATACAAGTCTCTGAGGGATTGATATTTGACTTTATTTAAGGCCACTGTATTACTTGGTGAGACCACGTACACTTGTATATGTGCTTGGGCACAACATGTTTTTGGTGTCGTTGTCGGGTAATTGTAGATTGGAACCTATTTTTGTTTTAGTTTTACTTCTTAGATTTCTTTGGTCCTTTATGCTTGGTCTTGGCATTTAATTTTCAAGAAATAAGTTTACAGGCTAGTAAGCTGGCAAGGGATAGGTAATTAGTCAAACCAAACCCCGAACTCGAGGAACGCTTCCATCAACAAAGGAGAGAAGCAATCATCCTCCTCTGTATTTCATAAATTGAAGAATACCAACACCAACCGGCTCTCATGGATGATGAATAATCACCCCACAAAATAGTTAGAGAAGTGGCAATCCCACTTTCGATAATTTTGACCTCCCATTTTCAGAAGCTAGCTACTGGAGATTATTTTGAGCAAAAATAGAACATAGTTCCACTTTTGATCAACAGTGGAAATTTCATTGGGCTTTCACATGAAGACCCACAAGTCTATCTGCGACACTTTTTGGAGATTAGTGACACATTCATCCTTACAAGTATGTCAACTTATTATGGTAGGCTCACACTATTCTCCTTTCTACTATTGGGAGAGATAAAGAAGTAGTTAAATGCTAAGCCAAAAAATTTAATCACAGCCTGGGATGACTTATCTTGGATATTTCTCAACCGATTCTTTATGTATGGCAAGACCGTGAGACTTCGCAGTGAGATTGTATACTTCAAATAGAAGCCAGACAAAAATTTATATCATGCTTGAGAGTGGTTTAGATCTCTCTTCTTTAGGACTGTCCACACCATCAATAGTCTAATAAAGTATTAGCTCATACTTTTGTGGAGGAGCTTGACCATTACACAAAAATTTTAATAGATTCAGTTGCAAGTGGTCAAGCTCTTGAGATGACCTATGATGAGTTGTGTACTTTATTGAACTAGATTGCACAAGGATTCAGACTCAAGGAATGCTACAAAGAAGATTGCAGGTGTGTTGGGGGTGGACCATTTTACCACTATATCCACTCAAATTGTTGCATGCAAAATCAGTTGACTACGCAGATCAAAAACATAAAATTGGATGCTACACAGTCTGCAGCCGCAGTGAATGCAATTCAGCTAACGAGCACTTGGTACGTGATGTGTGGAAATAGTGGTCATTCTGCAAATATGTGTACTTCAAATCCTGAATTCTTGATGTTTGTAGGCAATATTTAGAGGCCTAACTATAGGAATGCCTACAACATAAAGTGAAAGACTGAACCACTTAGTCAATAATAAATTGCCCAGCAATAACAGTTTCAGCAACCACAAGATCAAATAAATTAGGCCACAAATAGCAATTTAGAAGAGGTAATTAAACAAATTTTAGCTGCTCAAGCATAAGTGGAAGTAGATATAAAGAGCCAACAAGTAGCTATAAAGAGTATGAAGTTGCAGATGGGTCAGATAGCAGCAACGCAGAACACCAGGTCAAGGTGGTTTGCCAAGTGATACTGAAAATCCTAAACAAGTCATGGAAATCACTTTGCGAAGTTGAAAAGAGCTGAATAAAGAACCTCTAAAGAAAACTAAGGAGGTAGATGCTGATTTGACTCCCCAACCGATTATAGATAAAGTTACAAAAATTTTAAGAAAGTTTGAGTACTAGAAAAAGAAAGTTGTAGAGTCGGTAAAAAATAGCCTAACACCACCTTTCCCATATAGGCTGATATCAAAGGAAGATGCATGCTTTAAGAAGTAGTTTTACATGTTAATAGAGTTTCACATTAACTTACCTCTTTTAGATATTTTGTAGGGAATATCCAAGTATGCTAATTACTTGAAGGATGTGGTCACTAACAAAATTAAGTTATAGGACATTGAGACGGTAGCACTCACTGAGAGGTGTAGCTTTGTAGTGGTGTAGAAGATGCCAAAGAAGCTCAAGGACCCTAGGAGGTTCACTCTCCTATTCAAATTGGCAAAAGTGAGGTGGTCCACACACTTAGTGACTTAGGGGCAAGAATCAATTTGATGCCCCCTCTTTGTACAAGACTTTGGGCTTAGGAAAACCAATATTGAGCTCTGTGCTACTGCAACTAGAAAATGGGACCATAACCCATCCTGAAGGAGTCACAGAGGATGTTCTCACCAAGGTTGGTAAGTTTATTATTCCTGCTGAATTTATTATTTTAGATTTTCAAGTAGATAAAAGAGTACCAGTCATCTTGGGATGTCCATTCTTAGCGATGGACGGAGCTGTAATAGATGTGAGAGAAGGCATACTCATATTGAGGCTAAATTTAAAAAAAGGCAGTTTTCAAAGTGTACAAACCGATTAACTCACTATCCCATAACAAAGATTTATGCATGATTACAGTGATTTAAGGGGATAAGTGTGGGGTAGTGGAGTATATTCCCTATAAAACCTCTTCAGAATTCCTCATTGAGCAACCCAAGCCTATAATACCTCAGTCTGACAGGATGAAGATTGATGATCCTGAAAAGACTATTTGTTAAAAAGTTATTAAACTTGAGAGTTCACACTCAAGAGGTGATAAATGAATAAGAAAATGGCCTCTAAGTAAGAGGAAAATGATAAAGGAAAACTGTTGAGTCAAACGTTAGGTCATGCCGCGACACTAAATCAGGCCCTGCTTCGGAGGCAACCCAAGTTAAGGTATGTTTACTTTTAGTATTTTTAGTTTTTACTTCACTAGTTTTTGTTTTCTTTAGTCACAGGTGGATGGGAAGTCTGAGTAACAAAAATCTAAGCTAAGGAGCATGGCGAAGACTAAGTGTGGGGTCCCGAACCCTCTTGATGTATAAAGATATTAATAGCTAGGCATAGAGGCCTCAAGTAGTATTTCTAACTCTACTTTAAATTATACTTTGGGTACAAAGTAGATTTTTAAGTGTGGGGTAGGAAATTCCCATTTTTAGGGTAAATTTAAAATTTCTAGGTTAGAAATAAGTATGAGATATTCTTGTTGGTGATATATTTGATTGCATGATGCAAATTTTTTGGTTTTAAAAGCATTTTGATTGTATGAATTGCTACTTTTTAGACTTCTAGGATTATGGTTATGACTTGTACATGTTGACTTAATGTTGAATTCATGTTATTATTCGGTTGAGAGTCTATGATAGTCCTACTTGACTTGAACATGTGGCATGTGTGTGCGAGGTTGTTGTATATTCCTTGTTATATTTGATGCTAGAACTTTCCTACTGTGTGTGCAAAATAAAATAAAGAGTGTGGGTTTAGGAGATGGTATAGGAATTTTTTTGATAGCCTTGTTTCATACCTTCTTTTGACCAACCCTTTGTGCCTAATCCTACTAAGACCCATTGAGACTTTATCTTATTCTTTGGTATCCTCATATGTATTCCAATCCCCTTTTGTGATTGACCTTAATTTGATCCAAAAATATCCTAAGTGCTTTAAAGTTAAGATTAATTGGATTAAGGATTTGAAAATTCAAGAAGGAAAAGGTGAAATTGAGGACCCTAAGTAATAGTTAATGGTGTTTAAAAAAATATGATATATGGTGGTTGGGAGTTGAGTAATGAAAAGAATAAAAATTTATTAAAATTGAATGAGTTGTGCATAGAATACTCCCACCATAATGTTTGAGAATGCTTAATGAGATGGGGTGAAAACAAATAAATGTGGTAGACAAAAGTACTGTAAGTTGGTTGTTAGAGGTGAGTTCATTGTAATAATGTGATGTATTAAAGAGCTTAGGGAAGAGATTCACTATTAAGCCAAAATAGTTCCTACCCATCCCTTAGCCGACATTACAACCATTAAAGACCTATTTGATCCTAAGCTTCATCATTTTGATATTAGTGGAGTACTACACTAAGGGCAAGCCTATGGCTCATTATGTGTACCTTGTAAATTCCTCGTGAGAGGAAGCGTAACTTGATTCTTGTGCCCATTTTATTATAAATAACATTAATGTGAATGTTTATAGGTAACTCTCTTGTTGTAAGGGAACATGTTTGATGATAGTGAGCTGAATTGTATGATGTCCTTGATTGAACAATGTGCATGAGTTTACCAACTAGATAAGTCAATTCTTGAGGCTAGGATGTTTTTAAGTAGTGTTCTTGAACTTTCAATTGTTTACATAACATGCTTAGTGTAGAAACCTACATTCTATGTAGTCATTGTAGTACTAGATTTAGTGTCTAGCATGTAGTAGAAGTATAGAGTCTCCTCAGAATATGATGATTAGAGTAAAGAGTTGTTCAAGGATGAACAAGGCTTTAAGTGTGGGGTGGTGATGTTTGGTGTATTTAGGCACTTTAGAATTGCTACCTTAGCTTATTTAGCCTTCTTTTGATAGTAATCCTTGTGATTTATGTGTTGATGATGATATAAATAAGCATCTAAGTGTTTAAGTGAGAGAATACAATGTGTAAAGGTGTTTCAAACAATTTTGGGTTTAAATTGATCATTTAAAGTCTAGACGAGAATGTTTTCAAATAAGTTTGGGTTTAAATTGATCATTTAGAGTCTAGACGAGAAAACTAGTTTTACTATCTTGAGCTAAGTGTTGTTCTAGCCTATTGCACTGGATTCTAATGTTTCAAATGAGTTCCTAATGGTTTGAATGTGTAAATATATGTGGAAAAACTTGTTTTTAATGTGCAGATTTCAATTGGATTAAGCCAAAAGCCAAACTAATAAGTTAAAGATCAATGTGGGCAAGCCTAGTCTTAGCTTGTGTTTTTAGTTCATCATTGAGAATATTGTGTTATTTTGAGCCCTAATATTTGGTGTTTGATCATGTATGATTCTTTATGAGTTATTTTTGAGGATATATGAAGTATACACAAGCTGCAAATTAAGTGGAAACAGCACCACAAGGCAAGGGATGGAAACAGGAACACTTAGAAGAATATAGGCATCAAGAGGCAATTCCAGTAAGACTATATGTTTGGTCCGTGGCGCGGACCTCTATCCATTTCAATATCCAATTCCCCATGCTGATTTATCTACTGGACTAATCTAGGTATAACGTGTCTAAGTCCATGGGCAGCCACCAATGCGACGCGCCACTTTTCCCATACACGGCTTAAGTTCTCAACTATAAATAGAACCCATTTTAACATATTGTACTTACCTTGGAAGATTTGGAGAATTAAGGAGGGGTTTATATACAATTCAAATAGTTTTTTGTCTCTTTCATTTATTTCATTCATATATTTAATCATGTATTCAATTAATTAGATTATTGTTATCTCAATTAGTGGCAAAACATCCCTTTCCAGGTTTAAGGCCAAGAACATGTTGCTATTGTTTGGAATTGAATTTGTTTGGATTGCTTATCATATTTGGTCATTTGTTCATCCTTTTTTTTTTTAACTATTTTAAGCATTGTGCACCCTTAGAATACATATATTGTCAGCCTTGTAATCTCGGGAGGGGGAATAAGAAGATCGAATGTGGGGATGAATAGAGTAAGGTTCTCTTTCTTTTATGAAATAAATAATTTGAACAAGCATCTAGGATAAGGATGTACCTAGAAGCCCTTAATTGCATTATTACATCCATGCTCAATGATGTAGTTGTAATGTCCAAGTTAGGTAGACGGTTAGAGGCTGGGAGACCATAATCATGCAATAAATCCTACGAATCAACAACCAAGATAAGCGATCAAACGAATTAAGTTCAATAGCGTAGTATAACTGTTCATACTGCCTTAACCCTGGGCTTTCCTCCATTAATTGTACAAAGTCATTACTTTCCCAAATTATTTTAGTTTACTTATAGTTTATAAACTTTCAAAACTCTTTTGGCTACATTGCACAATCTCAATTATTAAACAATAATTGGTTAGTTGTTTAACACAATTCTCTAAGGGATCAATATTCGGCTATATTTAAGGCCACTATATTACTTGGTGAAACCACATACACTTGCATGTGCATTTGGGTGAAATAGTAACCAGCAAAACCTAAGAAGCTCTGAATATCAGTTAGAGTCATGGGTCTAGGTCACTTCTTAACCACTGCAACTTTCTGTGAATCCACTATGATCCCTTCACTAGAAATGATATGACCCAGAAAAGTGACAGCGTTCAACCAGAATTCACATTTTAAAAATTTAGCATACAACTATTGCTCCTTCAAGGTCTACAACACAATACAGAGGTGATTGACATGATCCACCTCACTCTTCGAGTACACCAAAATATCATCTATGAAAACAGTGAAAAACATATCTAGAAACTGACAGAACACCCTATTCATCAAATTCTTGAATGCCGCCGAGGCATTGGTCAATCCAAAAGATATAAACAGTAACTCAAAATGCCCATACCGGGTTTGGAAGGCAGTCTTAGGAATATCTACCTCCCTAATCTTTAACTGATATACCCGGATCGAAGATCAATCTTGGAGAAATACTTAGCACCCTACAACTGATCAAACAAATCATCTATCCTAGAAAGAGGATACTTATTGTTTACTATCACCTTATTTAACTGACAGTAATCAATACATATTCGAATGGAACTATCCTTCTTACGCATGAATAACAACGGTGTATCCCATGGGGACATACTAGGATGAAGAATGCTTATCTAAAAGATCGTTGAGTTGTTCCTTAAGCTTCTTCAGCTTAATCGGATCCATTCTATATGGAGAAATAGAAATTGGACGAGTGTTAGGAACAAGTTAAATCCCAAACTCAATCTCCCTATCAAGAGGAACACCAGGAAGGTCATCAGGAAAGACCTCAGGATATTCATTCACCACTGGGATGAAATTCAAAGAAAGACCATCTAAGTTAGAAGCCTTAACCCGAACTAGATGATAGAGACACTCCTTGGAGATTAATCTCCAAGCTCTAAGATAAGATATGAACTTCCCCTTAGGAGCTAGGGAGCCACCCTTCCACTCAATAACCAGCTCACTAAGGAATTTAAAGACAACCTTATAGGTTCAATAGTCTAGAGATGCATAACACGAGTGCAACCAATCCATCCCAAATATGACATCAAAATCCATAAGATCTAATTCAAATAGATCCACAAAAGTTTCTTTACTACCAAAAGATACCACACACCCCCTATAAACTCTTCTAGTGATCATAGAGACAACTACCAGGGTAGAAATAGAAAAAGGGTCCGAAACACACTCCGAACAAAAGCTAAAATGCACAGTCATGAATAGGGTCTCATAAGAGAGAGTGGACCCAAATTAAGTAAGCAATACACATAAAAATAAAAGAGTTTCAACATACTAGTCATGACATCAAGCGATGCCTCGAACTCCTGTCAGGCAGTGAAAGCATAGAGATGGTTCCGACCAGTGTCGAAACTAGATGGTACACCCTTTGGTGCCAGAGCTGATGATGAAGAAAATGGAACCTTGTTCTCCCCCAAAGCAACCTTACCAATAGAATAGTTTCTAAGCATATTCCCTAGCTGACCGTATTTAAAGTAGTTGTCCCTCCCCTCATCACAGAAACCGTGATAAAATCTACCATAAAACCTATAGGGAGGATATGATGGAGCTTACTAGGCCCCACTATCCTGATATTGGGCACCTTGTGCCCTAAAGTTATTACTACCATAGAAATGCCTATCACCCAAAAGCTTTGGGTAGAGAGCACTAGCCGTTAGTGAGACCTAGAATTACACTACTTCTTCTTGGGACACTTCCACCATCCCTGCCACTCTATTGTTGGCCACCACATTGCTCAAAGAACCTGAACTTCTTACTCTATCTCTCCCCTATTTTAGCCTACTTTTTCTTCTCTTCCTCTACCTATTGCATGTACACAACCAAACTAGAGATATCCATGTCCTTGATCAACAAGGCAGCCTTACTCTCTATTATAAACTCTCTGGACAACCTAGACGCGAATTCCTCATTCTAGCCCTATGATAGATACCACCTCTGGAGCATATCAAGACAACTATCAAAACTTCAAGGCATACTCCTTGACAAATATCTTACCTTGCCTTAAATTAACAAACTCTTTAGCCTTTTCTTACCTCAACTCCTGAGGAAAGAAGTGTTCTAGGAAAGCATTAGAAAAATCCTCCCACAAAGATGACTGAAAACTATCATCCCTTGCTTGGCCCTATTTCTCATACCATTAGTAGGCCACATCCTTCAATTAATAGGTGGAAAACTCCATATCCTCCTCATTCATGGCATGTATAACACGAAAGATATTTTCTATCTTATCCAGAAAACCTTGAGGATCTTCCTTCACCTTAATATTAGTAAAGAAAGGAGGGTTTAATCTCCTGAACCAGAGATCCCTTGTTGCCTCAAAATATGTTGTAATAGAAACACCACGCACAGGCTGAGTAGCTACCAATTGTGCTAACATATGAATAGATTGATGAAACTCAACATTCTTTACTTTAATCTAAGGAGTTTGAGATGGACTAGAGGGAACCGAAGAACTCCAAAAAAATTTAGAACCAGACCCCTAGACTAGGTTTTGACCCTATTAGTAGAATGGGTCCTATCAACATTGCCTCAGTTAGGAAAATGGAGTTTCTATGAGCTTTAGATTATCGAGGATGCATGATCTAAAAAGCAAACAAACAGGTATTAGAGAAGAATTCAGGACCATAGACTCAACATCTAGAAAATAGAACACAAGAAAGAGAAACATTACTATACATATTGTAGCCTCTCCCTTATGAGTATGGCGTGCTACACACTCTTAAAAGAGACTCTACTTAACATGACTTTATGGATTTCCAAGTGACCATGAACCTAGTGTTCGCCTCCTCAGATAATATTTTAATAATGATAAACTAATGAATGAATCTTTTGCAGGATAAAGGATGCAAGATATTGGAAGATTGTTGATAGTAAATGAATGAAAGATCTATCAAAGATCTCTCTAAGAAAGGAAGGACATCCAATCATAAAAAGATCATGACACTCTCTAAGAAAGGAAGGACCAGTAATCTTAAGAAGATAACGACACTCTCTAAGAAAGAAAAACATCCAATCACAAGAAGATTAAGGGACTTACATGGCAACCTTGGAAAACAATATTGATAATACTGATAAAATGGCTGATAAATAACAACTAAAAATTGACTGACTGTCTGTACTAGTCTAAAAGCCTCTAAACTATCTGACAGTAGAGTTGAAGGGACAAACCCCCAACTAACTCCAACTGAATAGAAAATACTAAACTGATATGGTAAACTGATATAAATAAACCATATCCTCGGAGTATGCAAACTCACCATGCGACAGCTGATAATCTGGTACATCTATGCGTGATTAGGGAATTGAGCATTCAAACCTATGATATTAAACATCATAGTACAAGAAATGAATATGCGATCGTACTTTGAATGTACTGGTATACTAAATGAGGTTAGGCTAATATGCATATTTTCATGTACATGAGTAATAACTGACTGAATGAATAAAATAAAGTACTGAGCAGAATGTATTAAATCTGTAAAGACATAACCAAGCATAAAATATGTTCCAAACATATTCTATAAACTAAATTACTGAATACTAATAATTGAATAACTGGTATCTATATGCTATGGTCAGTCAAAACTAAAATTGAATTACAGAGTGGAATACTAGAGTGAGACTGTGGAAGCAATCATCTAACCGACATACCCCAATGAGCAAGTTGGGGTCCAACCTGTGACCCTAGTTGGAAGGTTTTTAGTACCGTGCCACGGGTACTAACATATGGCTACGTGGATCCACTAAACTACAGAACAACCGGATGTCAACCCTAAACTGACCGAGTGGTGACGGGCTCACTCAGTCCTTGAGGTAAACTAGACTCAAGCTCTTTTATGGTTGTAATATTTACTCTAATCACCTCAAGTGGTCCCGTAGTACTTGGCCTATGAGACTCGGGTTCACTGAATGTTGGCTTTTCTAAGTCGATCTTTCTTCTCTTGCTTTTATCGAGTACTCCCTCTTCCCGAATCCTCAAGGGATAGATGGGGGCATTAGGATGCACCCATGTATCATTAGTATACTCTCCCTCTTCCCCCCTCCCCCTTCCCTATTTTTCTGCAAAGCTCAGTAGTAAAAAATGGGAAGAAAATATATGTACCACCTTAGTTTTTGAAATAATCTATTTCATTGACCATGAGTATACCAACATCCAGTAGGATGCCGTATATAATACAAGAAGCCATCCCAACATGCAATTCTGGGATTGATGTCATGTAGGTGCAAGGAGAAACTTAGCTACAAATGATATGCAACCGGATGCGGGCCTCGAAAGTGAAGTCATTCATGGAGATGTTGCTTTTAGTCTTGGTCCAAGAGACTTCCTTTCTGGGGCATAGCCGTTGTGCCAACCAACTACCCGATTTACACCCATTTACTTTGAATTCACCCATGTCTGTATGTTTGAGCTCATAAACATCATTAATTTTCTTAACCCAACCTTTAACCAGTTTTCCCCAAATCTTGACAATCATAAAAGACACTTCACTAATATTAGCATAAAATTCGCGGACCCTTTGTTCATTTACAATGCATATATCCAGGGCGAAACATTGCCACCCTATGGCTTCAAGTTTGTTATGAAATATCGATAGTTTCTCTGGCACGTTCTCCAAGAAAATACCTCTTTTTAGGAGCAGATTTGCCTTGAAAGATTCCTATAGTAGTGAGTGTGGCACTTGGGTGCCATGAATCGATTGTGATCATACTTGTTCATGAGGTTCTCCTGAAAGATGTAGGCACACATTATATCAATCAATGACATTTTAACATGCAAACTGTACCATGTTTCTCATTAATGCTCATTGGAATGGGTGCTCGGTGGTTCTAGGTTAAAAATTGGAAGTGTAGGATTTTTGGCATGGCAGGAAACTGGCCCTGGATACCGCAATCGCGAACAATGACTGCATTTGTGTTGCCGTGATTGCAGCCATCTGACTAATAATGCTCAACTTATATGTCAAATTAAGTGGAAGGAGGTCATTGCCAATATATTTTCCCAACTAAGAGCCGAGGTCGAATGCATGAGAAACATTGTGAGTGACGGTTGAGTAAGTTCAAAATAAAAGTTATTTGCTAAGTTCAAACCTATGGTACAAGAGAGTTTAGGGTTTTCAATATTTTCTAATGTGAGAGTAATTCTCAGGCTTCTAAGCGACTAATTTAAGACTAAGAATAATTAGAGTATAATCAATTAAAATAGATCTTGGGACTATGCTTTCCTATGGGCAAGATATGCATGGGAACATGATAATTCAATGAAAATTCTAATTGTTGATGATGTAGTAGGCTAGTTTTAAGGTCTTTGAGGCTAGTTTTCAACAAAACCTCAAGGATGTCACCCATTAACCCTTTCAAGTATATAATTAGTGTATCAATTAAAGCCACCCAATACCTCAATTGGGTATCCCTATTTCTAGGATGATACCCATGGTGTAGTTAACTTCTCAACCACCTTTATGTCTAAGATAGTGATATATTAGCAAACTAAACACATAATTGTCTACCATTTCTTTGGTTTCCACATCCCTCTTTCAAGAATGATGTGGGTTCCTAAAGTTCACCTAAAACTCTTCTTTCGAAGATGGCTATGAGCTTTCTAGAGCTTGGAGTTTTCACCCATCAAACCCATATGGGTATTTGGGGCTTTCAACCACAAATCCTAACAAATTTAATCAAATAATAATAGAACTCATCATCAACAAACTAAAACAAACATAAATAAATCAAATCCCATAAATATTTACACCCTAATCAAGCGTAATCCCAAGAGGTAGATCTAGAACATCATAAGGTTAATGCAAATAAATATACTAACATTTCCATCAAAGTTATTCATAAAAAATAAAGAGAGGACAAACCATACTTTATACTCAAATGAATCTTCAATAAACAAAGCCAAATCTATACTTTAAAGCTCCTTTAATTTAATCTTGTCTCAAGTTAGTGTAAATTTAAGCTCCAAGATCCAAGAAATTACAAAATCTAAACTAAGGATGGGAGGTTGGATTGTGAAATGATTATTCTATAATAAAGGGGTTTTGAGCCTTAAATGGGATTTGGGGTCAGCTGTTTAGAATGACGTTTCTGCCCTCAGGCCATTTTCCACCCTATACAATCATGAAAGATTGGTCACCATCGTATTTACCGCAACCGCGATTAGTCCATTGCAATCGTATTTGGTTGACTATCTTGAATCGGCATGATCGCAATAAATGAGGGCTCGATACTGATCCTGCTTCAACTTGTCCAGCTTTTCTACTTTAATTCCCTTTTTTATCCTTTTCAGCTCAAGTTTTCTTCTTTTCTTCTCAACACTTGTTTACCTGCAAAATATGGAAATTAGTACATTTAACCCCAAATGTGTCTTACTTTACATTCAAACCATAGTAGTGTGCATTAATGTTGAGTGTAAATGAGTAGTAAATTCACCACTCATCACTGACCATGGTTGCAATACCTGAGGTTGGTTTTACGCCAGGTTCTCATGTTTAGATCTCTTCCAAGCTGGGTTACTAGCATGATTAATTATATGGATGAACAGGAAAAACAATTGATCAATGCTAATAAGTGTTTGAGTGCGCCTTTTAAAAAATAGTTACCCCTATTGAAAGTTCATTTGGAAAAAGTGTCAAACATTTGGTGTGCTCATCTTGTTTGTCTATATTTTTCACTCATTATTGGGTATTCAAGATGTCCCACTTATGGGCACACCTTATCTAAGAAGTTAATATCACCCCATACCAAGTATGACAACATGGAAGTCATAACAATCAAAACTTTAGGCCCTCTATTAATGATGCATTCTAAGGCCTACTTTTAAAAATAAAAACATGAATTCATGACACTTACCAGAGTTATGATGCAAGAGGGGAGAAATGATGTTTTTTGAGAGCTCGCAACATGGCCAAAAATTAGCCTAAATAAGAGAGTACAATCTTTAAAGGGAGTGTGAGGGAAATGAGGGGTTAAATGACTGAAGTGATCACGATCATAGTCAGGTGGACTCAATCGCAAACACTCGCATCACCGCAATCACAGTAACTTAGAGCATTTCTTCTCCCCTATTTTCCCCAATTCAAGTGTTTACTCAATTTTCATGAATTTTTCTCCTGTTCAGTTTTAAATGCAAAATGATACATCCTCGGTCATGATTTTTTTTGTGTCAATTGCACTTGAATCCTTGGCCTTAGCTCGATCATGAGGGGGAACATAACGATCATAATCGCGTTCTCAATCTCTCCAATATCTATCCCTTTCATGGTCCATCCAATCTTAGTTCCTACCTTACCTTTGATAGGAGGGGTGGTAACCCCCCGAGTAGTTAGCCAAATATCAGATTTCCTCATCTAACTTCTTTGCTTCTTCATTATCTTCATAAGATTTTGATGTTACAACATTTACCACTTTCGCAGGTGCTCCCATAACATGCTTTGTCAAGAGTTCAAGTTGGGTCATCATTTTCACCATGTTCTCCTCATTTTCTTCATTCCACTTTCTTTGTTTATTATCGACCATGGAAGTAGTAGAACTGATCTTGGGAGCTTTGGTTTCTCCAGTATACCAACCCTAATTTTGTTTTGACACTTCTCCAATCAATATAAAGGTCGAGTGGTGGTGAAACTTCACTGGGGAACCACCACCGAATTATCCACCACTGTTTTATTTAATAGATCAAGGGCCCGGTAGAAGATCTAGAGAAACATCTTCTCCAGGCTTCATGATTTGGAGATTGAGATAGCTTCCCATTAAACCTCTCCCAAGCTTCAAACAACGAATCTCCACTCATTTGTAGAAAACTCACAATCTCATCCCATTTTTGAAGCATTTTTTATGGAGGGAAATATCTATCAAGAAACACCGTAGTAAGCTCACCCCAAAAGGTAATTGAGCTGATGGAAGTGAGCGGAGCCATAAAACTGCCTCGCCCTTTAGTGATAATGGGAAGAGGAAAATCCAAATGGATTTTTGAGTACTATGTGCTATATTGAACGATGCACACACTTCCATGAAATTCTTCAAATATTTATTTGGGTCCTCAAAGTCTTGACCCCCATATAATCCTTTTATTTGCAATATGTGAAGTATGATTCTAGTCACATGGAAGACTTTTTTCCCATTAGTTGGTGGGATACGAATTGGACATGTTTGTCTTCTTTCATTTAGTGGACCCTCATCATCTAGAGAGGCATCAAAGGGGCACAAATTGCTTGCTCTATCACTCATTGTTCCGTTAACACTTCGATTGTCTACAAAAGATCAAAAATAATAAATAAAGTAAACTAAACCACCCCGGGTATTCCCAAGTAAGAATCACACCGTACAGGTGAAATCTATATTCTATTCCCCAGCAATGGTGCTATTTTGATAACGCTCAACTCACTCTCATAATTGAGTGGTGAGGCGGTCATTATCAATAATCAACTAGAGTTGGGGTTGAATCCACAAGGAGTGAACTATAAATTTCAAGTCTTATGGGTTATCTAATTACTAAAAGGTTACCTAAAATGATAATAAGAAAGACATGTAAAATAAAATGGGGGGATTCATTTGTAACAATTTTCGACTACCAATGCATAAATATGACACTTTTGATTTAAAATCAAGATTAGAGAAGATCTTGGGATTATGTCTACCTAAAGGTAAAGCGTGTGGGTTGATGATGGTTTTGCATGAAGTTTAGTTGTTGATTAAAGGATAGGCAAGGTCGAAAGTTATTGAAGTCAATCTTTCAATAAAACTACAACGATTTCACCCATTGACTCTTTTGAGCACCTAACAAGTGTGCCATTCGTAATCACCCACAACATCAGTCAAGCATCCCTATTTCTAGGATGATGCTCTTGACATGGCTTACACTCCAATCACACTTATTTCAAAGATTGCAAAAGGAAGTAAACCATAGACTTAATTGTCCACAATTACCTTGTCCCTCTATAACCCTCTTTCAAAGATGTTATGGGTTACCTCAAATTCATTTTTATCCATTTTTCAAGGATGATGACGGGTTTTTAAAGTTTGGGGTTTTCACCCATCAAACCTATTTGAAGATTTGAGTTTTTCACCCATCAATTTCCAACTCATTAACCTAAGCAATGGTGGAATCCATACTCAACAACTAAAAATCATGCAAACACAACAACACCCACACACAATTACACTTTAGTTCAACATAATCCCAAGAATAAATTACTTAGCTACTCATGAAGAAAGTAAAAAGAGATATACCATGGGGATTATCCAAAACATTCATTCTCCAAAAAATTACTAAAAAATTAAGCCTCCAAAAGTAGTTACACAATTTCCCAATTAGGGTTTCTTGCTTTCAATTCCAAAATATCTATGAGATAAGCAATACCCAAAGAAGAAAGGGTTTTTGCTAATATATGATTTGAGATTCGTCTATGAAATTTTACAAAACTGTCCTGGGTCATATTCCCAATGAACCGTGATCACGGCTAAATGACCGCGGTTGTGCTCTATGATCACATTATGCTTACCATATTGATTGACCACGACCGCAGAGGCTGAACTACTCCAGGTCTCTAGCTGCACTCTCTTTTGCTTTTGTTTGATCCCTTTTTAGCTCCGATCCATATCTTTTAACCTTCTAAACTATATACCTACAAATTGTGGTTATTAATACATTTAAATCATAATGTTGTTTTCTTATAAAAAGCATGGTAGTATGCACAAATGTTTGGTGCAAATGAGTGGTAAAATCATTAATCATCAGTCTGTAAGATCCATAACAAGAAGGAATTGATGGCGGATGTTCCAGTAGTATAGCTTGAGAGAAAAAGTTTCTACCAAAAAATATGTTAGATTTAGTGATAGCTATGAGAAGAAATATCATCAGAGTCAACTACACCCCCTTCAGAGTCGACTCTTGAAGCTAAAATGATAAAATAAATAAAGATGTTTTCCCTCCTGGAGAATTCTGCCTTAAATTTCTTTTTCTTATGATAAGGTCAAAATCCAGAATAAATTGTCCTTGGCTTTTCTATCGCCGTTTTAAAAAAAAAATTGTTATTTTTGTTTTATACTTTTCTCTCAATTCTAACATATTTTTTGAGAATTTTTGGCCACTCTAATGAAGGTCTCGTCTCATGAGTGTGACTCAGCAAGGAATAAACTTTAGTTGACTCCCCAGAAACTGGAGCACTATTCACAACTCTTAGAAATTGTTTTCTGAATCCTGCGTCAACTACTTGGTTTTAATTTGTCTTTTAAAATTTTGCCTAGAATGTGTTAAAAGTCTATGTTGATTGTCTATTTAAATTATTCTGTGTAAGTATGTTAGAGTAAAGTATTTTCTGTCCATGATATTTTTTTGGGGTTCTCAGAAAAAGATTGTGTCAATAATTTATGCGTCATATTTTTGGACACAAGTCATTTTTACTTAGTCCAACCTTATTTTTACTAAGAAAATGATTCTACATTCATGACTCATGAGTCATATTTTTTTTCTTATTTTTTTACTTAGTTCTATTTTTCTTTTTACCAAAACTTTTTACAAACATTTATGGAGAAAATCTCAGTGATGAACATTTTCTAAATGATTTTCAATATTTTTTGCACAAAAATCGTCAACATCTTCTGACCCCTCCATCCTTTCCTTTTAAATCTTCTCTCTCATGCCACCTCTCTCTCTCTTTCTTTATTATTACCTGCCTGTCTTTCTTCCTAAAACTTCTCCACCCCTTCATCTTCAACCCTAACCCTCTGCTCTTTCTCTTTAATTTGTCTCTTCCCCTCCTCTTTCCTATTATTTTTAAACTCATTCATCCTCATCCTCTCTACTATGACTAAAACCTGATCAATGGATAATCTTACAAAAGCTTCCACTAATCAAAAGCCCTCCAATATTAACCCTGTCCTTCTCTAAGAGTCCTCTATAGAGGCGTTCTCACACTCTATCTAGTCAACTATGTCCAAGAAACGTACCACTTCTAGTCTCTTGTCATCCTCTAATAAAAGGAGATCCTCTCCTTGGGATTCTCTTCCTCTAGAGGACATGTATAAATTCTTATCTCTTACCCATAAGGAGAAGTTTCTCTCCTTTAAGAATTGCCCCATCATTTCTGGACAAATAATCAACTTTTCTCTCTTAAATGAGTCTCAGTGTAATATAAATCACTTTCTCAGAGCTTAAGACATGTCAATGATGTTTCAGCTATGTGGGCTAGAGGTGTTTGAAGATCCAATCCATATGTTTTTTTCTAATCTCTGCCTTTCCCTGACAGTGGGAAACTAGAAGCTCTGGTTATTAGTACATGTACTATTTTGAATGACTTCTTATTTGAGAAAGTGTTTGAAAAAAAATTCTCTGGCGTTGTCCACTTTATTAATGGAAGCTGGCCTAAGAATTTCAAAGTGAGTTTTGATGAAGCGAAGAAGGCTATCTTAGACCCTAATACAAACAACTTTGCTTTTGGTATTTTATCCCTCAGTTTCTATAATAGGATTTTGGCGCATATCATTGCAACAAATTTGATTCCCCAAAAAAGGTCCCTCAGTAATGTGACTTGTAGAAATGTATTTGTCCTCTACCGCATTATCAGAAAGTACAAGATTACTAGAGTGTCTAGATTCGTGAGCACAAGGTGAAAAGTGCAACTAACTCCCATGCCATAGAAAGCCTACCCTACAATTTTCTTATCAGTTGGATTCTCATCTACTATGGAGTTGACCTTTCAACTTATCCATTAGGAGAAGTCTCTTCCACCATGATTCAAAAATCTTTGGAAGCATGGGCTATGTCCTCATTCAGAAAGAATGGTGTAAAAAGAAGTCTATCAAGAACCGACCTGTTACATCTGGGCTAAGGAAAATAGTGCCTAAATCAATGTTTTATGCAGATAAGGAGACCGAAGAAATCAAGAACAGGCTCACTACCATAGAAGAAGAAATTTTAAGTATCAAGGAGTCAACTGCCAAGCTGCTGCAGCAGGACAAAGAAATAGGTACTAATATAGGTAAAGTATGAATCTCTCTTGATGGCTTCAAAAATGAAGGACTACTATTATTTAACAGGGTGTTTTCCCAAGTTGAGTCCATCAAGGCAGAATCCTCTTCCTCCTCAAATAAGCTTGCAGTCTCAGTTTAGAATTCTTACTCAAATTTTACCAGGAGGGTTGAAAAATCTTATGATTGCTTCTGTTCTAACATGCACAACACTCTCACTTACTTCCTTGATAAAGGATGTTGAACTCTTTCATTCGAAAGAGGTCTGTCCCTTCTTGAACTTCGACCTCTATAAAGATACTACATACTCTTATTTTGAACTTTTTTTTCCAAACATAACTACATAACTAGTACTCTATGCTATTTTAGCTTGTTATTATGCTATTGTCTAGTTCAGCGTTGTTTTGTGGCTGGATATATTCTTTTTTTGTGCTTGCTCTGCCATCTTTTTGATAATGCCAAAAGGGGAGGAAATGTGCATTAGTTAACTAGTTAGTTAACAAAGGAAGAGCAAGTTATCATCATATCAAAGCGGACTACAGTTATCAAGATAGGGGAGCTAAATAAGCTAAATCACCATCCCCAAGGCAGAAAGATAGGGGACCTAAAACAACAATCCTAATAGGGAAATCAACTGATATTTAAGTTTTTCATTATCAAAAAGGGGGATATTATTAGCCTCCTTAGATAGCATTTTAATAATGACAAACTAGGTTTTAAATAATGATAAACTAATGAATGAATCATTTGCAAGATAAAGGATGGAAGATACTGAAAGATTGTTGATGGTAAAAGAATCAAGGATCTATCAAAGATCACTCTAAGAAAGGTGGGAAATCTAATCATAATATGATCACGACACTCTCTAAGAAATGAAGGACCAGTAATGTCAAGAAGATCACGACACTCTTTAAAAAAGGAAGGACTAGTAATCTCAAGAAGATCATGGCACTCTTTAAGAAAGGAAAGACATTCAATCACAAGAAGAACACGGCACATACATGGCAACCTTGGAAATGAAAATCACATTCCCAGATTCATGGAAGATCAGATCAATTAGAAAATCAATCAGGATCTAAATGAAGGAAAGAAGGATACAACTATCACATAGACATCTAAGACTAAAAAGAAGGAAAGATCACGAACATATCTTATATGGATGTAATACAAAGCCGTATATGGACATATCTAATATGAACACATCAAATGGTAATAACATTTCTCAATTAAGGAATCGATTCAAATTCTTGATTGATAAGAAATATCTTGGGTTTCTTATGAAAGGTAGCAGCCGAAGACTATAAAAGGAGAAGACCAAACACAGACACTCTTCACACAACTTCAAGGAGAAAATTCAAAGTGACTTTTCAGTCTTACAAAGCTCTATAACGTTAGTTTAAAATTGTTATATAAAGAGTAGGATTGAGTCAACTTTATAAAATTAACTGAAGTTGTGTCACAAGATCTGAAGAGAAAAATAAGTCTTCAAAACTTGTTTCCTATCATTGTACTCGAACCAGACCTTCAACAATCTAAAGAAAACTTAAAACCCAAGGGGACTGGTTGTAGGCACTGGATTGATGTGCCGAACCAAGATAAATCTTTATGTTTTTAACTTTATGCTTTATTATTTATGTGCTTAATTGTTTAAGTTTACTTTATTTGTGAAAAGTTTTGATTTGCAAGCGAGTCGACTATGAGGAGTTAGTAGTAGACTCACAGAAGAAAATTTTATTTCACCCCTCCCCCTCTTGAATTACACCTAAGGCTCTTATACCAATCTGACATGACTCAGTCCAGGGCCTAGTCGTGTCGGGTACCTCAAGACTAACCGGGACCAGAGACCACCCCTAATACCCAACCATAACCATCCTACAGCCTATGTCATATGAGTTTTATTCATATAACATAATGAGATAGAATAATCATATTTCAAATATAGTCAAATGGTGTCAGCCCCAATACCAATACCAATGCTAGTTTCAATGCCAAGGCTAACACCAATATCGACATCACCCATGCCAACCCAAAGTAGTCTGATAAAGCCTCTATCTAAAATAAAAATAACATTCGGTCGGGACATGACCTCGACTATAGCTAAAACCAAAGTCTAAGAAATAACAAAAGTATGTAGAGAAGACCATAACATGAAATGGATCCTTTAGGAGTATGGAAGTTAAACACCTCAATCCGACACAAAGTTGTTCTCGAATCTAAGTCACTAAGTAGAAGGAGCAGTATGGCTAGTTCCTGCATCGCATGGGGATATAGCTCCCAAAGATGGGATAACGGGTGAATGCTAGCATATACTCAGGAGTAAGGATATAATAATTCCAACATTTAAAACCAATTAAATAACCATATGCCATCATATCCATCCATATATATATATATAATCTATGTCGGGAAAGAAAATCAGTTTTCACATGCATTAAAATCATTAACCTGAGATGTATAGCTTGACCATCCAAAAAACACCCACGAGCTATATGGTCCAGTGTTACCTCAGACTGGCCCCAGTGTGTGTAGCTGCACGGACCAGAGATATCATAGGGGCCGAGTATTCTTGTGTACCCTTCGCTATCCATGATACATATATACAAGTATAAAATAGAGGATTCCTATCTACCCTGCAAGTATATGGTCACCATGAACAACCCTTATGTCGGCAAACATGAGTTTACAGTGTCCTCCCATTGAACTCACAACTTCATGGCTAACTATGATAACCCAAATTTATTGCCCAGTTAAAACCTTTAGCAGATAACTAGACCACCAATTTCTGAGTTTATTACTAAGATATTATGAAATGATATCATCATACCAACTATTTCTTGCAAGCAATGTCATTAGATAATACCTAAGGATTCCTATGTACCCCATAGTTTCCATTATTAAAATTACTTGGGGGATTCCTCTGTACCCCTTAAGGGTTTTTACTTAAACTAAAGTCATGGCGACCAAGGCCTTACCATTTAAGCCATACAAACCAAATTTAAGTTCCATTACCATATTATACAATGCAAAACTTTCAATGAAAGTCTAACTATGCAAAAAAAACCATTCTCATAGGCATTTTATCAAATATGTTGAGGGTATATAATTTCCAAAACTAAAACCAAGAACCAATTAACCATTCCAATGCAACCACATGTTCAAACCAACATTATAACATGAAAAACTATAAATAGAACACAAGAAACATCATCCAACCATTAATAACCAAAACCCACAACATATATTTCAAAACTCAAATAATACAACATCAATATCATGAAAACCATCCATGAAAACATGCTTTTTGTTTGAACTAACAATGAGGGAGGAGTAACATAACTTTGATACCAAAGAAGATAGGGAGAAACCACCATTAAAATCCTTAATTGACAACTTGGAAGAAAACCCTAGCCTTTCTTGAACCAAGAGCCTTGAAAGAGATTTGAGAGTGTTTAAAGTGGTTTTGATTGACATGAATAGGGTAAATTAAGTCTTAATATTTTTAAATTCATGGGGTAAAGAGATTTTAACAAGTAAAATGTCCAGAATACCCCCAACTTAAACTATAAAAATCACCATAAGAGGGTACGACCCTCTTAACTCATACACATAACATACGAGTGGTACCCACCACTCTTACCCTAGATAGAATATTAGACATCACACACTATCCACCATATGAATTCCTTTTCCTAAGTCATACCCATACCATACAATTAATACCCTCAAACTATATCCAAGATAGAATTAAAGGGGTTGGACACTAGACAACATATGAATTAGACTATGCCACTCGTACTATCTCTAAATGACCCTTATGTTGTCCATTCATACCTTGGATAGTAAATAACCAAAACTAAATTGAGTAAAATACTACCAAGACCCCTAAACAATAACCATATCATACGACAAGTAAGCCTTAGTCATATGATAAACAGAAGGCCCAAACTTAGGAAATAAAGATGGTCTCTCTATGTAGGGTGCACCTATACTTTTTGTGTGAAATAAATATAGGCCTCTTTGAATGTGTATAGATTATCATCGGTTGAATAAGCTGATAGTGAAGAATAAATACCCTATTCCTAGGATTGATGACCTTTTTTATTAGATTTAGAGTGCTAGATATTTCTCTAGGACTGATCTTTGGTTGGGTTATCATCAATTGAAAACTATGGAGGCTAATATTCCTAAGACTGCTTTCCAAACCCAGTATGGTAACTATGAGTTTTTGTTTATGTTATTTGGGTTGACTAATTCCCTAGTTGCATTTATGGACATAATGAATCAAGGATTCAGGCATTTTTTGATTTGTTTGTATAATAATCACTGATGATATCTTGATATAGTTTAAGAGTGAGGAGGATCATGAAAATCATCTTTGAATTGTGTTACAGACCCTTAAGGACCAGAAAATGTAGGCATAATTTTCTAAGTGTGAATTTTTGTTATGTGTTGTGACCTTTCTTGGGCATATTATTATAATACCCCAAAAAATCCAAACCAGTATTAGAGACATGTACCAAGCTCATGCATAGTACATCATGGTTCTTTTATAGTTTTATGAGTAAGTTAGATGTATATTAAGGCTTCAAATAACTCCCAACTATCAGACGAATCAAAACATTCCTTACCGATTGAATTCTTAAGAAGGATATTGGTATAGTCAACTTCAAATGAGAATATCTCTCATTATACTTGGAATTTTTG
>NC_061114.1:97303292-97587477 GCF_002878395.1 Capsicum annuum | reverse complement strand
GTTTCATGAGTAAGTTAGATGTATATTAAGGCTTCAAATAACTCCCAACTATCAGACGAATCAAAACATTCCTTACCGATTGAATTCTTAAGAAGGATATTGGTATAGTCAACTTCAAATGAGAATATCTCTCATTATACTTGGAATTTTTGAGCTTATGACCTATCAACAGTTAGTAATTGAATTAGATTTCCAATGATACCAATTTTGCCTAAATCCAATATCGGAGCAAAGAGTTATTCCTATTTTACTCCAGCATGTCAGGCTCGATACAATGTGATGACATTCGTGGTTACTTACCACATTTGTGATACCCTACCACGAAGGTCGTTAGTCTTACACAGAAACCAGCTCCTAAGTGATGACATTCATGGTAGCTTACCATATTTTTTATGCCCTATCACGAAGGTGGTCAGCCTTAGATACAATTCAGCTCCTGTATGATAACATTCGTGGTAGCTTACCATATTTATGACGCCCTACCATGAAGGTTGCCAGCCTTAGGAAGAAACTAGCTCCTAAGTAATGACATTCATGGTAGCTTACCACATTTGTGATGCCCTACCATGAAGGTCGTCAGTCTTAGGCAGAAACCAGCTTCTAAGTGATGACATTCGTGGTAGCTTACCACATTTGTGATGCCCTACCATGAAGGTCGTCAGACTTAGGCAGAAACCATCAATTACAGATCCTGTGTGACGACATTTTTAATGGCTTACTATATTTTTGATGCCTTGTCACAAATGTCGTCAGCTATGATTTTCAGTAACTAAGAATTTATTTCATAAGGGTATTTTGGTTATTTCCTTCACCTTCCACGACTTATAACCCTAAAGAGGCATAAATTTTTCCATTTTTCATCAGTTAAGCATCTTAAAAACCCTCTCTTACACTCTCAACTATAAGATTAGGGTTTTCTCTCAAGATCATTTCCTCAAGAGCAAGCCTAAGAAATTCTTTAAGAACTTTCAGAAACATTAAATCTTTTTCAAGATTCAATCACTAAGGTATGTGTAGTGTTCATCTATGGATCCAATCCGTTCATAGAGCTAAAAAACCACATTTTAAATATTATTTTGTAAACCTTTTGTGGTGATATGAGAATGTACATATTGACGATTGTTGTTTAAGTTTCAATGTGATGTCTAAAGGTGTTCTCATGGAATATATATGTTTGTTAATTGAAAACCATAAACTTTAGGTGGTTTAATATGGTGCAAGTATGAAACCCACCTATGCCTTAAAGAATGCATGCAAGGTGTTTGATAAAATGCTTAGGATGCTAGAAATTCATGTTTGTATGGTTCTATGATGTCTAAATGACAAGTTCATGTTAGCTATATACTTCAATATGAATTCCATTCTTTTTATGTGTTGCTATTGTGGTGGTATAAAGCATGCAAGATAATGGAGATATACAATATGCACACGAAATATATCCATGCATTCCTTACAATGTTTAACATTTTGAATAACTATATGAAATATGATATCCCCTACTTATGATATTATGAATTGTGGACTCAAATATTGTGATCAAGTCATGTCTTGTGTGTCAGTTTCCTTTTATGGAGTCCTGGGGGTATTCGTACTAGAAAAACATAGTTGTGTGCCTAGAGCCATGTCATGTTGTCACGATAATCTCAGTCAAGCTATAATCTATAGTACTCAGTCAGTCATGTGACTCAGGAAACCTCAAAAATCTCATGATCTCAGTTAACTCTCAGATAATAGTACTACTTCATTAGTCAACGGAATTCAATAAGTTCCACTTACATACAGTCAATTAAATCATGTTCAGTCTCTTCAGATGGAAGTAGGAGTTAGCACCGAGTGAACCCAAGGATGGGAACTCACCTGTATATGAGGGTGTGATTCTTAGCAGTCATTCTTGCATTCCAGAACTATATAGCCAGCATAGGTTGAGACATCGCAGCCTGTTATATAAGGGTAGATGAGGTGGCTTAACCTGTTATATGAGGGTTCCCACCATTATCACTAGAGTTACCTGTTATATGAGGGTTTCTCACATGTTGTCCTTACCAGTGGCATGGTATTGACACCCTTCCAGTCAGGGCAGAGATTGGACCCCATCTTAGCCATAATGGCACATATGGGGAATGTCGGTTAAACAACTATCTCCCACAATTTTAGACTCAGTCTTGATAAAAGAACTCAGATAGTTCTTCAGATATCAGTATACCAGGACAATCAAATATAGTCAAATTCAGTTACAGTGCGGAACTCAAATAGTTCCATCAAATTTAAGACTGTCAGATACAGTCGTCCATGTTATCAGAACTATAATTTTAGCCATGTCAGTTATCCATAAACCATGTATTAGCATGCAGATCTAGCTATCACATACTCACGATCTTAGTTACTATGTATGTATGTTTACACTCTCACGTTCATATCAGTTAGTCAGTTAGTATTGTACATGCATCTAAACCCTTTTGCATTAGCCTGCCTCACTCGTATACTCATTACTCTAGTTGTACTGACACATTTGCACTATGGTGCTTTCTTTCATGTTACACCATAGGTTCAGAGACACGAGCTCCAGATCAGCAGTAGCATCTAGCCACAGAGTTGTAGTGAGTCCTCATCCATTCGAAGGCGATATTATTTTAGCTCAGTTTTACTAGACAGAGTTAGTTAGAGATATGTTCCTTCAACTCCTTATTCAGACAGTACTTAGAGGCTTTCAGATTTAGTTCGGATTTGATTTAGTTTTCAGTTATTTTGGGTATCTTTTACCCATATGGATATTGTGTCTTGACAGATCTTTATTTAGTTGAACCTTATGGCCTACATGTTCATGTTTTCCATAGTATTACATTATATATGCAATGTATAGGTACAGATATCAGTCATGGGTTTGTGGTCCCTCGAGGTCATGAGCACTATGTAGCATTTTGATTCAGAAAATCGGGCGTTATAATTATTTTTGGTGAGGGGATCAAGGTAGATTCATAAAAAGTTGAGGTAGTAAAAGGTGGCCTAGATGCACAACTCTAACCAACATTAGGAGCTTCTTGGTCTTGACGAGTTACTATAGGAGGTTTGTGGAGAGTTTCTCTTCTATTGCTACTCCACTGACTAAGATAATAGCTAACTCTGAAGAAGGTTAAGTTTTGCAGTTTGATGCTCGTTAGGGTAGTTTTGAGGAGTTGAAGGATAAGTTGACTTCTATGCTAGTTTTGAACCTACCAGAGTGTACAAATGGTTTTGTTATGTTTTGAGATGCATCTTATGTGGGACTGGGTTATGTTTTGATGCAGCATAGAAAGGTTATAGCCTATTCTTCCAAGCAACTTAAGGTTCATGAGTGGAATTACCCGACTCATGATCTAGAGTTGGCGACTATAGTATTTGCTTTGAAAATATGGTACCATTGTTTATATGGGGTGCATGTGGATATTTATTCAAATCATAAGAGCTTGCAATATATTTTTTTACTCAAAAGGAATTGAATCTTAGGCAGAGGCAGTGGCTCGAATTACTTAAGGATTATCACATAAGCCTTCACTGCCATCCAGGTAAAGCTAATATTGTTGTTGATTCTCTTAGTAGGTTGTCTATAGGGAGATTATCCAATGTTGATGAGGAGAAAAGAGGGTTGGTAAAGGATATTCAAAAATTGGCTAAATTGGGAGTTTGTCTTTTGGCTCTTAAGATGGAGAAGTGATTGTCATGAAGCGATTAATCATCCATTGGAGCTAAGGTGAAGGAAAAAAGGTTTTAGACCCCATACCTATGCAAAATGTGGATGAAGTGGGTAAACAAAAATTATGGCTCTGGAGGAGATGGCATCTTCAGGTATCAAGGAAGATTGTATGTACCTGATGTTGATGGAATATGGGAAAGGATTCTGATTGAGCCTTATGAGTCTAGATATATAGTTCATCTGGGATCAACTAAGATGTATCATGACTCGAAGGAAATCTACTAATGAAATAATATGATGAGAGAGGTGGCAAACTTTGTGGCCAAGTATATGGTTTTTCAGCAAGTTGATAATGCTTAACTTATACCTTAATTTCAATGCAAGGTGGACATTGTCAATATAAACCTAACAAGAGTCAGGTTCATATCCATAAGGAGTGCAAACTAGCTTTCTATACCTACGTGTGTTGAGAGTTAACTAGGAGTTCACCCACAAAGAGAAACTAAAACCAAACATAAAAGTAAAATGGGGGATTTGAATATTGAAATTTGTTGAAAAAAATTACCAAAGCACACTAATATGATGGCAAACAATTGACAAGTTTATCAAATTAAAAGAGATATTGGGGATATGTTCTCCTATGTAGTGTTCATTCATGGGTAGTCAAGAGTTAATCCAATTTTGGCTATGGGTTTTGGGTAAGATAAAATTTGGGTCTTAGTATCAATCTTTCAATAAAACACTATGTTTCACTCATGAATTCTTTTGAACACCTCATGAGTATGCCAAACTTACCAATCCAATACCTCTACATTGCATCCTTGTTTCTAAGATAATACTATTGAACATAGATAAGTCACATAACATCCTTATTTCTAATATAATGTAAGGAAGACGCTAAATCAATTTATTTTTACAATTACTCTTCGCCCACATCCCTCTATCAAGGATGATATGGGATCAAAGATAATTGGGGTTTCACGTATAATTTTCAATTCAAACATAGAGTAAGAGAAAAACCTAAAATAATTAACCAATTATTTAGACTAACAATAAACACCCATGAATTAGCCAACACCTAAGCAAACATAAGCCTAAGATATGAATTTAGCTACTCAAAAATTTAAAGAAAGAAGATACACCCAAGTCGGCATTCAATTCATCCATCAAAGAGAAAAACAAGAATAAAGCCAAACTTTAAATTCATTTTCCAACCAAAATCTCTCTTGTAATTCACTCAACAAATTGTTTCCTAGCTCCCCAAAAGCTCAAAATTAAAAGATAGGATGATGAATAATGTGAAGAGGTTTAACCCCTTAAGATTTGGGATTCAGCTCGATGAAATTCAAAGTCTGCCAATGAAAATTTACCTCCTTATTGTGATCACCATCTCTTGACTGTGGTCGTGATACTGCGATCGCAGTGGTCCTACCGCGATCTCCCTCCTATTGATTTGTTGATAGGTTGATATTTTGACCCTCAGCTGCAATCACGATACCTTAGGGTCGAATCCTAGGACTGAATTTCAACTTTGGTTCCCTTTGCCCTCACTCCATGATTGCAAACCTCAAGCTACAATCGCGATACCTGAGGGTCGACTCCTGGGCCTGAATTTTATCTTTGGTTCCCCTCACTCTCATTTTATCTCTTCCAACTTTGTATCAACTCATTTTTATTAGGTTTCCTACAAGATCACCAACACTAGAAATTAGTGCATTTTAATAGATAATTAACCTCATATACACAATTATTTCATGATAGTATGCTCAAATTTGGATGTAAATAAGCAGTAAATTTGCCACTCATCAACACCCCCAACTTAAAACTTTGCTTGTCCTGAAGCAACACTACTCCACACTAAATGAGACTACTTAATTTTAAGGCCACTCTTAAAATCAAATGATCATTAGCACCACCAATTAGCCCTCAAGCATGGGAAAAACTATTCGTACAACTCCCCTTAAAATCAATCACACTTTCAAGGATGCAAAAGACTTTTAAGAATAATCAAGCAACAGCTACTAAGTCTACAGAAGTGACTCTCTATCAATAGCGAATCAACTGCACTCCTTTTCTTATTTTCATAAGGTGACAACTTCACCCACCTCAATTAGTCTACATAACTCCTCATGAAAAGAAGTCCCAACACACCATAGTGTCTGTCATAAAACAAGGGACTAAAGTGAAAGCACTCTCTCTCACATATAATCTCTCAATGGAAACAAGTATCATGCCATATGTTTTTCCTTGTTTTCAATCACTACTAACTCAAAAAAATGCTTTATTAGAGATCTCAAAGGAATTTTACAAACTCGTAATATAGGATTGGGAAATAGTAGGATAAACATTTCGGATCAAAGTGACTACAACTTCCTTGAACTCTACATAAAATACTATTTAATCAAACTTTGGATCATGGAACACTTTATTTACTTTCAATTTACTCGTGTACCTACTCTTACCATATTAACTCACTTACTAATCAAAAGCATTATATTTTTATTTCTTTCTTTTATGCAATCATGTTTTTCTTTCCCTTGTTGAACCTTTTCTTATTCTCAATCATTTGTTCTCATTCGAAGTTTTTAGGCACTCGCTTACAATACCGTGGCCCCAAGATAACCTCTCTCAAGATTCACCACCCCCAACTTTGGATTTTACCCTTAAGTCGTATTATTAAGTTCAGGAAGGGGAGGGTTCAAAAGAGGGATAAAGTTCAAATGGTTCATAGCTTGTAACATGTTTGCCAAAGGAAGTTTCAAAGGCTTAAAAGGGGTGACTAAGGATACTACTCTAACAGGGGTAGACTCTTTAGGCTATAGAGATTTTTAATATTCAAAAAGAAGAACCGAGATTATTTCTCCAACCATGAGTAATTAAGATTTGCTTCGAAAGACCAATGGGGAAAGTTTTAGATGACACAAGTATGCATGATAAATGATCAACTAACCTTACCACACATGGCATGCCCACTTTTCAAGGAGGCTGAATTGTATTTCCTACTAGAGACAAAAGGAGCTATTTATCATTACACTACTAACTAAAGACTCCGGAGTCACAAAAAAAGGTAAAGTTTTTTTACAAAATCATTCATGTCCATGCCCTTGATTTTTCCAAAAAAAAAAAAATTTAGACGATAGGGAGATTCTTGCTTCACATTTCACCACGCAAAATTGGCTATTGTTAGTACCGAATCAAGTCGTCATCTCATATTTTGGCTCTCACAAGGGAAAACCATATGGCTTCTCAAACTTCACTATACGAATAATAGTAATACCAAATCTATAATGCCACGGGTACTCAGACTTCCCCTGCATCTATGGCTCAAAGCCTCAACACGGTGATTTTTCATTAAGAATGTTGTCACTCAATCTATCATAGAGAAAAGTTTGTCCAATATCATTTTAAAAGAAATAAATATCTAGAAATAAAAAACAAAATTGACTAATCCACAAAATGTAGGCAACATCAGGGCACCTAATATTACAAACCAAATTAACTTAAATTATCCATAACAAATAAAGATCAAATCGTTCGAATAAAAAATTTAAAAGCATCAAAATGAGAATTCAAAATAATACAGACCCAGTAATCACAAATATGAAATAAATACAGAGACGGGCACCTCCAACTAAATATTTGCAGTGTCCTGACTGCATAATCATGAAAGCATAGAAAGAGTAAATGAGTCTTCTTAAAACCACATCAGGCACTGCCATCACTAGTTGTCTCCTCATCATCACCATTAGACTATGGCTCATCATCCTCAGACCACGTAGCTGGGGCCTCATCTCAGAATCTACTCTCAGGGGAGAAAGTCTCTCTCTAGGATTAAAGACTTTCAATAGGACCTTCACTTCTTTCCACATATAAGTGAAAAGTTTATCTCTCTTCTTCACCTTCTTCCTCATCCTATCGTGGGAGTCAGCGTAAGTCTCAATGCAACCGTGCCAAGGAAGAATAAGCTCACTCAATTCTGGAAATAGTAGCTCCCTATTGCTTTTGATCCTCCATAAACCTCTCATAATCAATTCGAGTGACATATGAATGACAAGTGGTGGATGGTTCTCCCGACCCCTGAGCTGGTGGTCTTTAAGAGTCAACATCATCATCCATAGCTTTTCCCAAGTCAATCTTTCTCTTTTTTCTAATGAAGGAGCACCCTCACCATGAATCTTCAAAGGGTAGATTGGCATCTTCAGGGATATAAAATTGTCCCCTGGGTACTCCTCAACCTTGGATCTCTTACATAACTCAATGATCAAGGTTGGAAATAGGACCATGGGGTCGCCTTTGATCTTGTAATTCTTGACGTCAGAGAATACAAATTGACCAACATTAAAAGAAATGTTTTCTAAGAGGAAATCTACCATTTGATCTCATATAACAGGGATATAAGTTATGTTGTTGATTGGAGAAATATGACTGCAAATGATAGTCAACCAAATCTGAGCCTCAATGGTGAACTCATCTCATTGCATCTTCTAAGACCTTGAGCTTTCTGTTCACCGTGTCATTAGTCTACATTCTCAAATCATTCTCTGCTTTAACATAATGATTAGCATCTAAGTAGTATAACGTCGGAGTTTGTGTCACTGGTAGAGCGGTAGAATAGGTGTACACTGGCGGAGCTTGGTGTGACAATGATATGTTCTGAACCTTTGGATAAGCAAATGTGTACACAAAAGGAGTATTTAGAGAGGCATGAACAAAATTACCTTCCTGATCAACTTTTTCCGATGTTAGAAGCATAGGCCCCTTTTGTCGAGCATAAAGAGGCAGAGACATGTTTGGAAGAGTTTGATAAGGTGTTATGCTTTGCATTACCATAAGTTTTAGCTTGGAAATTTATTGCTCCAAACTAGTAATGAGCCCTAGGTTATTTCTTTCCTATCAAGGCACTCGGGTCCATTGCAATAGAGAAGGTGGGAACTGACTTAGATGTGGTATTTGTGCTGATCAGACTAGGATCCATCATCGAACGAGTCCTTCTGTTAGCCCAAACAAGAACTGATGACTCTATAGTTGCTTTCTTGACCTTAGATTGTATGAAATACTGATGTTCTGCCAGCGATTACATTTGCCTTTGTGAAGTGAGCTATTTCAACTACCAACACAAATTAGCCACTCTCTAAAAGGAAAGAAAAATACTCAAAAAGTAAAAATTTAGTTCATGATCATAACGATTGACCTAAGTAATATACGAAACAAATGACAAATATTTGATCTAAAACAGACTAAGCCCAGAATTTAAAGGATAAGACACTTGAGAAAGTGGCCGAATGATCAGAATTTTGATTATTTGACGTATCTTGAATTTGAGGGGGAAAATAGAACTTAGAATAGGATGAACTTGGTGATTTGAAGAAATCGGATATTAATGGATAAACATCCCAAAAAGGCTTATTTGAAAAATCTTTGAAAACAACATAGTCTTTAATTAATAAAATATCTGGATAGCTCTGACTACAATCAAATGCGGGATAAATTGTGAGGGCAATATGATCAATATGAATTAGATAATAACCTAATGAAATTTTGAACAAATTTAGGTAAATTGAAAGGAATTTTATCAATAGACCTCTAAGGGTACTTTTAGGAAGATTCAAATTTTGAGTCTTATTTGCCTATTAACGCTCTAAGACATCAAAAAGGGAATAATGGACTAATCTTGTTTCAAGAAAAATATATGTTCATTAAACACACAGATCAAGAAAACATAGACAAAGCAAAATAATTAAACACTTTAGCACATAAACAGTTATTACACGTCCTAGCATTCATGGGACCTTTCAAGTCAAAGGTAAGCCTAGCGTTTGAAGGGTATACATATTTTTTGTAAGACATTTCGTTGCCCCAGATATATCTCACGCAAAAATCGTCTGTACGATTTGATATTACATCTTTCAATTAAATCACATATAGAATGATCGTCTATTATTGACTCATGGCCAATAGACATAAGGTCGGTTCTTCTAATGGACCCAATACCCCCTCAGATATTGGGTCATCCTAGGCTCATGCCTAAAAAGGGTTTTGGTTTCACTCTATCCTAGGTATCTAGAGTAGGCTTTGACCAGGTCTTCGAATAGATGACTCGGGTTGGAAAATATGAATAGCCATTGGATGCCTAACGTGCCAATAAACTATCATATTTCCCACACTTCATTTGGAATTGATAAATAGGGGCTGGGACATCCCCGAAACCCCCAAAAATTTTATAAATTCAAATGTGAAAGCATGCCATAAAATGTAACAGTTTAAATTTTACAAAAATTTAAACACATAGATAACAAACAGTTCAAGTATTACAAATCCAAATGATTAGTCAAACCAGTTAGTTCAAATAATTGGTTAGAACCTGGTTAAATCCCTAACAAAGTTACCATTTTTGTTTTATCCTTTTTGAATTTTATTTTTTTTTAAAAAAAGATAATTTTAACCTCTTTAAACTTTACAAAAGGTTCAAGAAAATTTTGAAATAATTTTGAAAAAATTACAGAGTCGCCACTTGATTTTTATAGAAAAAATGAAGAAAAAAATTAAAAAGGTTTTAAAAGTTCAAAAACAAAAATAAACCTTAAAAACTAGAGAAATTGGGTAAGGGTTCAATTAATACTCTAGGAAGGTTTTTTAGGCACTTAGGAGCGTCCGCTTAAAACAGTATACCAAACAAGAACAAACTTGACTTATTAAAGTGGCTAATTTTTGCAAAGACTTGATTTTATAGAAAATATTAAAATTATTTATTTAAATATTTAAAATGACATTTATTTATTCAAAGGGAAAAATAATTTATTTGAATTGAACTAAATTGTAATTTTTCGAACTTAGGAGGAAAATGAATTTTGCGTTTTGTAGGAGAGGATGATGATGAAATTATTTTCTTAGTATTAATATCATAGGAAAGTCCATTTTCATTATAAATAACACTTTCTAAAAAAATTTAAGAGTGTATAAAATTAAAAGTATCATACTAATCATGAAAAGTTAAAATTTACGAGAAAAATAGTTTCTTAAATTTGAAGAAAATCAATTTAATCCAAATAGACTATTAGTAATATGAACAAAATAAATAAAATACTAAATCTTTAAAAGACCTATTTCAAGGAGAAAATCGAAGGAACCAATTTAATCCGTTTTAAACAATATAAATTAGGCAAAGAGATTATGAATTAATGAAAGAAAAGAAAGATAAAATAAAAATGACAAAACTTTAGGGAATTTGTCTAGGTTAATGATTAAAAAGTTAGTTAATACAACCAATACAAGCTACAAAAATAATACAAGAATTGAAATTGGGCCCTTAGTTAGCCCATTAATAAAGCTGCCCAGTTTGGGGCTTTGAATGATGGACTTCAGTCTATTTTTCTGAAGTGTATACCAGCCCGGTTTTCTACATTTTTTCCATATATACGTTGTATATCAGCGTATAAAACTCTTTATACTTTCTCCCAGCTTCATCGTGCATCATATATCATCTTACACCGGCCAACTTTGACCTGTAGATCTCGTATATCAAGTGTATACGAGCCTCGCTTCTTCAAAAATAAAGGCATTTGGGACTTGTTTGTGGCTCAGACTCGATGGAGTTCGAATGCAAGGATAAAGGGAGTGCTATCGAACTTATCCGAAAGAGTTAATGCATATAAAAGGTGAAATAAGGATTAGATACTAATTTAAAGCTATATTTATATATATATATATATATAAAACATACTTGAAGAATAGAAGTTAAGAAAACTCATCTTAATATTGCCATTTGAACAAACCATCACATATATGGTTATAGTCAAGAGGCTAAACCTCAATACAACAATCAAAATCACTCGCTAAAATACATCATCAGTATCTCTTATACCTCTTTAGTGATACTCCAGATTATTTCGGTTGCAAAAATCAGAGAGAGAAAGAGCACAAGAAAAAAAAAATACACAGATTACTCTACTTAATAAAATGTTTCGTACAATATGTCGTCTAACTAGTGGATCAAATGGGCATAGGTATTTCGGCTACTAATCAGTCAAACAAAGTGTCAAAACATGGGCTAACCATCCATTTAATATCAATTCCTCAAACAGTGAAAGTAGACAACACTATTGATTGTACCAGAACTAAGTAATGTAGCCTTTTCCTAAACCATTCAGGATTTTCCCATAAAGTGAACACAAGAATGTAATTTTCAATATTTACCACAATAAACAAATAGAAAAATCAAACTACAGTTCAATTTTAATAGAGTTAATATTTTTTAACAAAGGATTTCCAAGCAACTGACTGACAAAATAGGAAATAGTTTAATATCTAAAGCCAAATTTTGCATCCAGGATAAAACTAACCATCTCTGCAACCAAGTAAGATATTTAAAACTTTTCAACAAATTCCCACAACTCCAAATTTAAGATTTCATTAATTAAAAATGCATAAGGCTCAACGAGACCAACCCCAGACTCATAGACGCAGTGGTATTTCACATATTTTTAGTTTAATTCAAAAGAATACCGATACAGATCCAAATTTTATGATCGAACAGTCTCACAATAACAAGAGCTCTGAATATCGACAGAATTCCTTAATATCACACTGCAAACATGAATAAAAAAATATAAAAAGTGTGTTTTTACCTTTTCCGGAGCAATGAACTTAGGACAACGAGCCTTGGCAATGGAATTTCACCACCATCAAAATTTCAAAACAAACCTATCAAAATTAGCCTTCGTCGGCACTGATTGTCAATAGCTTTTCTTTTTGAATTTTTGATTACGTGAGGTTAGAAGCACGCGCCTCCAAAAATCTCAATTTTTTCCTAAAAAATTGTCTTTCTTTCCCTCTTCCTTCAACCTCTATTTATAGAGAAAAATTAGAATTTTGAATAATGGACTTAAAATCTAAAATCTTAACTAATTCTTACAAATTTCACATCCATAGTGACACAAAGGCCATTAATGGCCTTTCTGCTCAAAAATCATTGAAAAGAAGGAGGAAAGAGCTATCACTTTGCTTGGTCAAAGGAGGTGAATTAATAATTTATATGAAGTACTGAACCATGGACTGAAATTGATGAAAGCGCCCGATTTCTTAACCAAGAATGGATATATGAGAGGGTAAAATGGTAAATGAGGTGGTTGTCGTGATTTTTGGCTGGTGGTGTTTTGACGTTTGTATGTTATTATCGTGCGTTGTTGATGGTTTTGATTTTGAGTCGATTGTTTATTTATTGTGTTGAACATTGCTGTTGGAACGAGTTGCTGTTAAGGGGGAAAGAGGAATGAGAGTTGGGCCGGGTTGATCAATGGGCGGCTGGACTTGTTGTTGTCTAGTTGCTAGACTGGGTTATTTGTTGTTGATGATATTGTTTGTTGGCTGCTGTGAATTAATGAAGGAAAGAGAAATGTGGTGGGCTTGATGGGTCATTATTATTGGGGCTGATTGGGCTGATCTTATTGTTAGCTAGCCCAATTTTAGGAAATGGGAATGGGGGTTGGGCTAGTTTAATTAAATTAGGAATGGGTAGATTAGGTTAATCAAGGAAGTCCAATTTTAAAAGTATAATCACTTTATCTTGAGAAAAATAGAATATTTGCAATTTTATCAAACTTTTCACTCTGAATAAATTCTAAAATATTTTTTTAACTGATAATTATATAATCATGTATAATTAAACACTAAATATATTAATTTCACCTAAATTCAAAAGGTAGGGTTGAAATTGATTTCCAAATAACTTAAAATAAATATTTTAAACTATTTAAAATTGAGAAATTCAAGAACTAATTTGAAATGTGGAGAAAAAAAATTAGGTGTCACCAAGCGACACTAGGATTGTGTTCTCCATAACTTTATTACTCCATAGGTTCTTTATACTAGTGATCTTTTTCGGTGCTTGACATGCAGAATCGATAAGTTAAGATCATCTAACGATATTATCCCCATTAGATGACTATCCCCAATTATGTTTCCACGTTTCATGAGTTTTTATATCTAAATCTTACCTTAGATGTCAGATTATCTTTCCCGTGTCTGTGTCTCAAGCTATTAAGTGAAGGTTGATAGCTCCAAATCTTTGTTTTATTTTCCATTTATTACTCCTTTTTCCAAAGAAAGTAATTTTAAATGAGTTCTAACATTGATCACCTTTAAAAAGCCATTAATGTAAAGAGAGCAACAATACATGCCCGAACACCCTTTTAGAATCACCTTGTATTTCAAACTCTAATCCATTAATTTGTCATGGTTTCCACAATCCTAGTTGTGGTATTTATTATCACATGAATATATGAATAATTCGATAAGAAGACATAATTAGGCACTTACAAATAGAAGAAGAAAACCACAAATCTCAACTATGAATTAAAATTTTCAAAATATGTGTATACAACTCTCAAGAACAAGTATATAACCTAAAAGCAGTAATAGAGCATAAACTAAAACATAAAACCTTTTTAAGAGTATTTATAGACACAAATAAATCTTTTCCTAAGATAAATAGAAGAACTGGGTCACCAATGGCTACGGACATAGAACAAGTCGTAAGATCTGTTCATAACTCATTGCGAGTTGGCGAGCTTCCGCTGCCTGATCTTCTTGCATATTGGATACGACTTTGGTGATGATTCGTAGTGACTCCCAACGACTCCTTGGGTTAGTTGTTGTCAATGGAGTCACTTTTGTAAACTTTTAGAACTTCATCACATATACTTAGGATGGTCGTTGGTAATGACTCATAGTACCTCCTGATATTTTATAGAATAGACTCGTAGCCACTGACATAGATTTGTACTTCTGCGGGTCTTTTGGACAATATGCTCAAGATGAGTGACCTAACGGCGCATCACCTCTCCTGATAACTCATAGCCTGAGTTGTTGTCACTGTTCTGACTTTGTATCTTCTCAGGATCCTAAATCTGTGCTTAGTACTATTCAGGCCACAACTCTTAGTGTAACCGAATAAGTTGTGTCTATACACCAGCTCTCAAACCAGTCAATTTTAGTTCTTTTTATTTGTTTAAACACATATACAGATAACCTACCTGAACAAATAATAACTAACAATGTAATCTGTGTGTCCTCACAATAAAGAAGTCCCTATATGCTTACAGTCTAGAGATGCAAATATACTCAGGCACTGATTCAAGACACTTACTCTCATAAAGAAATTCTAGCAATACATGTGAAATAATATAGGCTTACCCTTATTTTCTGTGCCTTAATTTTTCAGACGGTTGGACTAGGATCACTGTAAAACATATATTGGCTTGTAATGCAGGTTTGAGGATGGGTAAGGTAGATAAGGATATAATGACTCAATCCTACTTGACACTACACTATTTTTTTGGTTTCACTTCTCAACCATATTTATTATCCTCTATTTTATTCACCTTTATTTTTCTTATGATTTTTGATGCAGTTCTGTTTTTAAACTTTATATATTTATCTTCTTTATTCTTCTTTTTTGCACTTTATTCATACATTTCTCTCTCTCTCTCTTTTCCTTACAGAACTCGAGTCCTTCTTCTTTTCTTTTACTAACTTCTTCTTCATACTCACTTTGTGTTATGGACCCTTATGATAGCATCACTCAATTTGCCTGAGTTGAGGTACACAGTGTCCGAGGAAGTACCAAAGCCAAAATAGGTTCATTGTAGGTAGAAATGGAAAAGTGAATAGGCTAATGAAATAAAAAGGTCCATTTAGGCTCAAACTTAGGATCAAGAAATATTAATTCCATTTGGTAAGGCATTCAGTATAAAAGTGGATTAATTAAGAATGACCTATGATCTTTTCCTAATCAATTATCCTACAACCTAAGCAAGACTATTTGGACAAGTTCTAGATAGCACACACAAGCTAAACTAAGTAAGAACCTCACACACACATAATACATGGTTACACTGTCAACTACTACCTATCCGGTTCATGCATTGCTAAGCTACATATATTAGGCTTATAGTACTAATGCCATAACAAGATCCAAAGTGGTCACAGTTCAAAACATAAACAACACACAGTCTAACACAAATTTTTACGTAGAGTATCCTTTAAACATCAAAATCAAAATCCAAACATTTAAAACATCACTGCACTAAGGTTTCCCTATTTTCCTTATAATCAAACATAACAAAACATATAAAAAAGACATGAAAAACAAAAGTAAAATCTAAACTTGTTGGTTCACCTATGATAGCATACCCGTGGAAAAAGAAACATGGCAACTAAAACCCTTGAGTGATGGTACACCTCTTGTCACAACCCAACCCCAAGCCTAGTCGTGACGAGTATCTCAAGACCACCGAGGATCGAATACCACCCCTATAGACTGTCCAATCGAACAAAATCCAAATAAACAGTGAAAGACATCCAAATTATAAAGATAAATAGTTAATGTAACTCAGACAAAATATAGGAGTCAAATCATAATCATAACCATAATTTTGTCCATAAGAGCCTCTAGAACCAGAATATCAATTAGGTCAAGACATGCCCCCGACTATGGAAACAAAGGAAATCTAAAATATGAAAAGAAATCGATGGTATTTTGATACTTATAAAAACCCAATGAAATGTTTGGCCTTACGGAAGATGAAGGCTTACCACTTCAATGTAGATCAATCAATGAACCAGAATCCACCTAACGTTGCACAGAGGTAAAAATGGTGTCTTTGGACCCTACATTATGAAATAATGTATCGACCTAGGATGGTTACCGGGGTGAGCATTAGCATGTAACTCAGGGAAGGGGAAAATAATGTCATGTACAGATCATTCAAAAATTATATGTACATATTCATATACATATATATATGATGCTGAGATAGGGAACAGGGTTTAGCATGAGATTTACAACCATTAACCTCAATTGTGTAACTATAACCGTACTAAGGGCACCTACGATCTATATGGGTTCACCTTTCCCCACTAAAAGGGTCACGATGTGTGTTAGCAGCACGAACCAGGAAATTTTGAGGAAGGACAAAAGAAGTGAACCATGAGTGTTCGAGACTGTAATCTTGTCAAAAAGGGTTTGACCTCAACTAGTCTCCGGGTTGTTATTCTAGTAGACAACACCTGAACACCTCATCCTAGACTAACGACACTTGCTCAATCTCTAAAGAAAATTTGGAAACTTTGGAAGAACCAATCTCGAGAGGTTGCACTAACCATAGATGTGTGTGTGTGTGTATATATATACTATACACACGATCACCAAGACCCCTACAACGACAAATTTGGTTTCCGATTTTGGTCTCCCCAGGACCACCACCTTTCACGACGAGCTACACAATCCTCTTTAAGCCCAATTAAAACATTTTCACATAACCAATCCATTTAACCAAGCAGTCATTCATTAAGGCATTTACCTAATGGTACCGTCATACTAATTGAACTTGCAAGCCAATTAAATTATGCTATTCCAAAACCAATTTAACAATTATACTCCAAAGATCAAATTTAAAAACCAATCCATGGCCACCAAGGCCTTTCAAAACCAATTAAAACCAAACCATGGCCACCAAGGCCTTTCAAAATCATTTTTGTCTGTTTATCCATTAATGCAATGCAATAGTTTAGTAATAGGCAAAACCATGTAACTGTACCTATTTTAAAACCAATTGTACAAGTGGGTCAAGGTTAATACCAATTCCAAATCAAAACTATAATTTTTGGGGAATCTACAAGCCCCATACTATCCATCATCCCCATGCACTCAATTAGTTCAAAAACCACAAGTTAAAGTATGAATAACAATTCCAAAACCATGGGAAAACCAGCCAAGTAACAACCATTCAAAATACTCAACCCATCATTCAAAATATAATAATTAAAGTCACATAAATCATGATTAAACATATGTTTTTATATAAAACCAAGTTAGGTAAGAGATATAAGGAGGAGACACTAAGAATTTGGAGGGAAAACCACAAATTGAAGCTTAGATGACCAACCCCTTTGAAACCCTACCTTATTCTTGATTAGAGAATTTGAGAGAGAAGAGATCATTTATGTTATGTTAATTAGTGGAAATAGGGCTAAGGAAAGGGTTTTAAGTAGTGGGAATAGTGGGATAAGGGGAAAAGACCATAATGCCCTTAATAAAAACAAGCAGGAAATATAACTCCCAATTCGTATGGATCAGGTAATGACTCATGGTTACTGGTCATGAGTCGTCACCATAAATCGTAGTCTGGGCAATAACTCAGTCACCCTTACTATTATCGCCAGAAGTCCCTCACCACGACTCGTGACCATACCTTACAACTCGTAGGGTCCTAATTGTGATTAGGGAAGAAACATGGGCAATCCTTACTAGTTGGATTATAACTGGCACTATACGACTCGTGATGAGTGATAATGAGTTATCATATGAGCTATTATCTGGATAGTGAGCTCAACACTTATGGAATTTATCAGAGGCCAAAATCTGAGGTATTATAATAACCCTCCCTCCCCAGGATCATTTATCCCTAAATGAGGAGTTAAGACACCCATTGACATGAATACAATATAGAAAGCAACCACAAAACCATGCAAAAATTTGAACAACGATAAAAATGAAACAGAACTCATACTTCAAACACTTTCGTCCAGTGCAGGGAATAAGAATGGATATTTGGACTTCATGACCTTTTCAGCTTCCCAAGTGGCTTTTTTCACCTTTTAGTTCCCCCAAAGCAGCTTTACCAAAGCCACATCCTTAGTTCTTAATCTACAAACTTGCCTATATAAAATCTCAATCGGGACTTCTTCATAAGACAATGAATCCGAAATACCAACATTTTCCAAAGAAACAAGTAAAGAAGGATCAACCACGTACTTCTTCAACATCGACACATAGAAAATAGATGAATAGAACCCAAACTCGCAGGCAAATCTAACTCATAGGCAATATTCCCATTCTCTTCAAAATCAAATATGGACCAATATAATGGGGACTAAGCTTTCCCCTTTTCCCAAACCTCATCACTCCCTTCATCGAAGAAACTTTCAAAAGTATCTAGTCGCCTACATCAAAATCCAAATCTCTTCACCTCACATTTGCATAAGACTTTTGGCGACTTTGGTCATTCTTAAGTATTTCCCTAATCACCTTCACCTTTTCTACAGCTTGTGAACCAAGTTAAGATCAAACAGCCTAGCCTCACCAACCTCAAACCATATAATTGGAGATCTACATATCCTATCATAAATATTTTTAAAAGGAACCATCTGAATACTTGAGTAATAACTATTATTATACGTGAACTCAATGAGTAAGTGATTTACCCAACTTCTCTTAAATTTAATCACACAATCCCTTAGCATATCCTCCAAAATTAGAATAGTCTATTCCACTTACCCATCCATTTGAGGATGGGAAACAGTGCTAAGGTTTACTTTGTCCCCAAACTCGTCTAAAATGAATGCCAAAAGTGAGAAGAGAATTATATTTCTCGATCTGAGATAATGAAAACTAGAACACCATGCAACTTTACAATCTTCTGAATGAATAACTTGGCATAATCCTTTATAGAGTAAGTAGTCCTCACAGGCAAGAAATTAGCAGACTTAGTTATCCTATTCATAATGACCCAAATTGAATCAAACTGATTGTGAGACCATGGAAGACCCGTAATGAAATCCATATTAATCATCTCTCACTTCCATATGGGTAACTCTATCTCTTGAGATATGTCACTAGGCCTCAAATGTTCTACCTTCACTTACTGACAGACCATACACTAAACTAAGAAATTCACTACATCTGTCTTTATATTGCTTCACCAATAAATGCCCTTCAAATCATGATATATCTTAGTCAAACCCGAATGAATTATATACCTTGACTGATGAGCCTCAATCAAGATCCTCTCTCGCAGCCCATCAATATCAAGAATACTCAATCTACCTTAGTACCTCAATATACCATCTCCCTGATCTCAAAAGCCATAACCTTCTACTGACCAACATCATCCTTGATCTGCATAAGGATGGGATCGATAGCCTGCTTCTCCTTCACCTTATCTTCAAAAGATGATTTGACTACTTTTGAACAATCAACCCTCCATTTTTAGAGTCCAAAAGACTAACTCCCAAATTAGCCAACCAGTGAATGTCCTTTAACAATCCTCTCTTCTCCTCATCCACATGAGATAAGCTCCCCATGGAAAACCTACTATGAGCATCATCAATCACATTAGCTTTACTTGAATGATAGTAAAGACTCATGTCATAATTCTTAAGCAATTCAAGCCACCACATTTGCCTGAGATTCAACTCTTTTTGAGTAAACACATACCGCAAGCTCCTATGGTCTAAATAAATATCCAAATGTACCCCATATAAATAATGACACCAAATCTTCAAAGCAAAAACTACAACCACCAACTCCAAATCATGAGTCAGATAATTCTTTTTATGAACCTTAAGTTGCCTAGAAGCATAAGCCACAACCTTGCCATGTTGTATCAAGACACAACCCAACCCCACGCGGGACGCATCACAATACACCATAAATCCATCGGTACCCTCGGGCAAGGTCAAAACCAGAGTAGGAGTTAACTTATCCTTCAACTTCTCAAAGCAACCCTCACAAGCATCAGACCACAAGAACGTCACCTTTTTCTCAGTTAACTTCATCAACTTAACAACAATAGAAGAGAAACTTTCCAAAAACTATCTATAATACACAGTCAAGTCTAAGAAGCTCCAAATGTTGGTTGGAGTCGCGATTCTAGGCCATCTTTTAACCGCCTCAACTATCTCTGGATTCACCTTGATCCCCTCACTAAAAACAACATGCCCAAAAAATGTCATTAGCATTCAACCAAAACTCACACTTAGAGAATTTCTTATACAATTTATGATCCTTCAGAGTCTACAGTACAATTTGGAGGTAATTGACATAATCCTCCTTACTCATAGAATACAGCAAGATATTATTAATGAAGACAATAACAAATAAGTCAAATATTGCCTAAAAACCCGATTCATAAGATCCATGAAAGCAGACGGGGCGTTAGTCAACCCAAATGACATAACCAAAAACTTATAGTGACCATACCGGCTTTGGAAAATAGTTTTGGGATGTCATCCTCCCTAATTTTCAAATGATAATAACCCAATCAAAGATCAATCTTAGGAAAATATTTATCACCCTGAGGCTAGTAAAAAAGATCATCAATCCTAGAAAAAGGATTCTTATTCTTCATTGTAACCTTGTTCAACTGCTGATAGTCTATACACATCCGAAAAGACCCATCTTTTGTATGCATGAAAAGAATAGAAGCACCCCATGAAGAAATACTAGGATATGTGAAACCCTTATCAAGAAAATATTTTAACTGCTTCTTTAGTTCTTTCAACTCATCCAGAGCCATTCTATAAGGAGGAATAGAAATAGAATGAGTATCCAACAGAAGATCAATCTTAAAATCTATTTAATTATCAGGAGAAATACTAGGAAGATCATCAAGAAACACTTCAGGAGATTTGTTAACCACAGGGGCAGATTATAAAGAGGGAACCTTAGAATTAAAATCCTTAACCCAAACCAAATGATATAAACACCCCTTGGAAATCAACTTTCAGGCTCTAAGATAAGAAATAAACCTCCCTTTGGCACTAAGGAGCTTCCCTCCCATTCGATTATCAATTTATTACGAATATAGAAATCGACCTTTTGGATCCTACAATCCAAAGAACCATAGAATGAATGAAGCTAATTTATCTCCAATATAACATCAAAATCTACCATATCAAGTTCTAACAAATCAACTAATGTCTCCCTATGAAAGATTGATGCGACACAACCCTTATAGATTTTTCTAGCCACAACAGAATTACCCATCAGCGTAGACACAAAAAAAGGGTCAAAAATACTTTTGAGACCAAAACCAAAGTGCACAACTACATAAGGGACACATAGAAAAGGGTAGACCTCAGATCAAACAAACAATAGACATCACAACAAAAGAATTGTAACGTACCAGTGATAATATAAAGAGATGCCTTAGGTTTTGAAGGCTGGTAAGAATAAAAAGAGATAATTTCGACCAGTGTCGGTACTAAAAGTGGCACCTTTTGGTGCAGGAGCTAAAGAAGTGGCAACTGAAACCTTATCATCCCCAGTGTCTAGGCTAACCACAATTAAAACACTAATTTCTCCCCTCATCATAATAACTATGGTAAAGTTGTTTAGAGAAACTATAGAGAAGATAAGGTGGGGCTGACTAAGCTCCACTAGCCTGAGACTTGGCATGCTATGCCTTAGGACTAATACTAGATTGAAATCGACGATCACCAGATGGCTTAGGATATAAAGCACTAGTTGGTGAATAGGAATTAGAACTCCTCTAATTCTTCTACTTAGTCTACTTTCTACTATCTCTCCCACTATTTTGTTAGCCTGTATCTTGCTATGAATACCTGAATTTCTTATTCTATCTTTCCCTCATCTCTACTTATTTTCTTTTCTTATCCTCAACTTACTGCATATATATTTCTAGTCTAAAGATATCCATCTCATTATTCAAAATCATTGTCTTACACTTCAATACCAAGTCACGAAAAAAACCAAAAACAAACTCTCCCATTATAGTCCTCATACTAGAGACCAATTTTGGAGCATAATGATACAACTGATAGAACTTCAGGCATACTTCTTCACACTCATCCTACCTTGCCTCAAGTTTATAAATTCTTCATCCTTGGCCTCCCTCAACTCTTGAGGAAAGAAACAATCAAAGAATGCACTAGAAAACTCTTCCCACATTGCCCGCTCAGGATCATCACCCCTTAACTGCTCTCACTCATCATACCACTGTTACGCAACATCCTTTAGCTGATAAGCAACAAACTTTACACCCTCTATATCAGTAGCATGCATCACCCTAAATATTTTCTCCATCTCATCAATGAATTCTTGAGGATCCTTATCAACCTTAAAGCCTGTAAAGGTTAGGGCATTCAAACTCAAAAACTATCCAACGCAGGTAACCTCAGATAAAACCACAGCAGTGCCAACAAGACCAAACTGATGAGACTGAGATGCCACCAATTGAGTAAGCTGATGAATAGATCGATGAAACTCTACATTTGAAATATCCTCCTGAGGTGACTAAGTATGAGTGCCACTAGCCGAGAAAGGACTAGTGGGGACCGATGAAATATGAGTAGAGCAGCACAATCATGAGCAGAGACCCTATACCGGGTCTGCACTTCATAAATAGGGCGAGTCCCTTCCATATTTCTCTCAGGTGGAATGGAGGTTTCCACAGAGTTTCTATAAACATCAGATCTTCAAGGAGGCATAATCTAAAATGTGAGCAAACCAGGAGTTAGATAAATGCTATAAACCTAGACTCTATAACCCGAAATAGAACAAAAGAAAGGGAAACATTCCTAAATACCTTTTAGCCTCCCCTTTATAAGTGTGGTGCACTACACACTAATAAAAGGGACACTACTTGAAATGACTTTGTGGATACCCAAAGACCCTAAACCTATGCTCTAATACCAAGCTTAGCACAACCCAACTCTGGTCCTAGTCATGATAGGTATCTCAAGCCCACCGAGGATCGAAGACCACCCCCATAGCTTGTCCAACTAAGCAAAATCCAACTAAATAGCTAAAGATATCTAGAATATAAAGATAAAATAGTTAATGTAACTTAGATAAAATATATGAGTTAAACCATAACCATACAAAAACTTTTGTCTATAGGAGCCTCTAAAACCATAATGTCAATTAGGTCGGTACATGCCCCCGACCAAGGTGAAAAAAGGAAATCCAAATTATGAAAAGAGATCGATGGGATTTTGATACTTATAAAGAAAGTAATGAAATCTTTGTCCTTTTAGAAGATGGAGGCTCACCACTTCAACGTAGACCAATTGATGAACTAGAATCCACCTAACCCTGCATAGAGGTAAAAAAAAGTATCTTGGACCCTACATTATAAAATAATGTAACATCCTAGGATGGTTAGCGGGGTGAGCACTAACATGTAACTCAAGAAGGTATAAAATAATGCTAAGTACAAATCAGTCTCAAACCATATGCATATATTCATATACATATATATAAGATATTGGGATAGGTAACAGGGTTTAGCATGAGATTTAAATCCATTAACCTAGATTGTATAGTTCTAACTATCCTAAGGGCACCCACAGGCTATATAGGTTCAGCTCTTCTTACTGAAAGGGTCCTAGTGTGTGTTAGCTGCATGAACAAAGAAAATTTGAGAAAGTTCCAAAGCCATCGAGGCTCCAACCATTACAATATATATATATATAAAGTGTGAACTATGCATACGATCACCAAGACCCCCACGCCGACAAACATCATTTTTGGTTTCATCCCCCTAGAGACCTCCACCTTCTACGACGAGATACACAATCCTTTTTAATCCTAATTAAAATATTTGCAAATAACCTATCTATTTAACTATGGAGTCATCTATTAAGGCATTTACCAAATGGTATCATCATATTAATTGAACTTATAAGCCAATTCCATTATTCCATTCAAAAATCAATTTACCAATTAGACTCCAAAGTTCCAATTTAGAAATCAATCCATGTCCACCAAGGCCTTTCATAACCAATTAAAACTAAACTATGGCCACCAAGGCCTTTCGAAACCTTTTTTTTTCATTTAGCCATTAATGCAATGCAATAGTTTAATAAGTAGGAATACCATGTGATTGTCCCAATTTCAAATCTAATTATTCCAGTGGGTTGAGGTTAATATCAATTCCAAATCAAAAACCATAATTTTGGAGGAAATCCACAACCCCCATCCCATCCACCGTAACTATGCACCCAATTAGTTTAAAACCCATAAGTTAAAGCATAAATAAAAATTCCAAAACCATGGGAAAACCAACCAAGTAACAACCATTAAAAACACTCAACCCACCATTCAAAACCCAATAATTAAATTCATATAAACCGTGATTAAACACATGCTTTTATATAAAACCAAATTAGGTAAGAGATACATTCTTGAGACACCAAGAAGTTTGGAGGAAAACCGATAAATTGAAGCTTAGATGACCAACTCATTTGAAACCCTAAATTGTTCTTAATTGGGAAATTTAAGAGAGGAGAGAGTGTTTATGTTATGTTAATTGGTGGAAATAGGACTAAAAAAAGGGTTTTAAGTTGTGGGAATAGTGGGATAAGTGAAAAATACCTCAATGCCCTTAATAAAAACAACCAAGAAATATAACTCCCAGTCGCTATGAATCAGGTAATGACTCATCGTCACAAATCACGAGTCATCACTGGTCACGAGTTATCACCACGACTCATAGTCTGGCTGTGACTCAGGGCACCCTTACTTTTATGTCCATGAGTCCATCACCACGACTCGTGACCATAACTTATGACTCATAGGGTCCTAGTCATGATCAGGAAAGAAACATGGTCTATCCTCACTGGTTGGACTATGACTAGTATTATACGACTCGTGATGAGTGATAACGACTCATCACATGAGTCATTGTCTGGATAATGAGATCAACACTCATGGAATTTCTAAAGGCCAAAACCTGGGGTATTATACCCCCCACTCCCAACTTTGAGAATAAGTAGTGTCCTCACTATATGCATATAGCTATAATATGTAAAAATAAGGTAAAAGGACATACTTGCGGTTCTCTAAGTACTGGATATGGTCTCATCTGGTGGGGTTTCAGAACTTACTCCAATATTAACTTACATAGCCTCAATAGTGGCCAAAGTGCTCAACTCAATATGGGCACAAGTGGTGGTTGGTGCACTCAAAGGTATTGAACTAGTAGAGAAAATCATCATACCCCCACCACTTTCAACAACATCAATAATAATATCTCATAGGGCCACACATACTATGGATCTTTTGTATCCATGCCTCATCTCATAAATCTAAAATAAGTGGTCTTGAAAGGTTAGTTTGCTTTCCTCCATCACTTTCTTTAAATTTTTTTATTTATATTTCTATTTTTTTCTTTGATATTCCAGCTCTATTACATCATCGACACTATTTTCTTTGCCTTTAGTGTTCCAAATATTAGTTACCCCAACCTTCTAAATCTTCTATATCACCAATATGGTAAGAGTCAAAAATGCTAGAAACTGTCTAGATGACATGTACTCAAGTACATAATGTGTTATAGAAATATAGTACTGTCGACACTTAAAATGAGAAAAATATACAAGTTTCTAAGGCCTTTTTGTTAGAGATGATTTATTTTGGGTATGTTTTACAGAAAATTATGATTTGAATGATAAGTTTGTGAAAATGGTGAAAAAAGTATTTTTGGCCACTTTTGGAGCGATTATAGATGATTGGGATGTTTTCCGTCTTGATCATGATTATGCATGTTTGAGATTAGAGATGAAAAATAACTCCTGGAATATACTAAGTCAACCTACGGACCACATGTTGACCTACGAACCATAGGTAGACAAAGCGGGTACTAGAAAGTCCAAATCATGAGAGCTGACTTGCAGGAAAATGCCCATTCGGTACCAGTGGTTGGAACATATACTCAAAGAAGACCGCAGGTACAACCTGCGGCCAAGACCAAACCGCAAGTGCCGAAAGTAGGTGGTCACCGACCTTGTTTTCTCCTATTTCATTCGAGCTTAGTTTTTAGGGTTTTAACTTATACTATAAATACCCCTTATGTACTTTTTAGTAGAGGTTACACACTTTTAACACTTAGAAATATATTTTGATTTCAAGATCCATCTTTGATCTTGGGATTCCATTATCTTAACTTTGCTTGATTATTCAGTTTATGGTTTTGTTTTTTCTTTCATCTTATCATTGTGATTTCATATTTGCTTTCACATATGAATGTTATTGATTTATTCACAATCATGAGTGGCTAAAACCCATAGCTAGCATTATGAAAACCCTGGAAAATTGACGAAGTAGGGAAAGTGCGACTATTAACAGGAACTAATACCCATGGTATGCATCGCTTTATATTTGATATGATTGATTTCTTAATGGGTGCACACATTAGGATCCCTCCTAGATATTACTATATCCTCTAACAAAGGGGTAGTAACTAGGAAAAGATAAAGACAACAATAATTTGGGAGTTAATAGTCGATCCATTGCAGCAAAATGGTATATTGGAATGATTATTATCTTTCATCTAATAAATTGAGACGCAAAAGGTGATAATTAATTGGGATCAGGATAAGGGTTAGTAACGCAACTCCTTCAAACTCGATAGGTAAATAGTAAAATCCTCCTACTCATCTAAAAAACTATAGAAGGTACATAACTTATCGGTTCTATATGCAAGGTATTGAGTTGGTTCAATAACACACAATCCTAGTATTCACTTACGATTGATTTTCAAATAAGTTAATTTTGTTCTGTGTTTGAAACTACTAAAAATAACCCCCCTCCATTTACTTTTCGATTTTACTCATAGACTGTAACCACTAAGATCTGTCAAACCACATGTTCCTTTGGATTTTACCCCAATCTTAGTTGGGTTACTATATCTTGATAGAGACCATACTATCATCTAAAAGAAGGTATTACTTGGACGTCATCAAGAAATCGATGCCGTTGTTGGGGAACACGGTGTTGATTTATAGATTGAGGTTATTACAGTTTTTGGGTTTTATTTTTTTTGTTCCTAGTTGGGCATACGCCGGTGTATAACTAGCACACGGAGTAGAGGCAATCCATTAATCCCAGTGAATCGAAATCCAGATAGGATCCTACAAACACCTAGTAGGATGTCTGAGCCAAAAAAAGTTGATAATCCTGAAAAGGGTTCGTGATATTGTACCTCTTGCCTTGGGAGTACAAAATATTATTGATCAATAGACTGGTCAGCTTTTTGCTCTAACTGAAGTAAAAAAGATAGTACCAGAAAAAGCTCGGAGAAGAGTTAGGGATGCAGATCTAGCTAAATAGAAACAAGCAGCAGACTACCGAGCAGCACTCGATAAGAATCGAAATAGATCTAGAGGTGTTCGTGTTTAAGTTATTCCAGCATATCAGTATATGTATACATATATACAGGATAAAAAAGATATGGGATATGTTGAGTTGACAGAGACTGGAGCCATAGTACCTCATGTTTTGCCCCCAGGCATCGAATTTCACATTACAAGTCCCATGATCCAACTTTTAAATTTAAAGGGTGTATTTGCAGGACTGCCTATCGATGATGCAAACTTGCACCTTGAAAATTTCCTTGGTATCTATAACTCGTATACCAATCTAAGGGTAAATCAGGAAGAACTTAGACTGAGGCTTTTCCTTTTCTCACTTTAGGAGAAGCATCTTTATGGTTAGGGGAATTTCCAAGAGGCTCTATCGCATCTTAGAACGAGTTGCACAGATAATTCTTAAATAGGTTATTCCCTCTATCATGGATATTGTAGCTTAAGGATGAGATTTATAATTTCAGGTAGCTGTAGTCTGAATCCATATACGAGGCTTGGTTCAGGTTTAAGAAGAAACTGAGTTTGGTGCCAAATCACTAGTTATCAGGGACAAGTTTATTAGAGATATTCTATAGAGCCTTGACCATCATCTCCATATCCATGGTGGACACCATCTTCGGAGGAGCTTTTATGAGACTAATTTAGGAGACAGCTTCAGAGATGTTAGATCAGATCTCACTCACTCATCGAGGGTTGCAACTTCGGGAGTCCGAGAAGGGATCTAGTACTTATGCTATTGGTGCTTTTTGCGACCAGCGAGAAGCTAATGATATAGTAGGTAAGAAATTGCATTACTGAGGACTGATTTAAGGGTGCTAGCAAAGTAGTTTACAGTAATAAATTTTGAGAAAGTAAATGCAGTAGCAGTATAGGGGTTAGTTTCCAAAACATATGAGTCTAAATTGGAAGAGAAAGTAAATTATATGGATCATTAACTAGAAGTTTTTTGAGCCCAAGGGCAAGATAACCAAGGTCAGAACTATTATGATAGGTACAGAGACTAGCAGAGAGTGAGATGGTGACTGGAGGAATAAGGATGACCATAGAAAGAAGGGAGATAGATATATTCCACCTGGTAGACATGATAAAAAATCTAGAAGGGAGGACATGCTTGCTAAATTAGAGAAGAGTAAAAAAAAATAGGAGACCAGCCTTAAGGAGATTAAGGCTGATATTTCATGTAACACCCTGCATTTTTGAACTAGAAATTGAACCGTCATTTCTACGTGTATAAACTCTAATGCGATGATTCATATTTTAAGACATGTGTTATTGTCACTAGCCTAGTATGAAGAGTATTTTTAAGGTGTAAAAATGTTCATAGGAATCACTTAAAGAAAAGTTGATCTAAGAGCCTTTGATTTGACCAAATTTTGATATTCGATTCTCCAAGGGTCAGCTTTGAATGTTTATAACTTTTTACATATGTTTAATTTTGCATCACAAGACCAAAAAATTAAATATAAATGAATTATATTTCCAACGATACCAATTTTGCCTTAATCCGATATCTAAGCAAAAAGTTATGACCATTTTTGTGAGAAACAGTAAGTGTAACACCCTGTGCTTTTAACGCTCTAGCAATGCCTTCAAAATAACCTTTAGGACCCTCGTTTCAATGGTATACCATGTTTTAATGTTATGGGTTGTGTTGGGGTGCTTTTAGGCTAAAGAAATGGGTGTGCACCGCATATTGGACCCTCTGCAAGGCCATGTGTCGTACGACAAACTCCAATAGCCACTGCATTGGCTTGTCTTTTTGTGTGACCCACTCACCATAGGCTTGGATTTTAGTGTGTGCAACCAAACCTCAGGTTGGCTTTGGCTGTGCGCTTCCCAATAAAATCCAAGTGCCAAAATTACTTTATTTTGGTTTAAATTAAGGGTGTTGAGGTCTTTTCACATCCCTAAATCGTTTCTAGTCATTATTAAATAAATTAAGGGGTATCAAAACATGTTATTTCCACTCTTTTAACCCTAAACATCTAATACATGACTCAAAACCCTTTCCCTCTTCTCAAGAACAAAATTCAAGTTTCTTCGCTCAAGAACTCAAGGATTCAAGTTCCACTTTCAAGTTTTCCTACAATAATTCATCTAATTGAGGTATGTGGGGTATTTATCAATGGGTTTCTTTCACCCACTTAGCCCAAAAACCCTATTTTTGATATAAAGTATGAATTGTATCCTATTTTATGAAATTATCCATGAAACTTATGAGCTTAATCCATGTATTTCTCAGTAATTTGAATTCAAGCCATGTTAATATGTGTTCCCATGTAAACTAGTTTATTTAATATTTTAAACTTCAATTACTCATGTTCTATTCAAGTGATTCCATGTCAAATCTTTGAGTTATAAGTTAAATTATGTGAATATGTTGTTTTCTCGAGTTTAACTCATCCCCATGTTCAAGTTTATGTATTTCACTCAATTATTGAAATGTCTTATGTTTTGTGTCTTGAACTATGATTTCGTGCCATTATTTTAAAAGTTGTTATTGTATTTTGTGATTATTCAATGTTGGCAGGTTATGAATACCCGATACCTATGCATTTTACATGATTCCATTTCCAAGTAACAAGTCAGTCAGACCATGATTTTATTACTATGTTTAGATTACCATGTTTATGTTGAGAATTTATCATACAGTACCATATCATGTTAAATGAATAATAATAATTCATTCAGTTGGGAGTAACACTTAGCACCGATTAAACACAGGGATGGCGTCTCCTCCGTCAGTTAGGCATGAGTCGTTAGTAGTAGTCCTTAAGCTCCAGACCTACGGCACCCCATAGATTATGAGAGGTTCCTCGTCAGTTAGGTATGACACCCTCATCTTTCGAGATATCAGCCTTGTAGATCCTATCGTCAGTCATGTGTTGGTACCCCTGGCAAGGTACCAACACCCTTCTAACTGGGGTTACAGGTTGGACCCCAATAGCTTAGATTGGGGCATGTCAGTTATAGTTAGCTCCCATATTCTCTGTGTTGTATTCAGAGTAGGTCAGTTCAGGTTTACATTACCAAGTATACAGATATCAGTTATTTAGTTATACAGATATTAGTTATCCAATTATGTAGGTAACAGTGATTCAGTCATTCAAATTATAAATTATTTCAGTACATGTTTATGCTTGGTTATGTATTCTCAGTTTTACATGTTCATATTTTCATGCTCAGTTTCTATACATAATACTCAGTTCAGTTTTTTAACCTGTTCAGCTTTACATGAGATTTACATACAGTATTTATGTTTTTACCTCTTGCCAGCTTATAGAATTATTTTTAGCTCATGATTTATAAATCTCACTGTGACATACAGTTTTCAAGTATAGCCATGTTTTAAATGTATATTTTAGCAAATAACTTATATCCTTAGTTTTAAAGTATGTTTTAAATATTTCTACGATTTAGTGCATGTCTCCATATACTCAGTATATTCCAACGTACTGAACATATATATGTATTTGTCACTACATCCTTCACAATGTAGGTACCATATGTAGATCATACACCAGGGTCAGATAGTTCTCAGCTTTCAGCTAGTGGGTGATGAGTTCTTCAATTTTAGGAACTCCAGTCAGTTATAGTTCATGTACTGTATTATATTTTGATTATTCGTATGTATTGATTAGTGGTAGTTGGAGGCATCCCCCAGCTATCTACAGTCGGTATAGCAGAGGCTTCATAGATAGTCAGTCAGAGTCATTACATATAATTCAAGTTTCATTCTTTAATTTTATCATGTTGTAAACTTTATCAGTATTACATTTATTTAGACTTTCTCATGATCATGATTCCGCTTAGTAAATTTAGTTTTATATAATTTAAATCAATTGCTCAAGCAGTATGCCAGTGCAAGGGTTAGCTTGGGATCTCTTGTGGTTCCAGGCACCATGTTGAGACTAGGGGTAATCTTAGGTCATGACAAACTTGGTATCAGAGCATAGATTTTAAGTGTCCTAGGGTGTCTATGAAGTCGTGTCAAGTATATTATTGCGGAATGGTATGAAAACGTCTGTACTTTTGTAACGCCTCAAAATCGGATCCCGAGACTTCACACGGTGCTTAAGGTCACAAGTGACCCCAAGCTAACCCTTCATCTGGCATAACCCAAAGCAACTGAATAAAATACATAAAATAGAAGGAATAATGCGGAAACAACCCATAACTTAGCCTGACCAACAAGAAAGTAAATTTAAACGGTCACAATTCTGCTCATATATATACAAATCTAAAACTGAATACACTGACTACTAGTGACTGTCTATGAAGCCTCTACTAGCATTGACCAAAGATAGCCGGGTCATGACTCCCAACTACCCCTACTCAATACGGCAGAATACAGAAAATACAATAACCTCAAATCTGAACAACTCAAGTCCCTAAATCAAAAGGACTAATCACCTGTCGATCGAGAGCTGCAACCCAGCTGAACATGATATGTGCGCTACAGCTTGTACCTACATTTTGGTAAGAATGTAGCCCATAGAAATATATGGGTCAGCACTTTGAAATGTACTGAGTATGTGGGGGTGCATGCAACAATATAAATAGTATAATCAATTTCATGAAAACATGCATACGGACAATGATGACTCACTTGGATTGAGTTATATCAAATTATACTTTTCGTAATTTCATAATAAACAGTTCATATGGTAAAATCTCGCAATCCATGTAAATCATTATAAATCATAATTATGATAAATTATCCTAAATCATCATAAATTATCATATCGTCAAAAATCATCATAGGTTATTATAAATCATCATAAATGACCATAAAACATCATAAACATCTCAACTCTTTGACTCAAATCTTGGAGTGACTTGGTAATTCAAGACACTTTATCTTATGGACACGGGAGTTTTCTATAACCGACAACCCCACGTGAGCTACGTGGAATACCAACGTTTGAAACCCCTGTTGGCGGGAGCGTCATACTCTTTGCCAGGGAGTACGATCGTAAAACTACAATAATCACAATCGGGCTCTCTAGCCAATAATATCATCATCAACCAACCCTACAGTGGCACATAGGTTTAGGGAAATACCAAATTTCTCTCTCGGTGCTAAGTACTACTCCCCGACAAGCTCAGAACGCGTTAGGAAATCCACTACAACATCACAAGGGTCTATCATAAAGACCAAATCAAATCTGTCTCATTTATCAAATCATATCACTTTGTGGATTCCTAAATCAACACATTTAAGCTCAAAACATTTTAATCTTCCTCAACATCCACAAGGTATCAATGCATTGAACCATAACTGACTCGACATTTGGACAAGGATATGAAGAATCAATACATAATATTTTCAACAATTTAACTCATCAAAAGCATCCATAAAATACCAAGACTCATTGCAACTTCGATATCAATATACCCAATAACTCAAATCGTCATAAGGAAGCTCAAAATTTGACACATGGCTCGAAAATACTTGAAAATACCAATAATTCATTCCTGAACTTAAAATGTGGATACATGTTCAAAATATATCAATTCTTGATAGAAACACCAAGAATCCCAATATTAAATCTCAATTCATAGAATGAAAATAGTCAAATACTCATGTGATTCAAAACTTACAATTCAAATCTTTATAAGTTCACAATCGAATTATTTAGACATAATTCAACTTACAGAACCATATGAATCCATTAAATAATCATAATTGGCAAGCTTGAACAATTTACATATATACATAATCAAAATCTCATGGTAGGATATCTTGGAAATAAATTCATTTGCCAAACTCATAATAATCCATAATTAAAATTAAAGAAACGGACACAAGAACGGAAGAATTATTCTTGTTCAAAGCCCCACATACCTAAAAATGAAAGATGAATATGAACTTCCGACTCTGAAACTTTATTCACAAAACTAAAGGGTGATTCTCGAAGCCCTTAACATGATCAACTCGAATCCCAAATCAATTTGAAATTTCTACGGTTCAATCAAGAGACATAGAAGGATGAAATTTGGAGTAGTAGGGTTGGGGTTTGAGCCTTAGGAAATTTTGGAGAAAAATGAGCTATTGAATGCTCTTAATGGACTTAAATCCATGGTTTACCCGGATGGATTGGAGTGGGAATGACCAAAATACCCTTAAAAATTAAATAATGTCAAATCTGTCCTTTGGTGGACTGTTTTGATAGGCTGGAGTAGATCGACCATAACGTTTTGCTCCGATGGGCAAATGGGATGAAACCAATTTCATTGGAAAGAGGACTCTCAGAGAGTTCTATTGATATATAGTAGCTCACCCAGATTATTATGTACAAGGATTTATGATCGTTTGAAGTTGACCCTAAAATTCACCTGGCCTCAGTATTTTTTTCCTGCACATTTACTGTTCACCACTATTCACGGTTAGATCAGAATGATCATAACTCATCGCTCGAGTGTCTATTTTGGATGATCCACATATCGTTAGATACCTTATTCAATGCTTTACGCGATGATGGTTGCATATCCAGAAATTTCACACAGAAAAATTATTAATCATGATAAAGAATAGAATTCAATACATTTTCGTCCGAGATCTTAACGGACTCTTGGAAAGATAAAAAGGCTTTAATGACTCGACACATTTGGGAGCGAAATATTTAACGGGAAAAATTGGGGTATCACATCATCTCCCTCTTGGAAACATTCATCCTCAAATGTTGCTCGTTGGGTTAGGAAGACGAGAAAAATTGAGGATACGCAACTAAAATAGCTTGATGAACAAGTTTATATTTTTCTAAGCTTTGGAGTACTTTCCGACGCATAAGCTCATGATAATCACAACGACATAGTTGAGTCTATTACTAAAAGATTTGATGAAGGAAAAATTATTAACTTCGATTTAAATCCGCATTCACAAAGAAAGAGATGAAAGATCTAGGATATGAAAACTCGGGATATCACAATATCTCCCTCTTGGGATCGATTCTCCCCGAATAATACTAATTGATCCACGGGACACTTTATGATCGACCCATTGCTTAATACTTGGGTCGGGAACAAAAGCAAAGACTAAATAGAATTTGGTTACTCGCTTCGACGTAAATAAATCATTCTTGAAATGGTTATGCTCACGAAACTTCAAGTAGTGAGATTGGACCACATCGAAAAATGGAAGAAATATATGAATCCTTTGGAATAACTATCAAGTTGAATTTCTATGTGCACGGATCGAATCAATGCATGATCTCATTCAATTAGGACATGATTCAAAATCTTTCCAAGGAACTTTCAACACTACTAGGAAGCAATTGGGTTTGGGATATGGTCCGAACAATATATATATATATATATATATATATATATATTGAAATAAAGATTTATAACTCGACCCCAATTTTAAGTACGGAGCGTAGGTCGATCAGTCTTATATCAAAATAAAAGTATTAGACCCCACGCAGTACAACTCCTTACTTTCAAGCTTATCAATACTCTTCGCACACCCTTTCTCCGCAATACTATTTTCCCCAAATACCATACTTACTTGATTCAATTCATAATTCTCACAAGGCATTTGCAATCTTGGCTGTTCAAATCTAACCAAGCCAAACTCTCTCTCTTCACTTTCAAGCTTAATTTGGAGACACCAATTCCTCCACCTAACACCGTAACATAGCACCATTCCGAATTATAAATTTACACACATCCACATTGTTACAATTCCTCATCTCATAGATAATTCTTATTACCACTCAATCAACTCTAATCCACTTAATACTCACCATTTTCAACCATCATATTCATATCAACAAGTCTTGAAGCTTAGGAAACTATTCATAGGCATATACGCAATTCAACTTATAGCAAGGCCAAGGCTTGCAACTAATATCCTCAGACAGGAGACATATTCACAATACATGAGTGATATGCAAGATCAATTTACAAGAGCTTTTAGCTTAGACTTCTAAATCAACATAGACACCAAAACTTATCGATAATATAAACTTTAATCTCCGTCCATATATACATACATGATGTTCAAGCCTATCTTTATAATTATGTATACACTCCTAATCAACACCTTTTTCAAATTCTACAATCCTTTATTAAGACAACTTCCGGGCACTATTCTTAAGAAAACACTCACTAACTTTTCCAATTAACTAAGCCATGCACAAGACTTCACTTCAACAATTCCCCACCTATAAACCTAGATAAACCATCACACAATCACTTTCACAAATACAACACAAAATGCTTCAAATAACCACAACATCTATCAAAAGCCTAGCCTCAAGCTTACTCCACACTTGCCACCTTAGCTAAAATGAACATGCCACAATCATTATCAACAAAAACCCGCTCACTCTCTCCTATCATCACCACTGTTCATCCATACTCCCTTGACAAATGGAAAGTCATGAAAGGGTAGAATATGAAGGGATATTGTATATGACTTGGTGCGGTTATTGAATTAAAGATTAAGGACACCTAGGACATAAATTGAATCTTATTGGTCGTTAAGGGTGTTGCCGGTGGACTGAACTTGAACACACAATAAAACTTAAGCACATGCATTATGAACCGCATAACTTGATTTTGGATTTTATAGCTTATGAAATATCAATTTCGCCCGCTAGAAAAATTGGGACTCCATATTTCAATAGTTAGGAGAATACATGATTTCCCATGATATGCATGAACATGTATTATGATTGGGGAAATGAAACATAAGGCATGAGAAAATATCAAAGTCATTGAAAAGTCTGGGGAAAAATAGGATCAACACCACTACTTCTCACCACCAACTTGCAACCCACCGATACACCTACCTGAATCCCGCAATCTTAACTTAGTTAATTTTTTTCTACTATCTCCCCCTTAGAATTAAGCCAACACTCTGAGTCAACGAATCACCATACAAACTCTAGTCTATGGCATTCGCTTTACTCCATGGTCCCCGGATATACCCATACACAAGATCCATAACTTCACCCGTATAACTACACCCGCGAGTACAAAACCCAATCTTAACATAACTCTCGAATACCCATCAACTTAGACAACTTCAAAAGTTATCATACAACAATTCATGCACTCCGCAGTTTAGATTCTAGCACTTACCATTGATACATCAAACCTTCGCTAAACCATGCTAACTTCTTCGTGCTTTACTAACATCACATCTCAAGCTACACCCTCGTCAACCTCTAATGCCCAAGTTAACTCTCAATTACATCGTATACCACATATCATCATTCATACTTACCCAATCAAGGATAATACTAACCGCTTAACATTTAATAACTTAAAAAAAATCCCCATAACACCTTGAGCATACTACTACCTTAACACATAATATCACACTTGATCACAAACAAATAGACTTAAGCTCCCTTACATATGGTTCAAACCTACTAAATCTCCTCCCTATCACTAACGTCGTATCAATTCAATCATTAAATTTATTTTTCTCATCACCCGCTATACAAACTTAACAACTCACTCTGACTATGATTAACAACAATCTCAACAACCATTTTCATCAATCAAACACCCCAAACATGCTAGTCCACCAAAACCTCATAATGAAAATAATCATCCACAATTCCATGGCCTATACCATAATAATTTATTAACACCGCCTTCCACCACGTTTCCAACCCCCCAGTTCCAACCAATGCAAGAACAATAGAGTAAACAGCCAGCTGCTAGTGAATCGAAATAGGCCTCACACGGCTGCACTAGACTTTGGTTTTGTATTTTGAAAAAGGAAATAAGTATCAAAACAATTATGCTAGTGAATTAAAATAAGCCCCACACGGCTTCACTAGACTTCAAGTTTTCATCAAAAGATGATCAGAAAATATTTTCCAGAAATAAAAGCCTGGTACACCATAATCAAGGATCCGAGAATATGTGTCTCACTTTACCTCAACTGAACACCTCAAGAAGGATGAGGGTACATCTTGAAAGCTATGGAACTTTTGCTAGTAAGCCCAGGAATACAATCAAGAGAGAGAATTGAAACTCGTTAATCACCCTGTCTCAACATTAGTACACGAATAAGAAAAATACGAAATCACATCATGGATTCTAGGGAGAAATCCAAAAACACTTCCGACATAGGCTTAATGCACAACCTTTAAGAACGTACATATGACACCTTAATTTTTTGGAACTCAAGAGCACTAATAAAATCATTTTTTTTCTAGCTCACTTACAAGCCCGTAATATCAGAGGAGATTATCTAAGAAAGCACCATCCATAAGGATTTATGCTTGACTATATCCGGTATTTTAGAACAAGGCAAAATAGCCCAATTTATGCAAGATATGAACCTGTATGAATTTCTTAAGGAACTTTTCCATAGCACGATCTACGACTTGAAAGAAAGGGAATATTTTCCTAAATGCCTCGTAGCCTCTCGAAGAAAAGTACAGATGTCTTCGAACCGATCCACAAGACTCTACTAGACATGGCTTCATAGACACCCTAGGACACTTGAATTCTTTGCTCTGATACCAAGCTTATAACGCCTCAAAATCGGATCCTAAGACGTCACACGGTGCTTAAGGTCACAAGTGACCCCAAGCTAACTCTTCATCTAGCATAACCTAAAGCAACTGAACAAAATACATAAAATAGAAGGAATAATGCGGAAACAACCCATAACTTAGTCTGACCAACATGAAAGTAAATTTACATGGTCACAATTCTGCTCATATATATACAAATTTGAAACTGAATACACTGACTACTAGTGACTGTCTATGAAGCCTCTACTAGCATTAACCAAAGATAGTTGGGTCATGACTCCCAACTACCCCTACTCAATACGACTGAATACAAAAAATACAATACACCTCAAATCTGAACAACTCAAGTCTCTGAATCAAAAGGACTAATCACTTGCTGATCGAGAGTTGTGACCCAGCTGAACATGATTTGTGCGCTACAGCTTGTACCTACATTTTTGTAAGAATGTAGCCCATAGAAATATATGGATCAATACTTTGAAATGTACTGACTATGTGGGGGTGTATGCAATAATATAAATAGTATAATCAATTTCATGAAAACATGCATACGGACAATGATGACTCACTTGGCTTGAGTTATATCAATCATACTTTTCATAATTTCACAATAAACAGTTCATATAATAAAATCTCATAATCCACATAAATCATTATAAATCATAAATTATGATAAATCATTCTAAATCATCATAAATTATCATATCATCAAAAATCATCATAGGTAATTATAAATCATCATAAATGACCATAAAACATCATAAACATCTCAACTCTTTGACTCAAATCTCAGAGTGACTCGTTAATTCAAGAAACTTAATCTTATGGACACGGGAGTTTCCTATAACCGACAACCCCACCTGAGCTACGTGGAATACCAATATTTGAAACCCCCGTTGGCGGGAGCGTCATACTCTTTGCCAGGGAGTACGACCTTAAAACTAAAATAATCGCAATCGGGCTCTCTGGCCAATAATATCATCATCAAACAACCCTATAGTGGCACATAGGTTTGGAGAAATACCAAATTTCCCTCTCGGTGCTAAGTACTACTCCCCAACAAGCTCAGAACGCGTTAGGAAATCCACCACAACATCACAATGGTCTGTCATAAAGACCAAATCAAATCTCTTTCTCATTTATCAAACCATATCAATTTGTGAATTCCTAACTCAACACATTTTAGCTCAAAATATTTTAATATTCCTCAACATCCACAAGGTATTAATGCATTGAACCATAACCGACTCAATGTTTGGACAAGGATATGAAGACTCAATACATAATATTTTCAATAATTTAACTCATCAAAACCATTCGAAAAATACCAAGACTCATTACAACTTCGATATCAATATACTCAATAACTCAAATCGTCATAAGGAAGCTCAAAATTTGACACATAGCTCAAAAATACTTGGAAATACCAATAATTCATTCCTAAACTTAAAACATGGATACATGTTCAAAATATATCAATTCTTGATAGAAACACCAAGAATCCCAATATTAAATCTCAATCCGTAGAACAAAAATAGTCAAATACTCATGTGATTCAAAACTTACAATTCAAATGTTTATAAGTTCATAATCAAATTATTTAGACATAATTCAACTTACAGAACCATATGAATCCATTAAATAATCATAATTGGCAAGCTTGAACAATTTACATATATACATAATCAAAATCTCATGGTAGGATATCTTGGAAATAAATTTATTTGCCAAACTCATAATAATCCATAATTAAAATTAAAGAAACGGGCACAAGAACGGAAGAATTATTCTTGTTCAAAGCCCCACATACCTAAAAATGAAAGATGAATATGAACTTCCGACTCTGAAACTTTATTCACAAAACTAAAGGGTGATTCTCGAAGCCCTTAACATGATCAACTCGAATCCCAAATCAATTTGAAATTTCTACGGTTCAATCAAGAGACATAGAAGGATGAAATTTGGAGTAGTAGGGTTGGGGTTTGAGCCTTAGGAAATTTTGGAGAAAAATGAGCTATTGAATGCTCTTAATGGACTTAAATCCATGGTTTACCCGGATGGATTGGAGTGGGAATGACCAAAATACCCTTAAAAATAAATAATGTCAAATCTATCCTTTGGTGGATTATTTTGGATAGCTGAAGTAGATCGACCATAACTTTTTGTTCCGCTAGAAAAATAGGATGAAACCAATTTCATTGGAAAGAGGACTCTCGAAGATTTCTATTGATATATAGTAGCTCACCCAGACCATTATGTACAAGGAGTTATGATCATTTAAAGTTGATGATAAAGAACAGAATTCAGCACATTTTCATCTGAGATCTTAACGGACACTTGGAAACATGAAAAGGCTTTAACGACTAGACACATTTGGGAGCGAAATATTTAACGGGAAAACTCAGGATATCACAACTTTTCTTTAAGAGCCTACAAGGCATATAGGAAATATTTCTCTTCTTTCATGTCTCAGATCATGTTGTCGAAATGTTCTCTAAGAAACTTATGCATATTCTCATCATGCTCCATTCATGCCAACTCTACCTTAGTTTTGAGGTAACAGAAACAGTCAAGCATAAATTCCTACTGATACAATTTTCTCAAACAATCCCCACAGACAGTTATGGGATTCCATGCTGGCTCAAAAAGGATCTAATTAGTACCTTTATGTTCTAAAGTATGAAAGATTTCATTCATGTTCATGAAAATCACGCACTAAGCCAAAGTCAGATGCACCCTCGGATCCCTTCTCAAAATCCTATGATAGCATATGACCTGGAATTATAATCATGAACCTAAAAGTTTAACAATAGTAAAGTAGGGATAATGTTTTTTTTGGATTTAGTAGATTATGTATACATAGGGCTAGTCATATGAAAGGGGATAAGTTCTCTTATTTTGGGGACTCCAGTCCATTGCAGTTCGTGTGTTATATTTTTATTATTCATATGTATTGATTAGTAGTTCAAGGCATGTCCCAGCTATCTATAGTCAATACATTAGAGGCTTCATAGATAGTCAATCAGAGTCACTCATGTAATTCAAGTTGATTCTTCAGTTTTACATGTTGTAAACTTTATCAGTGTTATATTTATCCAGATTTACTCATGATTATGTTTTCACTCAACAAATTTAGTTTTTATACAATTTAAATCAGTTTCTCATACAGCATGCCAGTTCATAGGTTAGCTTGAGATCACGTATGGTTTTAAGCACCGTGTTACGAGTAGGAGTAGCCTCGAGTAGTGATATTTTAGGGTTGACCCAGAAGGTTGAGTCACATGCCACTACTATAAAGTAGTTGGAGCACCAATTTGGGCAGATGTCAATAACTCTAAACCAGAGGCAGCCAGGTACCCTTTTGAGCAACATAGTACAAAATTCAAAAAATGACAACGTACTTGCTATTACTACGAGGAGTGGTATCACTACTATGGATCCCCTACTACCTGCTGTTGAACTTATTAATGATGAGACATATATTATCGAGTTTGAGAAGGTAACAGATAATAGAGATATAGTTTCTAAAGATAAAAGTAAGGGTTCGGCCATTAAGCTAGAGGTAAGATAAATTTTGAGAACACCCCTACCTTTTCCTCAATGACTGATGCAAAATAAAGAGAGAGGTAAGTTCAAACAGTTCATTACAATGCTGAGAGAATTGAGTTTGAACATACCTCTTCTTGAGGCACTAGAATAAATATCTGGATATGCCAGGTTCATAAAATAGTTAGTCATAATGAAGAAAGGAGAAACTTTTGAGGATATTGAGGGTGTGAACCACTGTAGTGTAGTCATGACTAGGTCCTTGGTGCAGAAAAAGGGTGACCCCAGAGCATTCACTATACCACATACTATAGGGTCATTCAAATTTGCTCGAGCCTTGTGTGATTTAGGGGCCAGCATTAATTTAATGTCGTTGGCCATATTTAAGCAACTAGGCTTGAACCCTATAGAACCGAATTCAATGTTTCTATTGATGGTTGACCGCACAGTGAAGAAGCTTATGGGAATCTCTTGTGATGTGAATATAAGGGTGGATAACTTCATATTTTTGGCTAACTTTGTCATCTTGGATTTTGAGGTTGACACTGAGATGTCCAATATTTTTAGAATACCATTCATGGCCACAGGCAGAGCTATGGTTGACATTGAGAAAGGTCAGCTGAAATTTCAAGTCAACGGTAAGGAGACAACATTCAATATCCAAAAGTCTATGAAGTATCCAGCTGATATGAGGGTAGGGACGGTGATTGATTGTATTGATGATCCTAGATGATATTTCTATGGGTATCTTAATGAATTTTGAGTAGTCAAGATACCGTCGTTGTGCAGAGACATTAAATAAAGTGTTGCATGGGAGGAAACCTATGAGTTTATTGGTGAAGTCTGAGTAATCAACAAAGCCATGTCATGTCGCGATGTTAAATCAAGCGTTGAATGGGAGGTAACCCACAATATTTTAGTGTTTAAGTTTTGTTGTTTTTGTTTTTGTAGATTTGTAGCTTTCAAACCTTACATGGAATCCGGTAAACATTGCTACATTCTTCGATTTCCAGGTAAGGGGAATGTGTGATCATCCCATCATCGTCACATATTCCATACAGTAAGTTGAGAAATAAATAGAAAGATTGAAATTTTAAGAATGAAAAATGGTAAGTTATGGACTTTGGCACATAATTTTACTTTTGGGACCTAAACTTAGGTTGCGGGACCATAAGTATCTGAAAAATGTCAACACGCCAAGTTCGGTTTGTAGAAAAGTGGGCCAAAATTTTTGGCCTGGCATCTACGCCCAGCACCTGCAGGCCGTAATTGCTACCTGTGCCTAGGACCCAATCGTGGGTATTGCCACGGGTAGGTCAAATTTGGGCCCATTTTTTAATTAAAATTTTGGGCTCACCAATATTTAAATATGACCTATTTTAGCTCCTCACCTATATAAAAACATTCTAACCCTCATTCTAACTCATTCTAATCCTCATTACTTCAAATTTTTCTTTGAATTCAAACTTCCCACCTTAAACATAAACCAACCCCACACTTAAGCAAAGGTAAAATTGAGACTTGATTGAGATACCAACTTGTCCCAACACACTAAAAACAAGTTTCAACCTTGGTTTTGCTAGAGTTCTTGATTATTCTCTTTAGAATTTTCTGATAAGAGGGAACTTTCTTGTCTCCTACTGGTAATCTAATGCTTTATCTATTATGTAAACAAGTTAATATGTCTAGTACACTGCCTATGGTAGTTGACATGCATTGACTGAAACTTCTTTGTTGAGTGTGAGTGTCTCTTAACCATCCCTGCATTGACATGCATGATTTCATATAAGTGAGTAGGACATTCTTATTACGAGAGCACTTGAGTCATATTGCTAGTTATCTGCTTGTTTCGGGTAGTGTAATTTGTACATATGAGTGGTTATTTGTTGTTAGTATAGTTTCCATACCTTGACCCTTTGTGTCATATTATTGTGCTTCATATTCATACACAGTTGGTTTGAAAAGAGTTATAGGATAGGATGTTATGATTTGAACTAAATGTGATGATCGTCTCCCTTGGATATCTTAGATCATCTTAGTTAAGCATCATTTTTGTTTTGTTTTATTTTTATTTCCTTAGAACATGCAAACATTCTAAGTTAAGGGTGTTACTGTGTTATAGAAATATAGCACTTTCGATGATTAAAATAAGGAAAATATGCAAGTTTCTGAGGCCTTTTTGTTAGATATGATCCGTTTTGGGTATGTTTTGTAGGAAACCATGATTTGAATGACAAGTTTGTAAAGATTGTGAAAAAGTGTTTTGGTCCACTTTTGGAGTGATTATGAATGATTAGGATGTTTTCTGACTTGATCATAATCAATGCACGTTCAAGATTTAAAGTAGAGCTCAAAAACTGACTCCCGACATCTACTAAGTAAACCTACGGACCACATGTTGACCTACAAGAACAGGTAGACAAAGTGGGTAACAGAAAGTCTAAAATCACGAAAGATGACTTACAAGAAAATTCCTATTCGATACCTACGCCCAGAGCAGATTGTAGGTACAACCTGTGGCCAGGACCAAATCGCAGGTGCTGAAAGCGGAGGTCCATCGACCATGTTTTCTTCTATTCTATTCGGGCTTAGTTATTAGGATTTTCTCTTGTACTATAAATACCTATCATGTATTTTTTTGTAGAGGTTATGCACTTTTAACACTTTGAAACATATTTTGATTTCAAGATCCATCTTTGATCTTGGAATTCCATTGTATTTACTTTGCTTGATTATTCAGTTTACTATTGTGGGTTTTCTTTCATCTTATCATTGTGATTTCATATTTGCTTTCCAATATGAATGTTATTGATTTCTTCACAATCATGGGAGGCTAAAACCTATAGCTAGTTATGGAAACCCTGAAAAATTAATGAAGTAGGGGAAGTATGATTGTTGACAGAAACTAATACTCATAGCATGCATTGCTTTATCTTTGATAAGATTGATTTCTTAATGGGTGCACGCATTAGGATCCTACCTACATATTACTACTTGCTATAAAAAAGGAGTAGTAACTAGGAAAAGATAAAGACAACAGTAATTTGGGAGTTAATAGTCGATTCGTTGTAGCACAACGATTTATGTGAATGATTATTAGCTTTCATCTAATAACTTGAGACTCAAAAGGTGATAGTTAACTGGGATCAGGGTAAGGTTAGTAATGTGACTCGCTGAGACTCAATAGGTAAAGGGTAAAATCCTCCTACTCATCTAAAATACTGTAGGAGGTACATAACTTATCGGTTCTTCATGCAAGGTGTTAAGTTGGTTCAACAACGCACGATAGACCTATGGAGTTGATATGCTAAGGGAAACACAATCCTAGTGTTCACTTATGACTGATTTTCAACTAAATTTTGTTCCATGTTTGAAACTACTATAAACAACCCCTCCCCTTTACTTTCCTATTTTACCCATAGACTGTAACCTCTGAGATCTGTCAAACCATATGTTCCTTTGGGATTTGACCCCACCTTTAGTTGGGTTACTATATCTTGACAGCAACCGCACCATCATATAAAAGGAGGTGTTTCTTAGACATCATCAGTGCAGCATGAAGGAAAACCAATAACTCTCTAATCTTATCTAAGTCTAGGTACTTATTCTTAAGATTGTCATCAATCCTCTTTTTAAAGATGTCAAAGCATATCTGCATCCAGCGATCTCTGTCATAATTTTCCTTTAACTAAGGTTGAACCCCATTCTTAATATTATCAGTTTTCCACTCAACCATGGTTAACCATTTTAGCGCAGTCTGTAAAAACTTTTATAAAACTATAACATATACACCAGAAGATAGGTAAGGCATGAATGAAGCAAGAATATGGATCGATGAACCTGGGACTAAGGATGGATATGAAGTTGTGGCAGCAATAGTGGTGACCTCGAACCTTAAGGCCTCATCCTGGTATTCAGTCGAATAGACCTAGTGTTAGCAAAAATGGGCATATCAATATCCATATGCATGTCCGACTGTAGTGCTTTTGCTGAGGCCTAGAAACCCGAGACCACCATAGCTATTGCTGCCACCACTTTCTCCACTTCACATCCATCAATAATACCAGGTTTATAGAATTCTAATCTTTCTCCATCCGGGCCTCACCCACCTACTGTTTAGTATGTTTTATTCCCACAGGAGTTCTTATAGACCATGCTGAAATAGTTGACTATAGTTGAGTGAAAAGTTGATAGAATTTAGAATAGGGTTCAACCTTAGGAGAAGGAAGAAATTAGGATAGAGATGTTTGGGTTGCAAACTCACTTTGACATCTTTAAAAAGAGGATTATTATAAGCTTGAGAGTATGTCCCCATACTTTGATGGGATCAGAGATGTGTTGGATGCCCTTTTGTGTTGTACTTGAGGACATATGATCTGGATAGTTTATAGCATTTTTGACTCCTACCATGCCCATGATAGAGGATATTGAGGAGGTCAAGAAAACAAATATTTGGAGCACTAAAGGCAAAGAAAAAAGTGTTATAGGTGTTACGGAGTTGAATATTTAAGAAATAAGGGAAAGAGGGACAAAGAAAGTTTTAAGTGAATGATGGAGGAAAGCAAGCTAACCTCCCAAGACTACTTGTCCGAGATTTATGAGATGAAGCTCTGGAGATATTTTTGTTGATTATTTTTAGAGTGGTGGTGCTACAAAAGTTGTCCCTAATGTGTTGGCTAATAACGACACAATTTGTGCTTTTAACTTGGGATAATTGTAAGTTTTTCAAGCAACCATTAGTATTTCTAAAATATTTTGTGTTTAATTTTAGAAAATAAGTTTAATTGCATAAAATAATAAAGATTGTGTTGTAAATGGTTGTGATGGTTCATCTGTGAACCATCAAATTCCCGATGAGCCACCACACTACTGATGAGTGGTGAATTTACTGCTCATTTGCACTCAACATTATGCACATTACCATGAGTTGAATATGTAAGTGAGACAAAGTTGTGATTAAATGCACTAATTTTCACATTTTCAGGCACATAGGTTATGAGATAGATTGATGTGGATTTGAGCTAAAAGAGATCAAAAGGGAGAAAAGAAGTGCAATTGAATACTTGGAGCAGAACATAGTCTCAGTTACTGTGATTGTGGTTTAAGGGCCATGATCACGGCTAGTCAAGCCAGTTCAACATATCACGATCGCGTGTTTTGACCATGATCACGGACAAGTGTCAGTGATCACAAAATGTGAGATTTCATCATAGGGGCAGAGATGTAAATTCACACAGTTATTCCCAAAATTTCCTTAAGAGACTCAAACCCTATCTCTTTGAAGATATTTCCAATTATTTTAACTTTGACTACTTTCTAGTTTCCATTCTTAGAGAAAAAATTAGTGTATTAATTTTGGGGTAAAGAATACATTGGAGTACCTTCTAGGTAGAGGATTATCAAATCTCCATTGAAGATTTGTTAAAGTTCAAAGTTTGAGGTAACATTCGCTTAATATTTCGTTAATCAAAACAATGGAGATTTTGGGTATATCTTTGCTTATCTATCTTATGCGTAGCTAGTTCTTCCTCTTGGGGTTATGTTAAAATAGGGAGAAAGTGTGTGATGGTTGCATTTGCTCTCTTCAATTATTAGTTCAGGTTGATAGGTTTTACAAATGCTTGATGATAACATGGAATTTATTGGTGAAAGTCTCAAATCTACTAATACCCACATCATCTTTGACAAAGGGATGTAGGTAACCTAGATCCTTCAACTATCCTTGAAAGATGGGGTTGTAGGTGACATGAGAATTTGTGAACAATAACTAAGATAATAGTTATTCCCTTTTTATTATCTTAGAAATAAACATAAATTATGGAATTGCTATGTCTTAGGTATCATCCTAGAAATAAGGATGCCTAATTAAGGTTTTGTGGTAAGTAGTTGACCATACCCATGAGGTATTCAAAAAAATCTATGGGTGATAGTTTGGTACTTTTTTGAAAGGCTAGTAACAAAACCCCTAATCGAGCCTACCCACACATGCTTCAACTAAAATTGAAATTGTTTGTCTTGCACCCACATACAAGCTTCCCCTAGTAAAACATAACCCCAATATCCATTCATAATTGATTACACTCTAATTATTCGTAGCCCCGAATTAGACCTTAAAAATCCCAAAAATAAACATTAATTTTGACACTTTTTAAACCCCCCTTTCATTTTCATACTTGTATTCTAGGTTTGAATTTAGCAAGTTTTCTTTATTTTAAACTCACTTGATTGCCACTCACATTGTTCCCCATGGATTAAACCCCAACTCAAAGTTGAGTAAATATATTGACAACGATCGCCTTGCACTTAAATTGACGTGCAAGTTGAGTGTTATAAAATATGGTGTCGTTGTCGGGGAATAATTTGGCGTATTGAGTTAGTTTAAAATTTTAGCTAGCTTGCTTGGATTCAAACTTGTAAATATTTTTTTGTAATTTTCTTTTATTTCTTGTGTTAGGTAGATTTTTGTTTTTGTTTACTTTTATCTATGGCATCTTTTGACAAATATAATTTGGTAGTTGGAAATCTTATCTTGACAATCCATGTCCATATGGTGACAAACCCCACTTTTGGCAAGATTGTATATATGCTCTTTGGAGAGAAATGGAAGCACCATCTCGGTCCTATTGGGAGTATAATTATTCCTTATGTGGTGGTTGAGATAGATATTAGAGTGATTGTCCAAATTTACCTCCCCTAATTATGCTAAAAAGGATGCTAGTTCTTCTTATGAGTTTGATATGTCTCATGATGCATCAAAGGAAGAACAACGTACCGAGCATAATATTTTTGAAGTGATTATTCAAACTCTTTTGGATCAGGTAACTACAATAGAGAAGGACGTGTACCACATTCATAAATCCAATGAGGCATTTAGAAGGGAGATTATTAAGATAGAGGAAATAGGCAAGGAAACAAATCTTCCAAATCCTATTACCTTGCCTACTTTTCAAGATGAGGTTGATCAAGAAGAAAGACCAAGCCATGTGGTTAATGATGAGCTTGGCAGCGAAGAACCCTTGGAGATTTCCTAACCAATCGAACCTAATATAGTTGAAGATGCTAAAATTGAAGAAATAGTGCTAGAGTTAAAAGAAGAAGCCAAGCAAATCGCTTATGAAGACTCTAGTCCATTTTGGGGTGAGGATTCAAATAGGGATGCGATTCCAAAACTAAGGGATAGACCTCACCCAAACTATTAATTAACATTATGCTTGGTGGATGTGATAAGAGTCCATCTACCAAAGTAAATGATGGATTATGGGTAGAAGGAGAACTATCCCTACATTTTGGGGTTTGACATTCCAAAAGATCATATGAAAACCCCACACTCAAAGGCCAAGGAGCTCAACTTTCGATGTTCAATAAGAGGCCTATTAATGTTCCCACCATTACCTAAGGATCTAAATCAAAGATTTGATGTGAAATTAGGTAAAAGGTTTAAGTCTTCAAAGTGGAGAGAGAAAAGCTTCCTTATTATGTCCTCATCTCTATCACATTTTATCTTAGAAGACCTGAATCTCCTGTCCATCTGCCACTCAATTCATAGTAAGTGAAAGTTGGGATGAAGGTTCAAATCTTCTAAGTAAAAACACAAAAGGTATTTGAAGAGGTGTCGTACCACGGCATTAAACTAAGTGCTAGATGGCAAGCACCCCATCATGCTACGAAAAGTGGCCACTAACCTTTATTTTTAAATTTGATAGTATAGATTTTAATTTTATCATTGATTAATCCATGCATTTGTGGCCCTTTGGGGTGTATATAATGAATTGAAAAGGGAAAATGTAGGATATTTGCATGATGGACTGAACAAGGGAAAAATAAAGGTGTAGAAATATACTATATTACAGCAATCGTGGGCTCTGAGCCACGATCGTGGTCACCTACGTGTCCACAACCGCTGATCCTTGATCGCGATTGCGGTCGGACCAGTTTTGAAAGACTATCAGTCTTCCATTTCTCCCACACTTACCCTCCAACTTTTCTCTCAAAATTTCACCCATTTGTGGCAATATTTGGAGTATTTCAAATATATTTTTGCATCCTCTTTGCATCACTCATTCGGTAAGTACTTAAAGCTTATGTTCTTAGTTGTTATGAGAAGGCCTTAGGGTGCATGAACTTGGTGCGGCCAAAAATTGAGTTTTTTATTGCTTAATGGTTGATGAATTATACTTGTGTGGTAATTAGCTAGTAGATATGGTGTGCTCATATATGGGGAAGTCTAGAGTACCCAAAGTTGTGTGAAATTTAGCAAAATGCATGGTGCACAACAAATACCCAATCAATTGCCCAAATGAATCAATAACTAAGTATTTTCGCACTGTGATGGCATTATCAATTGAGAGTCTAGTCTCGAGTACTGTGATCGCGGCCATTGCCTATCCCTGGATTTGTATTATTTTGATGATTCTTGATGTTTTGATGTTATTTTGAGGTTGTTTTTTATGATGTTCTAAATGATTTTTATTTTCTATTTTTGGGTTGAAACATTTGGGCACTTTGATGGTGCCCACATTTCATGGATCAATTATTTGGTTTTATTTTAGATTTTCTATTTTACTTTAGCTTTATTTTGGTTATGGTGATATCTGGTGAGCTTTTCCCTATGATAGATTGATTGTCGACATTCTTAAGGAAAAAATATCGTGATTGGATTTTGAGCCATGTATGCAGGAGAAGTCTGAGTACCCATGACATTATGGATGTGGGATCGCATTGTATACCTATGGCAAAATTTGAGTAGCCATATGGTTGCCCATATGAAAGCCAAAATGTGAGACAAATGCTTGGATTATTGCCATAGTTAGAAAATTATACGTGGTGCAAATGCAAAGAAAACACCCCCCTCCGTCCAAAATTTTTCAAAAATCAAGGGCATGGACGTGAGCAACCTTGTAACGAAACTTCTTCTCTTTTTGTGACTCTGAAATTTTGGCTTGTGAAAATTGATAGATACTCTATTTTTTTCTCCAACGGGAGGGGAAATTGAGCCTCCTTGGAGAATTCACATGCCATGTGCGGTGAGTTTATTTTTTTAAATCTCATGTATACTTGTGTCATCTAGAACTTGCTCCATTAGTCTTCCAAGCCTATTTTTTATTGTGTTTGGTTGGTGACATAATCTTAGGCCATCTTTGTGACATTAGAAGCCCTCTTTAGCCTAAAAAGCCTACCCGTGCATAGACTTTATCCCTAGTCACCCACTTTGAGCCTTTAGACCTTTCTTTGGAAAGAACATTACAAGCCTTGAACCATTCAATTTTTATCCCTCTTTTGAACCATACCCTCCTTGAACTTAAAAATGCAACTTGAGGCTAAAAGCCAAAGTTGGGGGTGGTGAATATTGAAAGAGGTAACTTTGGTCCACGAAGTTGTAAGTGAGTTCCTAAGATCTTAAGCATTGAAAATAAATGAATAGGAAAAAGAAAGGATTCAACAATGGAAATAAAAGAATGAAGTTTGTAAAAAAAAAAAGAAATGAAAGGAAATGGGTGAAACAAGGAAATAAAATAAGGCACATTTGTAACCAAAAGAAGTAGCCCATAGTCAAAAGTGGAATAAATAGTGTGATATAGGTGTTTAAGGAGGGTATAGCCATGTTGTTCTTAAAAGATATCCTACCCTAACCCAAACCTACGTTACAAGCTCAAAAATTTCTTCAAGATCTCCAACTATCTATATTTATTGTAATGATGATTGAAAATAAGGGCAAGCCTATGGTATGATACTTGTTAGCATAGAGAGTTTTTGTGAGGCAGAGAGTTTTGCACTTAAATTCCTTGATTGCATATTTGATAGCTTGGTGTGTGGAATTTTCCTACTTGTGAGGAGGTATGTGAACAAGTTGAGGTGGGTGATTTTGTCATCTTCCGAGAAACGAGGAAAAAAGAGTATACTATAGTTGAGGTCAAAAGTGAGTCACTTCTAGAGTATTGGTGATTGTTGCATTGTTGCTCTTTGAAGTCTTTTGCATCCTTGAACATTGCATTTTATATTGAGGGTGTGGGGAGAATCGTTTTGCCCATGTTTGAAGAGGTACTTATGGTAAGCTTAAAGTGATTGTGATCATTGGTTCATCTAAGTTGGGCATAAATGTGCATTGTCTCATGATAAGAGGTTGTGTTGCTTGAGGACAAGAAAGACTTTTAGTTGGGGGTGTTGATGAGTGGTGAATTTATCGCTCATTTGCACTCAACATTCATGCACATTACCATGAGTTGAATATGTAAGTGAAACAAAGTTAAGGTTAAACTCACTAATTTCCTATATTTTGCTGGCACATAGGTTATGAGATGGAATGATGTGGATTTGAGCTAAAAGAAATCAAAAAGAAGAAAAGAAGTGCAGTTGAATACCTGGAGCAGAACATAGTCTCAGTTACCATGACCGCAGTCTGAGAGCCACGATCGTGGTCAGTCAAGCCAGGTCAACATACCGTGATCGCGTGTTTTGACTATGATTGCGGTAGCCGCAATCGCAGACAAGTGTCAGCGATCGCGGAAACACAGGATTTCATCCCAAGGGTAGAGATGTGAATACACACATTTGTTCCTAAAATTTCCTTAAGAAACCCAAACCCTATCTCTTTGAAGATATTCCCAATTGTTGTAACTTTGACAACTTTCTAGTTTCCATTATTAGAGAAAAAATTAGTGTATTAATTTTGGGGTAAAGAATACATTAGAGTACCTTCTAAGTGGAGGATTAGCAACTCTCCATTGAAGATTTGTTAAATTTCAAATCTTGAAGAACATTTTCTTAGTCTTTCATAAATCAAAACGTTGGAGATTTTGGGTATAACTTTGCTTATCTATCTTATGAGTAGCTAGTTCTTACTCTTAAGTTTATGTTAGAATAGGGTGGAAGTATGTGTGGGTTGCATTTGTTAGCTTCAATTATTAGTTCATGTTGATGGGTTTTACAAATGCTTGATGAGAGCATGGAATTTGTTGGTGAAAGCCTCAATTTCCTTAAACCCCACATCATCCTTGAAAGAGGAATGTGGGTAAGCTAGATCCTTCAACTATTCTTGAAAAAGGGGTTGTAGGTGACATGAGAATTTGTGAACAATAACTTAGATAATAGTTATTTCTTTTTTATCATCCTAGAAATAGGGATGCCTAATTGAGGCTTTGTGCTGAGTAGTTGACCACATCCACGAGGTATTCGAAAGAAGTGGGTGATAGTTTGGTACTTTGTTGAAAGGCTAGTACCAAAACTCCTAACTAAGCCTACCCACACATGTTTCAACTAAAATTGAAGTTGTTTGTCTTGCACCCACATACCAGCTTCCCCTAGTAAATTATAACCCCAAGATCCATTCATAAATGATTACACTCTAATTATTCGTAGCCCCGAATTATTCCTTAAAAGGCCCAAAAATAAACATTATTTTTGACACTTTTAAACCCTCATTTCTCTTACATACTTGTATTCTAGGTTTGAATTTAGCAAGTTTCCTTTATTTAGAATTCACATGATTGCCACTCACATTGTTCCTCATAGATTCAACCCTGACTCATAGTTGGGTAAATATATTGACAACAACCGCCTTGCACTTAAATTGACATGTAAGTTGAGCATTATCAACTGCCTATCAGGCCAAAATAGAATTAATGGATAAATAAAGTTGGGTGTCGGATCAACTGGCGATTCGTAAGAGCCGCAATAAGTTGTCACCCAAGCCGTCAATGCTAAAACAGAATGAGTCATTAATGAATCATTGGTGACGAATCCAGTGATGACTTGCGAAGAGTTTGTAAATCATCAGGCAACCCATCAATACTAATAGAATCTATGTTCAACTAAAAGTGAGTGACGGTCCAAGCGATGGATTGTTAGTGTGATAATCCATCAGGTGAGTCATTAGAGTGAAAATGAAAGCCTTGATTCAAATTTTAAGTTTCCACATCCATGAAGCCTATAAATCCTAGTCTAGGATTTAGAATATGCATCTTCGGTACTTTGAATATTTTTGTAACGTACTATTTCTGGAGAATTGATATTCTTAGGGTGAGAAACACATCTTCTTGGTTTTTTAAGGTTTGGAGAACTGAATTTCTTCTTTGAAGGTTTTCTCTTTACATTATGAAGTATATTTCTTTCAGCTCTTTCATTACCATAAGTGGCTAAAAATTCTATAACTAAGGTTGTAGAATCCTTGGTGGAAAATCATTTCTGGTGTTAATGTTTCTATGAATCTGAATCACTCTTGTATTTATATTGATAATTTCTTCACTTTAACAGATTTCTAATGGTTGCAAACATTAGAACAAGACCTAAGTTTAAATTGATTGAATAAAGGGGGTATAAATGGGAAAAAAAATTGGTAACAAGAATTCAGAATTTCTAACCTCTGTCTAATGATTAATTCTTTGACGAGATTAATCACTTGAGGATAAATTGAGTTATAATTCCATCACTTTAAGCTTGAAAGAATTAAAGTGAAAATCATCTATTTAGATTGAAAACACTTGGATGAAAATTTGAATTTGATTGCTTTAGAATTACATGAATTGATATAAATCTATCTTCTACTTAATTTGAAAATGGTTGGAAGCCAAGGTGAACACAATCCTATTTTTTCTCTATTGATTGAACTTTGCAAATTTAGCCACATAACTTGACATAAGCAAAAATATTCTACAAACTTTCAATACAATACCCCCTCCCCTCATATTATGAAAATTGTCATTTAAACTATATATAACTTAGCTAGAACCTTATTTCCTATGAGATTTGATCCCAAATTTTGTTGGGTTCTATATTTGACAACGACCACTTATGCTTCCTTAAGGGAGTTATAGTGTGGGTGTATCAAATTTTGGTACCATTGTCTAGGAATATAATTGTCAATTAAGTATATATGTTTTATTTAACTTTTAGTCCTATTTCCTAATTTTACTTTTATTTGAACTTTTTGCATTTAGAGGCTATTAATTATGCATGCCAAGTACTCGTCTTTTAGGTGAACCATTATTTCCCTATGACCCTGAACTCAATTGAACATTGAGAAGAAATATGAATGCATACAAAAAATTAGAAAGATTGGTTGCACTTGTCGCTATCCAACTGATCAACAAAATACAGACCTGGTCGTGTGTAAATCAATGACAATAAAGATCTGGGTAATGATGAGTTGGATGATGTTGTTAATGGGCAATGTATCAACAATGTTTCCCAACCAACCAAAATCAGTGACCAAGAGACAGAGGGTGTCAATAGCCTATTATGAAGTTTGTCTTTAGTGATGATGATGATGATGATGATTTCGATAGGGTTGGTGCTACTGGAGCAATTATACTGCCTCCTCTAGTTCATGGGATGAAGTTTAATAGCACCAATATGATGATTTAGTACTATTCAATTAAACCTAGCCTAGTTGGATACCAAGAAGCTGTTATAGAAGCATAAATATGGACTTCTGACTCCGTGCTAGTGATTTTGGATGTGAAATCTATAAGAAAACAATGGGTTTTACCTCGTTCAAACGTATTTCTATGTCTCCACTAAGGCCATGAAGCAACCCTAGCGGTTTTTTAGAAGTAAACCTCGTCCTATTTACAAATGAAAAGGGGAAGAAAAATAATAAAATGAGGGATTGTTTTCTGTCCTTGGAGTCCCGTTATAGCGCCTATAAGCCGTTGTAGCAGGATGACATCAGTCCAATTCAAAAGTTCAAATTCTAAAATTTTCAACTAAGTCATTTCATACTAGTTCGGCATTATATTTTTCAAGAATCCTCATATCTTATGCCCTTGTACAAGGTGCTTTTAGTAACGGCAGAATAGGTCACTACATTTAGTAGTTGGTTCATTAAAAAATGGATAGATGGAGGTTATGTGTATGTTCGTCGTAATGGTAGAGGTCTGGTTGGAGTTTCATGGTGGTAGACGAAAGAAAGAGAAGGTAGGTGGTCGAAAATGTTGTTGTTGTGGTGTTTCTTCAGTTGTTTGCTGGATTTCAATGGCTTGAAGTAATGTTTTTCCAATTGTTTGGTAGCTAGTTTAATTGGGGATAATGAGTCCGACGGTGATCTGGTAGTGGTAAATCACTCGAGAAGAAGAGGTGAAGTTTTAAAAAATTATATTAAAACTGTATTAAATATAAACATTGTCGTAATACAATTTGAATTCAATATTATACATTGCTATAAATTCGATAGTTGTTACTTCATGACAAATATAATACACTTCTAAACAATGTGAACTAATTTAAGTTGTAATGGAATATTTGAGATCCACATATAATACTATAATACATGTGTATTAAAAATACTTTAGTTATATATATTGACCACCTATATTAAAAAACGTTTATAATATGCATAATAAATTGGATTCAAAATATATTACAATTATCATTTATTTTGTTCTCTTATTAATGATACTAAAAACGTATTATACCTTAATTTTAGACATTTAAATACTATTCAAATTAATTTATGTATTGCTATATTAGAACTGTGTTAAAAATACATTATATATGTACTTTGCTATTATTGATTAAAAATGTTAGACTATTAGAATAAAGATATACTACAATTGATAAATAAGGCTATATATACTATTTATGTAAATTGGTCAAGTACAATTTATGAAGAGACTCTGACACATAAATTATTTTATACTATAAAATTTTAAATAATATAAATTGCAAGCAAATACTCTATATTATATATATTAATGGATAATACATATAAAAGTGAAATCATTGATGAAATATAATCAAATAAATAATATATTATGATAAAATATATTTTAATTTCTACATAAATATAAATTTCAAGATTAGTACATTTCTCCCATAAATGCTCTACTAATACATTACAAAGCTCAAAATGAGCGTCTTTATCCTTAATCTTTTAAAGCCGAGCTAAATTATTCAAATCAATAATTTTCATAAATATTAAGATTATAAACCAAATTTAAGATTTAAAATTAATATTATAAAGATATTACATAAAAATAATTAAGTATATTATGGACTTAATTTAAAAACATACAATTTATAATAAGTTAATTAAAAGTATTATATAATAAAAATAGTAATAAACTAATCACAAAGTGAATTGGTGTTGACACACTATAAGTGTGAAATATAGTATTGGGTTGGAGAGGGAAAACAACAAATTTGGTGTGATTGGATTGGAGATGCCCTAAGGCGGGTAAATTACATAAATGATCTTTATATTAGGTGACTTTATTTTTTTGTCCCTCATAAGAATGGTCTTATAAAACTAGCTTCCCTTTTTTTATACAGAACAATTACCTATTTGTCTCCCAATATCTCAAATATTTTTAAACAACTTCATAATTATTTATCTTTCAACTTTAATTTTTTTTCTCTTTTTTATTTTACTTTAATTTTTATCTTTTCTTTTCTCTCTCTTTTTTAGTTTTTCTCAAATCTTAATTTTTCCCTTTTCTCCTCTCAACTTCTATTTTTTAAAAAGATTTTCTTTTTTTTTAATTTTACTTTGATTTTTATTTTTTTTATTTTTTATTTTTAGTTTTCTCAACCCTTATTTTTCCCCCTTTATCTTCTCAACTTCTATTTATTTATAAAAAATTTCTCCTTTTTTTATTTTTACTTTTTAATTCTTCTTAATCTTTATTTTTGTTTTGTCTTTTTTTTTTATGTTTTTTCTCAAGCTTTATTTTTTTTTGTTTTCTCCCCACAACTTCTATATTTTCTTTATTTTTCTTTTTTATTTTTTAAAATTATTTTTCTTCATTTTCTTCTTTTTTGCAATTTTTATTATTTTTTTATTTTCTTCGATTTCTTCAAATCAAGTTACGTCCCATGAGCAAAGTTGACAAAATCACATTGTAGATGCAAGGTTTATGACTTTCAAACAAGAAGTTATGTTTCATGAGCAAGAGTTGATAATATCACATTGTGTTTTGATTTATGAGATGTTCTATAACTTTTACCTTAGAGGCACCCAAGGACTTTCAAACAACAAATTATGCCCCATGGGCAAGAATTGACGCTACCACGTTATGTTTTTATTTATGAGATGCTCTACAACTCTTGCCCTAGAGGCAAGACTTAGCTCAAGGACTTTTAAATAACAAATTATGCCCCATGGGCAAGAGTTGACACTACCACGTTATGTTTTCATTTATGAGATGTTCTACAACTCTTGCCTTAGGGGCACGACTTATTCCAAGAATTTTCAAACAAGTTACGTACATTGGACAAGAGTCAACACTAACACATTGTATTTTTTACTTATGAAATATGCTCTATAACTCTTATCTTAGAGGTATGAATCAGCCCAAGGACCATCAAATAACAAGTTATGCCTCATGGGCAAGAGTTGACACCACCACATTGTGTATTGATTTATGAGATATTTTATAACTCTTCCCTTAGAGGCAAGACTTAGACCGAGGGCTTTCAAGCAACAAGTTGTGCCCTGTGGGCAAGAGTTAACATTACCACATTGTGTTTTGATTTATGAGATATTATATAACTCTTACCTTAGAGGCAAGACTTAATCCAACGATTTTTAAACAACAAGTTACGCCCCATGGGTAAGAGTTGAAACTATGACATCATGTTTTGATTTATGAGATGTTCTATAACTCGTACCTTAGAGGCAAGACTTAGCTCAAAGACTTTTAAACAAGTTACGCTCCATGGACAAGATTTGACACTATCACATTATGTCTTAATTTATGAGATATTTTATAAATCAAGAACTTTCAAACAACAGGTTATGCCCCACGCATAAAAATTGACACTACCATATTATGTCTTGATTTATGAGATGTTCTATAACTTTTGCCTTAGAGGCACGAATTAGTCCAAGGACTTTCAAATAGCAAGTTACGTTCCATGGGCAAGAGTTGACACTACCACATTGTGTCTTGATTGATATTCTAAAACTCTTGCTTTATGTGATGCTTTATTAGTTTTGCCTCGAAGACAAGACTTATCCCAAAAACCTCCCAAAAGAACAAGTTATGCCCAATGAATAAGTGTTGACCCTACCACATTGTTTCTTGATTTATGAGATGTTCTATAACTCTTGCCTTAAAAGCAAAACTTAACTCAAGAATTTTCAAACAACAAGTTATGTTCCACAAGCAAGACTTGACACTACCACAATGTATCTTGATTTATGAGTTGTTCTATAATTTTTGCTTTAGAGTCAAGACTTATCCCAAAGGACTTCCTAACAATAAGTCATGCTATTAAATTTGCTTTGATGTAAAAAGAAAAAAAGAAGATTTCTGTGTGGACTATCCAACTTTTTATTTATTAGCAAAATATAATAGAAGTTGAGGAAAAAAAGAACAAACAAAATCAACAACATATCCAATATATTCCCACCAAGTGGGATCTGGGGAGGGTAACTGTACACAGTCCATACCACTACCTCAAATGTGAGATAGAGAGGCTATTTTTTATAGACCCCCAAATCAAAATAAAATAATCTAAGATAAGATAAGAAATAGTAATAGAACAAGATACAATTGAAATTAACGTATTCAATAATACAAAAGCAAGATACTCCAAGTATACACCCAAACATATAACATCCCAACTCAGACTAACCTTCTATCCTAATTCGCCTACTCCACAACTTCCTATCCAGGGTCATATCCTCGGTGAGCTGAAGCTACTCCATATCATGTCTAATCACCTCCTTCCAATATTTCTTTAGTCTACCTCTACCTCGCTTGAAACCATCCCTAGCCAATCTCTCATAGGGCATCCGTGCTTCTCCGAATCCCATGACCGAACCTTCTCAACCTCGCTTTCCTCATCTTGTCCTCCACTGAAGCCACTCTCACTTTATCTAGAATAAACTCATTTCTAATTCTATCTTTTCCAGTACACCACACATCCACCGAAGCATTCTCATCTTTTCCACCTTCATCTTTTGAAAATTGAGAAAAATAAAAATAAATTTTGAGAAAAATAATAAAGGAAAAATGAAAAATGAGAAATGATTAAAAAATAAAAAGTAATGATTAAGAACAATGAATTAAAAAAATTAGAGAGAATGAAGAAATAAATAATGTTTGAGAAAAAAAGAAAAAAGTAAAATAAAAATAAAAATTAAGGCAAATTAAGTAAAACAAGAAAAATAAAAGTTAAGATAAAAAAAAAAAAAAAATTAAGAGACAAATGAGGATAAAAATTTAAAAATATTTAACATTTAGAGGAACAAAAATATACTTATACTATACATAAATAAAAGAAAGAAAGACTAATATTTAAAAAAAAATTCAGTTCAAAAATCCAAATCACCCACTATTGTATCATCACATGTATTTTCCTCCGGCCTAAGGCCTACCCTCTAATGAGTTGATGGATCTAAATTGAGACCCAAAAAATCCGTGTCATTTTGGGCTTCCCATTTCATATGTGTGCAGCTTCGCTAAGTTACCACTACTGCCTCAGAAGTCAACAGTGAAGTAGTTCTCGTTTCTCCATTCACATCAAAACTTTAAGTTGTTCTCTCTATTTCCTTAGTATTTTCCTTTATTTTTTATGACACTAGTTTTCGGCGTAATATGGGCTCACCTCCACTAATTTCATGCTCTCCAACTCCTACCAACAACAGTTATCATATCACTCGATTCACCAAGACTAGGTCAGGTGAGAAAGAAATCACGATGTCTTTTTATCTCTGCTGTGATTTGAACCTGAGACCTTATGGCTCTCACCTACTTTATTAACCACTGGATCACGCCCTTGGTACAATAGCTGTTCTAGCTATCCAAAGCAATAGTTTTTTACTATTCATTTTTTGCAGTTGAAAATATATAGATTTCAAAATTAATTGCTTTAAAAGATCCCCTTGTATGCATTTTACTTAATCTGGGGTAATGTAGTTGTGGTAGTTAACAGCTAGTTGAATTAGACAAAAGTTGTTAATAGAGGAAAAGAAACTTTCAACTTCTTTGATAAGTTCTCAGTCTTTCGAATTCACATTGTCCTCATTTGTTGTCGTGCATTTGGATATGTTGAATTTATCCAAATAACCTTTAATCTTGGTTTTAAGCATGTCGCATGAAAAATTAAAATTAAAGAGTTGCCAAAAAAGAAAGAGAAATTCTTTTGGAGACATACTAAAAAAGGAAATTAACACAATAAATTGAAATAGAGGGAGTACAGCTTAGTGAAATAAGAACTGCATTAGTACTTCATTAAATGTAAATTTTCAATTATGGTTTGATTAACAGGTGCATTTGTTTTGTTGTCCGTGGTAGTAGTTGTAGCATTTCGCGGGTAGTATCTTATTCTTGGAGTTGCAAGGTGTAATATTCTAATTTATTATTATTTTTAATGAAGAGTTAATTGGTAATTATAATCAATAATTGATATTAATTAAGGAATTAAAAGAGAGCAAGCCAAAGCTCTAATCTTTTTCTTCAGTTTCACGACTGAAACACTACAAATAGAACTCTAAGGCTGTTTCTTTTTATCCCATTATTCTGGAGAAGGAAGCAAAGCAACATAGAAAGGTAGCTTGATAGAGATTAAATGTCAAGTATGAGATTTTCTCTATCTTTTACGTAAATTAATTTTATATAGTGGTAACATTCTTGTCGGGAAAAAGAAAAGAAGAGAAAAAAAAAAGAAAAATTGTCATGTATGATGGGTGGGTGGCTGCTACTGTAGTGAAAGAATTAACATTGGCTAATGCTAATTAGGCAGTGGGAAAAATACATAGAAAGAAAGGAATCAAAGTATGTAACTTCGGGCACAAAGTATATTTTCTTCACACATGTTGTTTCAATTTTCTGTTGTTAACACTTTAAGCAAATCATTAGGGAATATTCATGATGAGGCAATCATTAGATATTGATGAGAGAAATCATTGACTGGTATTTTGAAATTCTTTGTTTTGCAGCCTTCCCTTGTTAGATGATCCTTAATTCATGGGTTAAGGTGTGAGATATTAAGATTTAAGTCTAAATTTAAAATTTAACGATGTTGAGACTTGACCCCGAATAATAGAATTGATATTTTTATTTGATATTGTTGTGTAGATTGAAGCCATTGGAGGCTAGTTGATTGGTGTTCTATGCATAGTGAGGTTAGAGAACTTGTTGTTAGCGAGGTAAGTGAGACTTTAAGCTTTGGTGCTTGCTTTTCAAATTTATTTTAAAAATATATTTTTATCTGTCCAGTTCATGTGTTAGGATGAGCGTGTGCTTGGAAGAATCAACAGTCTTTAGGGCCGGCCGCATGTACTTTATGTTAAGAATACTAAATCTCCTTTTATAAATTATTTCGTGATGTGATATGCTTGTGTACTATGAGATTGGGGCATTGTGTATGCTTCTTAATTCCTTTAGGGCATTGTGTATGCTACTTAATTCCTTTGGGGCATTGTGTATGTTTCCCTTGAGCATTATGTATGCTTGTTGATTTTATATGGGACATTGTGTATGTTTCCCTAGAGCATTGTGTATGCTTATTGATTTGATATGAAACATTGTGTATGCTCCCTCTGAGTATTGTGTATACTCCTGATATATTTGATGCATTGTATATGTTGCCCGAAACTTCTTGAGATGGCTAATTACTTTGATTTCAAATGGTTATAAGTGCTCTGTATGAAATTGTATTGAGATATATGGTTCTTGATGAAGGATTATTGAGCCTCGTTGGTTACCTTATTATGATATAGTTTCGTGTGTAATAACTTTATGTTCTTGGTGTTGTTGTATTTTCTAATACTTATCCCAGGAGTACTTAAAGCAGCGAGCCAATAATCTTACTAAGTTATATTTACATATAGCTCACTCTTTACTTACATGTTTACAGATACAGTTGCAGAGGGAGAAATTAGTGGCTGACGGTTCTTACATGTAAATTCCATTGCTGAGGTAAACCTTCCCAATTGGTCGTGAAGGCTATCATTCAGCGTTAGATCTTTTAGATTACATTTATTTTCATTGGGTTTGCATGCTTGAAAGTTGAACTCATGTAACTCTATTTAGATACTTCACGAACTTAGAGTGGGACTTGGGTTAGAGATTTGATATCTAAACTACTGCTATTTTCATAAAACTCTAAGTGGTATCTTGTTGGATAGTTACTCTGTGTTAATGATTATTTTATGCATGTGGGTTGTATATGTGTGTTTGTAGACCATGTGAATGTATGGAAAATTGGTTCTCCCAATAAGTGGTGTTAGCGGGAGCCAGTCATGTCTAAGGATTATTTTGGGACATGACACTAAGAGTCATTTTTGGTTTCGGATAGTGCCTTTTTTCTGCTATTGTTTGTTGTTTTGTTACTACCTTTTGTTTCTTATTCTTATATTATGTCTTTTCCTATGTTTTTTTGTCTCGAGATGGGAGTCTATCGAAAACAACCTTGTTATCTCACTTATGAGATAGTGGCATGGACTGTGTACATTCCACTCTCCCCAGACCCCACTTTGTAGAGATATACTGGGTATGTTCTTATTGTTGTTGGTTTGATTAACAGTTGAAACTTGGTATAGATATGCTTATTTCAAGGGAGGCTAGTTATAAAATCTGAGAGAGAGAAGTAGTCGAAAGATGATGTTTTAAGATTGGCATAATTGGGTGGTTTACCAAATAATTTTTGGTAGGGTGACTCGTTATTTAAGATGGGCATAGGTAGCCAATTAATGAGATAAACAACATGATGGTAGGCAAAAGACCAAAGTTTTGGTGGTAGGGATGCTTCATGGAAAAGGTTTTGACTGTTTCAAAAGTATGACGATGACAACGTTCAGCTATGGCAATGCGTCATAGTGTGTAGAGAGGTGAAACTAAATTTTCAATCCCATTTATTGAAGTTAGGATTGAAGACTTTTTTATTCATCCCCTCCATCAAAATTAGAGGACGAAAAAATTAAAGAGATTTAATTTTTGTTTTGAAAAAATTCTCTACTAAAGGACGAAAATTTTGGAGCAAAGAGGCGACTTCACTATTATTTTTATTGTATATAACCAAGTATACTTGTTGCATAAATCAACAAAAATACAGTAATATAACTTTTTGTCTAGTGATAAAACGGGCGATGGTCCCCATAAATCAATAAAGATAACCTGAAGATGAACATTACTGATAAATAGCAAACGATGTGCTTTATTCGAAGAACAAGCATTAAAAAATTCAAATTTTTCTTTAGTAGCAACAAGTAAAGATAACTTCTTCAAACTAAAGTTTAAATTCATCAAATGAGGATGACCCAAGCGACAATGCCATAGCTGAAAAGAAACTTTTGTGGAGATAAGGCTGATGGATATTGGTGGTCTGGTTGGCAGATATGGCCACTCATAGAGTCCATTTTTATTCCGTCCTTTCTCCAGCGACTTCGGAGTATGCAGGTCCTTCGCAAGAAAAGTAAAAGGAAAAAATTCAACAGATGTTAGATTGTCTTGACAAAACTTGGCTACAGAAATAAGATTTTTTTAATTGATGAAGCAAATAGAGTGTTAGAAAGCCTGGAAGCAGAATTGGATGCTTCTATTTGAGTTGAACTAGTATGATTAATGGGAATGGTTTTGCCGTCACCCATAGATATTCCCTCATTGGTTGTATACTCTTCAAGATTGTGAGGTTCAGCCGTGACATGATGAGTCGCACCAGAATCCACTATCCAGAACCCATGAGTCTTCTGTTGACTTCAAACTAGAGGCAAGGTTGACCTTAGCTTGAAAATGATTGTGCGATTTGGAACTTCATACATCTACAATGTGACCAAATTTTTGTCATCGAACAAATTGTCTTGAATTTGATCTCCAATTTTGCTGATTGTTGGAGTTGTACTGTCGACCAGATTGGTTCCATTGTTGATTGTTAATTATTGAAGTGACGACTATTCTTGTTAGAATGGGGTGGCATATTTGTATTCTGTGCTATAACAGTTGTGATATTGAAAGATGACTTCTCAAGATCTTTGTCCTTGAGGAAAAACTCATGACCTGCCAGTTTGTAAAACCATTCTTCAAAACTCTTGGAATAGTCTCTTGCTCTTACAGCAGCAGAGATTTCACGATACTCGGTGCGCAGACCATGTAAAATCTTGACAATAAGTTCAATATCTGTTACTGGTGATCCAACAACTTTGAGAGCATCAGAGAGAGATCAAACCTTTTGTAATTATTCTGTAACTGATTTAAAGTCTTTCTTGATATTTTGCAATTGGTTGCGCAAGCTAAAATTACGAGTGTGACTCTTATTTCCGTAAGCCGTGTGATGAAGTTCCCAGGCTGTCTTAGCAGATGGAGTTATGGTAACAGTTGGCACAATGGTGGGGTCGACGGATGCCATCATTGCTTGCTGGATCAATTGGTCCTAAGAGAACCAAATTTGGTATCTGGGATTTGGCATCGTAAGGTTATCTTGGGTAACAGTCAATGGTGGTGCAGGTTTTGATTCGTCAAGATGTCCCTTGAGTTGATGGACATTGAGTAGCATCACAAGTTGTGCTTTCCAAGTCTGGAAGTTGAGGTTACCTTGCAGTTTGATAGGTAACTGAGACGCAGGATTGAATTGTACCACATGAATAATAGGTGAAACAGCAGAAACACTGTTGTTTTCACCATAGTTAATAAAAACTGGAGAGATTGTTTCTTGAGATGCATCCATAGATGGGAAGAGAAAAAGTATCTAGCTCGTAAGAGGCAAGAGGTGTTGCTACCATATAAAATTTGATACAGAGAAATAGTTGAAAAATGATTTTTTTTCCTTCAGCATCTAAGCTTTAAATACAAAAAATAACAATCTACTAAACTTAAGGAAGCTAATTGCTATGTATATTCTTAAACAGTTGGCGGAGTCTTCTACAGATATACAATAACCACAAAAGTAAACTCCTACAATAGGAGGAGTCTTTTACAGCTGCTTAGTAACTTATTCTAATAATGATAAGATGAATTATTATGCTTAATACTAGTAACTAGTCCTGTCATAATGGATAAAAAAACAAGTCTCTTGCCCAATTAAAAAGGTTGAATGATTGATCTTTTCAGACGGATCGAATATGGTTCATCTCTATATTATTCTTGGTAAAAAATGGGTATGTGATGGGTCAAAAAAGATTAGGATTTCACCTATTCATTTCTTGACCTGCTGAGATTTTTTACGTGAAACTGTGAAAGGTTACTTATACTAAGAGAAAATCTCTATGCAGTCATTTTCATCATTTAGTTTTATGTTTTCTCTTCTTTATTTGTATTTCTTCTCTAGCCCTTTTTCTCTTGGTTTTATCTCGCCTTTTGCTTTTTGATAGGTTTTCTATTTGTCTTTGAATTTCTTCTTCTTTGTTTTGTGGTATTTCTTTTCTTTGGATTTCTGCAGGTACTACTCAACCAGTGGAAAACAAAGCAGCTAATTAGCAAATCCTTTCGGTTTTCAAATTGAAGAAAGGATCATGAGTTTTCTTTCTCTGAACATAAAAGAACCATATAAATACACATGTTTCAGTCACCTGACCATTTTTCATCCATACCAAATATGAGTTCGAATATTTTATCTATCTTTCCTAACCCATTTTCAACTCGCCCCTATCTAATTTGATCCACCCATTTGCCAAAACTACCTAAATCCAATCCAATAGTAGAAACATCGGCAAAACTCAGAATGACTGATAGTAAAGAACCTGATTAAGTTATAAGCTAGTAGATATTCTGACTTCTATTAATTTCTTTTAGAATCAAATAAAGCCGATGAATTGGAGATAATGAATTAAGGATTAAACTTTTTGTGGAACAGACATGAAAGGTTATACCTTTTCATAATATTAATATAAAGACTGTTTCTTTTCTCAAATGGAAAATTAAAAAGAGAGGGGGGGAGGGAGGGAGGGAAGGAAGAGAAAGATAGGGAAAGGAGGAGAGAGAAGGAGATAGAGAGAGAGGGAGAGAAAGGGAGGGAGGGAGGAAGAGAGATTGAAAGAGGGAGAGGGGAAAGAGAGAGAGGGATAGGGAGGGAGAGAGATACTTTGGTTTTGTTGATTTGTCTTTCGGCTTGGAAGATCCAGATTTTTGCTTAAAGCTGATTTAATAATCTGAATCATTGAGGTAAAAGTAAAAGGCTAACAGAGAAAAGGACAAGGTATACATAATTCTTCAGCCAGAAAATACTTGGAAACCAAAATGCCAATTTACACCTAAGAATTATCTTATTAGCCTTTGAAATAGTCTTTGGACTTAAAGTAAACTGGAGTAAAGAGTTGCATCTTTTTTGTTAATATGGATAATATCATTAAGGAGTTCGCTGAAATTTTGGGGTGTAATGTGATGACCCGCTACATCATCATGCCGCCTAGGTACATTTGGCACACTATTTTTAAATCTCAGTTGGTGACATAAGAAGAAGGTAGCATTTATTGGAAGCACTAGATAATTTTGGATGTTTTCTTTGAAAGGCCTTACAACCCTATGAATTTTCTAGGAAAGTTCTTGAAACTTTCTAGCTTTGTAGAGAATTCTAGAGAAAGCCCTTACCTTGTACTTGTAATTATTATGCCCCTAGCCCCTAGATAACTAGTATAAATAGGGGGTCATTCATTTGTAAATCATCAAGCAAAATCCATCAAGTTCTCTGTAACACAAAAGCTTTATTTATGAAATTTCTCTTGTCTTCTATATCTAGATTTTTATTAATATATTTAGTGTACCAATCTAGGTGAACTTGGTATAACAAGATTGTGAGCAAGTTGTCAAATACAACACATGCACTTAGTTTAAGACTTAGGACGTGACAATGTGGTATTAGAGCAAAGGTTGTAACTAAGGGAATGACGAACAATGGAGAAATCAACCTTGTTAACATCCAAGCTAATGTTATGAAGGATGCTGCTGTCAAGAAGAGCCATATCAAAAAAAAAAGAATGCCACCAACAAGTGTCAGGAGGTGCCACCTATGATGGTGTCAAGCAAAGAACTTACCTCCCAAGAACTATCTACCACTGAGGCAAACGAGAATGACATGGAAATCCTTCCTAAGGATGCTTCACTCGATAAAAAGTAGGTTATGAAGGTTAATATAGAAATAGTCGTGGTCAAGATCTTTGGACAACACTAAGGGGAGGTGGAGGATATCCTAAACATTCTTGAGGTGCACACTCTTGAAGAGATTGAGAGCATCCAGAATGACTTGTAGGGCACAAGCAGACGAGTTTGACCTAACGCTAACCATTAGTGCCTTGGATTGCAGGTTCATGGAGTTGTTGAGCACCGGTGATGACATGAAGGTAAAGATGGAAGCACTGAAGGAGCAGTTCGATACTGGTGTGTTTGAGGATACCATTAATGTTATGAAGGGGGATACAAAGATTAAGGTTCCCAATGTGGATAACGTTGTGAGGGGTTTGTTCACCATTAACTGTAGAATCAGTTCAAGATAGAGTCCAAGCGACAATTCATCCAAGATAGATGACGCTGAGAGGGGTTTGTTCACCATTAACTATGGGATCAGTTCAAGCCAGATTCCAAGTGATAATTCATCCCAAACAATCTCTGATACGAGGCAAGGCACAAACATAGGGAGTTGAAATAGACAAGAAGCATATGTGACTGTGTTAGGGAGTTTACCACCTTTATGATTTAAATTCTCAACCCAGCCAACTATGACTTGGTTCACTTCATGGACGGGTTGCAGAATTAACCTAAGTAGGAGTTGTAATGTGGCAATTCATGAATATAGACCAAGCCATAATAGAAGCTGAGTCTTGATGTATTTTAAGTATGACAGAGGATAAAGCAAGGAGTCAAAGGGTAGCAATGTCAAAGGCAAGGGAGATCGTGGCAAAAGCAAAGAGACCTACTAACAACGCCCTATGACTCAAGATGCCTATAAGTTGTACTTCAAGAAGTCAAGTGGTCATTAAGGCTATGTTGAGAAGAAGGCACATAAGGGTAGTGAACTGTTTGACATAGTCATGAATGCTTCCAGTTTGCTTTAACTCCCTAAGTTTGTTCCTTGCCTCGTACCTGACATTGTTTAGGAAGAATTGTCGTCTGAACTCGGTCTTGAACTGACTCACATGTTAATGTTGCAAAAACTTCTCTTATTTTTTGCCATACACCAATACAATATTGATCTTGTTCTCATTGTCTCTCACTTTGTTGTGCCTTAAATAGTTCTCTAAGTTCTAAAAGAAATTCTCTTCTTATTGGATGTCATGGACACCTTTGAACCCTGGTGGCTTGTAGCCTTCGATCTTGGTCTCCCTCGTCACAACAACATTGTTGGTTGCCTCACCCGGACCAACATCGACTTGCTCCTTGAGTGCCTTCATGGAATCAATAGTGCTCAGCGCCTCCATGAGCCTGTACTCCAAGGCACTAATGATGTGCTTTAGTTTAAACTTCGCCTACTTGTTCCCCTCCAAGTTATTTCAAGTGCTCTTAATTTCTTCAAGAGTGTGCAACTCAAGAATGTTTAGGGTTTGTTCCACTTCCACTAAACGTTGGCCAAAGATCTTGACAACATTTATTCCCATATTAACCTTCATAACTCACTCTCTATTCAACGAGACATCCTTAGGCAGGACTTCCACATTATCCTCGCTTACCTCGGCAAATGGTTCTTGGGATGTAAGTCCTTCGGTTTACACAATCTTGGTTGACACCTCCTAGCTCTTGTTGGTGGTATTTTTTTTATCTCGCTTCTTGCCAGCGGCCTTCTGACGACATTAACTAGATATTAGCAACGTTGATTTATCTGTCGTTGCCATTCCCTTAGGTTCAATTTTTTCTTTGATACTACGTTGTCACGTCTTATCTTAAAACTAGATACATGTGCAACACTTGGCAACTTGCTCACTGTCTTGCTAGAAAGTTAACCTAGATGGCTACACTTAAGATCGTTAAGGGAATGCTACTTAAGGAATACAAGAGAAGTTTGTTAATAGGAGCTTTTGTATTACAGAGAACTGCTTGATTATTTACAAAGAACGGCCCATGTTTATTATACTGGATGTCTAGGGGTTAGTGTACAAATAATAATGGATGTACATGTTCCTTGTATTTACAATGGCTTTCTCTAGAATTCTTTACAAGGCTAGAAAGTTCCAAGGACTTTTCTAGCCAATCCGCTCGAAGGTCTTCCACTGAAAATATTCATATTTTTCTAGAACCTTCGCTCAAGTACTTGCCTTCTTCTTATATAAGCATGCCACTTGGCAAAAATGTGTGCCAAGTGGCACCTAAGTGGCATGATGATGTGGCAGGTCATCACATTTAGCTCTGAAAAGTTTCCTACTACTTATATGAGAATTCCTTTGGTTGTTGTGAGAAGTATAAGAGAAAAATATTTTTGAGTTGTTGTCTCTAAATTATTACATTGAGATTCTATTTACAGATACTACATTGGACTCCTTTTCCAACTAGGACACTGACACTACCATCCTTTTCCAAGTAAGATTCTATATAATATTCCTATTCCTGATCATATTCTAACATTCTCCCTTAAGCTGGTGCATACAAGTCATGTGTACCGAGCTTGTTACAAATGTAATTAATACAAGGACTAGTGAGGGACTTGGGGAAAATATCTGCAAGCTAATCACTCGATTTCACAAATTTTGTAACAATATCTCTAAAAAGTATCTTCTCTCTCACAAAGTGATATTCAATCTCAATGTGCTTAGTCCTCTCATGAAATACCGGATTTGATTTGATATAAAGAGTTGATTGGTTGTCACACAAAATTTTTATTTTATCGATTTCTCCAAATTTTAACTCTCTCAGCCTAAGTTACTCGAACTCTTCACTTTCGGTGCAGTATTACCCATGTCAACATGACATGGGTGTGGGTGTGGGATCCATACCCGATATGGCCAACCGATTTTAGGTACTTTGACCAAAATTGACGGGGAAAGTCTGGACAGATTTAAGAAATTCTATAATCAAAATAAAAGCTAAGGTGAAATTGAAGAAAATAGAACACCTTGTGTATAGAAATCTCTATGTTATTGCTTTTCTTTTTATCTCCTTTTAGGATTTTCTTCTTGAAAAATATTTTCTCCTTAAGTTTTTCACATAATATCTCAAAATTTATGTTTTATAACTCTATTTTTAGATATTTAAATTATTTTTTGCGGAATCCCTGCACCCATATCCATCCCTAGATCCATATTCCCAAATCTTTAAATTGAAACTGTGAAGGATCTAACCTCTAGATCCATACTCGTATCGGACACCCGCACCCGAGTTCGAGCAACTTAGCTCTCAACAACCTCTTAATCCAAACTAGCTCACAAGTGGCTACCGTCACTGCTCGATATTCTTCTTTTGCACTAGATCGAGTAACCACACACTGTGTTTTACTCTTCCAGGACACTAAATTACCTTCTACTAAAACATAATATTTGAATGTAGAACGTCTATCACAAAGTGATCTTGCCCAATCAGCATCTGTGTATCCAACGATTTGCTCATTACCTTCTGATCCTCGAAGAGTAGTCCTTTACCTAGAGCTGGCTTAATATATCGTACAATACGAACAACCGCTTCTTAATGACTATCATAGGGAGAATCCATAAACCGATTCAAACCCTCACAAGATAGGAAATGTCAGGTCTGGTCACTGTGAGATAATTAAACTTACCAACTAGACACCTATATCTTCCAGGATTATTGAATGACTCCCCTTGTCCTGGTAGGAGTTTAGTATTCAGATCCATAGGAGTGTCAATAGGTTTACATCCCATTATTTTTGTCTCCACGAGAATATCTAAGGCATGTTTGTATTGTGAAATAACAATACCTGGTCTGATTTGAGCAACTTCAAAACCTAAAAAATACTTTAGTCTGTCAAGGTCTTTAGTTTGGAAATATTGATAGAGGTGTTGCTTCAAACTAATGATACCTTCTTGATCATTGTCGGTAATGAAGATATCATCAATGTAAACCACCAAATAAATATATAGATTTGGAGTAGACTGTGAATAAAATACAGAGTGATCTGCCTCACTACGAATCATGCCTGATAAAAGAGTCCACAGGGAACAGTATGTTATAAGTTAGGCACGAGTCAAATGACTGGTCGATGCAAAATTAAATGGACAGACATGTTGAACGAAATTTAAAGTGACAAAGAATAGGGGATTAGTTTGGTCAACTCCTTTTGCTTTGGTTTGGTTATTATTGCCTAAAGTGATAGATGAAAGAGATTGAATAAACAATATTTGATAGAAGTGATTTATCACCAAAAATATGATCAGAAGTACCTGAGTCCTCAACCCATGATCCAAAGGTAGGAGATTGTGTAGTTGAGGCTACTAGTTTGCTTATTTGCTCGATACTGAGGATACTCATTATATTGCTTTTCAAATAAATACACTCATTGATTGCATGTGGTGTTAGACCGAGCAACTTGAACATTTTTAGATGGTCGACTATACAAAGAATAGCATATTTCACGAGTACATCCAAACCCATTACAATAAGTACACTGAGTCGAGAATAACATATATCACAAGTGTGTCCGGGCCTTTTACAATAACTACACCTAGGTCGAAATCTTCCAAAATGACCTCCTCCTCATCGATTCTTCATGACTGTGACATTTGATTCTATGATTTTCTCATTAAGGGTTCAAACTTAATCATAGGACTAAAACGAGCAAAAAATATGTTGCCGAAATTTGGAAAAAAAGTGTTCAGTCATTGAAATTTGAAAATAAAGTGCTCGCCCGAAAATTAGATCGAACTATCGGAACTTGATTGGAATCAAGAAATAACTATATGGGCAACCTCGGATTAAAGAGGCAACCTTACTGGAAAGAGAACCTACAAAAAAAAGTGGTCGAAAATTGCTCACGCGCTCACCATAGATCTGCTTCTGGCAGCGCCTGAGGGCGCGTGTAGTACTTGTTTCCGGCAAATCTGACTGGGATTTTGTCATTGGAAAGTTTCAAACCTAGTGGTGGACTAGTTTTTGGAAAATAAAGAACTGACTAACAAGGTCACTGAAAAATTTGCAGTGACGACTGATTTCACTAGAATGATGCACAACGATACTTTTTTCACCAATGCTCAGATACCATGTGAGAAATATAAGAGAAAAATATTATTGAGTTGTTTCTAAAATATTACATTGAGATCCTATTTGTCGAATGAGCTGACAGATTGAGGCAGCATCTACTCCATAATAACTGACAGATTTCAATCAATCTGCTCCACAAATCAGCTAGCAGATTTGACTGTAATCAGCTCCTGTAAATATGGGATAGCATGTATCTTAGGAAAATATATTATTTTTTATTCTAGGAAATAGATTAGAGGAAATCCCTTGATTCAAGAATCTGATTAGTTTATTTTGATCTTATTTTTCTCTTATAAATACTATACAATTCTATGAATAAAAAATATACTTTTGCAGTATATGAACTTTCACTATTTATAGACATTACATTATACATCTTTTCCAACTAGGGCACTTACACTAAGTAGGATTCTACATACTCCCTTCGTTTCAAAAAGAATGATCTACTTTCCTTTTTAGTCCGTTTAAAAAAGAATGGTTCTTTTTCTTTTTTTGACAATACTTTAATTTCAACTTTCCACATGGCATGTTTAGGACCACAAGATTAAAAGATATTTTGATACATTTGACACAACTTTAATTTAAGGCCATAAAATTCAAAATCTTTTTTATATTCTTAAATTTTGTATCAAATTAAAGTAGGTCATTCTTTTTTAAACGGAGGAAGCGATATTTTTATTGGTACTCATATTCTAACATTTGTAAAAAGAATGACATTGGTGTTTGGCGAGGTGTTATCGACGAGTGAGAAAAATTATCTTTGGGAAGAAGCAGTATCTCTTTGGTGGAAGACTGATATTGGTTAATTATATTTTGGATGGTGTACAAACTTATTTAATGTCATTAGTACCAATCCTAGCAAAGGTGGACCACCCATGTCTTCCTTCCCCTTCGTCCAGCCTAGTGAGATTAGATTTCTAGAACAAAGTGAAGTGATAGGAAGAGAAGACTTCTGGTAGGAAATCCCTCTATTCATGAAAGCCTTTTTTTAAGGTTAAGGAGAAAACGAGAGCGCTCCTGCGCTCCAGCTGAAGAAAGGAGTTTTGGAAACTTACCTTATTATTATATTAAAAGGGGGAAAGGGTTCTAAACCTATCTGACTAATAAGAAGAAAGGGGTGTTTAGCCACTTGACAAGTCGCATAACTCCTAAACAGTCTATTTTGCTTTTAAGTGGCTAAAATAGGAGGGCGTGGAGTGAGGGACCTCTAAATGCATAATGACTGTCTCATGTATAAGTGGTTATGGAGGTGGAACGATGATAGAGATGCTATTTAGAAGTCTGTTATAGATTTCAAGTACAGGAGAGAGCGGTTTTGGGAACTAAGCCTATAAAATCTCCATATGGGGTGACTATGTGGAAGCACATAGTAAATTGTATAGGGTGAATTTAAGAATATTATTAAAAAGGTGGGGAATGGAAACAAATCAGATAATGGTCTGAGAGACGGTGTGATGAGAGGCTGTTGAAGAATCAATTTCCAACCATTTACAGTTTGGTTTTAGATCAAGAGTGTCTGCCGGCTGATTCTTTTGTTGAAGGAGGCTGTAGCTTCCATTTCAAGAGGGATTTTAATGATGGGGAGCTGGATGAAGAAGCTTCTTTTTTGGAGAAAATGCAGAGTTTTAAGTTTGAAGGAGAGAAGGAGAATACACAGATATAGCTTGCAAATACCTCTTGGAAGTTTCAAGTGAAATAAGGCTTTGAATGACTGCAAGAACAGAATCATAGTTTGGAAAACTAAGGCCCAAACCAAAGTAGCATGCTTTGGGCGGATTTGCTCCTTGTTTGACTCAAGATAATTTACAAAGAGGGGATTTATCTGATGTAATAGGTGTTTTCTATGTGAATACTCTGAAGAAATTGCTAGTCACTTATTGTTGCCTATGTTGCTTGGGCTCTTCAAATATGTCAATTGGTGCATGTTGGATAGTGTATTTTTGGAGAATCCGTCAGGAATCCAGAAACGAAAGTGAAGAGTCCGCTCTACTTAGGTTGTTGCACTGTGAACAAACATAGCTGATCGGGTCCTTATTTTGAATATCTTTGGTGTTTTTTGGATGATGCAGATGCCGCAGAGCTTTAAAGATCTACTAAATTGTTGGCAAGGTCAGGGTATGGAAAGAAAGCAGATGAATATTTGGAGATAATTCCCCCATGCATCATCAGGACGGTGTTGCATGAGAGAAACAAAGATGCTTTGAAAGAAAAAGGAGTTGATTGCCTATGTAGATTTAGATTCTTGCAAGACTTGTTTTGTTGGCATACTTTTTTTGTTTTTGTTATGCTTGATCTCAATTTATGGACTCTCTAGATACTTTTTTTGCATAGTGTTTGATGGAATCCAGAATTTTTTAATATTTGCAGTACCTTGGTACTGTTTCATCAATAAACTTTTTACCTTATCAAAAAAATAAAAAAAAAAATGTCAACTATAGATGTGCTGTTATAAGGCGATTCCTTGTAATTTCAAACTCAGATTCTTGAGTTTCTTGAACATTTCGTCTCATAAGCAGGTTTCCATGCTAGAGGGCTGTCATGGGAGCAGAACAGCCAAAAGACCCATCAAAAGAGATGGACTGGAAAAGTCTGGGTGGAGAAAGTAGGGAGCCTGGTCTTGGACCAGCTGTGAAGAAACGGCTTCCAAAAAAGATTCGACAAGTTCCTGATTATTATTTCCTCCCACGGAGATCCTTACAATATTCCATAGCCTTTTATGGGTCATTTATTCCCTGCCGGAGTTGGTGCAGGGATGCTACTTGAAGTATGGATCAACAAGAAGGTCAAAGGTACGCATATATTGCTCTAATTAATAAAATATTGAATCGAATATATGCCATTGGCTTCCACCGCTCAAGATTGAGAACAAATAAAAATATACAAAAGAAAAGGTTCAAATATGCCACTGAACTATTATAAATGGCTCATTTATGTCATTCGTTAAAAGTTGGGTTCATTCATATCATCACCATTATAAAACTGGTTCATCCATGCCATTACTTTTTAACGGTGATTTTCTAAAAAACTTTTTTGTCACGTGGCCTCTTATCAGAAGTTCACATCATTTTTTTAATTTTTTTTTATTTTTCTTTTTCTTTTTTCTTTTTTAGTTTTGATCCATTAAGAAGAATCACCTACACCCAACCTATCACCTTAACCCGCTTAAATATTACTCTTAATTTTGACCCTAGATTTAAACATATATATAATCATTTAATCTTCGAACATAAAATTTACATACTTGAATACTATGTTTAAAATAATATAGGTTAGAATAATTAATAATTTAAAATGACAAATGAATAAATTGTGATTAAAAATTAATTTGTTTTGACTCTCGAAATCCGAACATCATCACATAATTTAGGACGAAGAGAATACCACATAAATGAAGGACCACAACTTTTAATTAGGAAGAATACCTAAAAATCCCTTTTAAATTTGGATTATAAGTTTTATAATTGAATTATTGGTAATCTTAATTATTTAATGAATTTGGTTATTTGGTAGCCTTTATACTCTTTAATGTGGACGAGACGTAGAGCATAACTTTTTTCTGCGTGGGTAGATTCTTTAATATACACATTAAAGATCCATTAATATACACATAAATAGTGTCTGCATGAGTAGGTACCAAACAATACTAAAAATTATGTGAACAGAAAACACCCTCCGTACCTGGATGGTGGTCTTTTATTTATTTTATATTTTTTTAAACTCTAACATACCTAAAAATAAATTATGCTCTACGTGTCGTCCACGTTAAAAAGTATAAAGGCTACCAAATAACCAAATCCATGAAATAATTAAGACTATCAATAATTCAATTATACAACTTATAATCCAAATTTAGAAGGAATTTTTAGGTATTCTTCCTAATTAAAAGTTGTGGTCCTTCATGTATGTGGTAATCTCTTCGTCCTAAATTATGTAATGATGTTCGGATTTCGAGATTCAAAATAAATTATTTTTTAATCACAATTTATTTATTTGTTATTTTAAATTATTAATTATTCTAACCTATATTATTTTAAACGTAGTATTCAAGTGTGTAAATTTCATGTTCGAAGACTAAATGATTATATATATGTTTAAATCTAGGGTCAAAATTAAGGGTAATATTAAAGTGTGTTAAGGTGATAGGTTAGGTGTGGGTGAATTCTTCTTAATGCATCAAAACTTAAAAATAGAAAAAATTTAAAAAATGACGTGGACCTCTAATAAGAGGCCACGTGGTAAAACAGTTTTTTTGAAAACCACCGTTAAAAAGTAATGGCATGAATGGACCGGTTTTATAATGGCAATAGCATGAATGATCCCAACTTTTAATGGATGACATAAATGAAATATTTATGATAGTTCAGGCACATATTTTAACTTTTTCCCAATACAAAATTTAAGCTAATGTATCAATAGCATGTGAAGCCCTTAGCTTCTTTTTTTCCACAAGTTATTTCAAACCCTTTCTTTAGTAGATTCAAACCAATTTTAGTTCGAGGTGGATATTGTCTTTTGATAGCATATAAAGCCTATAACATTTAACGACCTGTTTTTGGTATTTGGGTAGGGGGACTCCAAGAAATGTGTTATGTAATGCTTGTAAGTCCTTCCTAGTTGATAGAAAGATCCCTGCGGATAGTGTTGAAGTATTTAGATCTTGCTTTTAGATTGTCAAATTTTTGGGACTCTCAGTAAATGTTTATTCCGTAAGATAAATTCTCCTACATTATTCTTTTCATGAAATTGTGAATGTTACAAATCGATGTATGGGAAATAGAATATCAAGTTGATTTAAAATACTAAAGAGTTGTTATTTTAGTGACTCTTTCTAACTTTGGATGTCATGACATGGTTTTACTTTCGTAGTGTTTTAAAATTACAGCAAAATTCCTTTGTCCAATAATTCGTAAGACATCTCTGCCTTGCTCTTGAACTAAATAAGCTCTCCCCTCTGCCTCGTAATCGCAAATCTTTCATCCAGCAAGAAAAACAAATTATGGCCTGGTAACAAGGATACAAGATATAGCTATATACATCTAACTGTTAAATTGCATTACTTACCTTCTTTGTTGAAGTTTGGAGATGGTTCCTCGCTAGTTATTCGTTGGTCCTTTTTTCATCCCACCTGTTGATAATCCATCATTGCTTGAACATTCTTGAAATGATTGTGATCAACCCCTATATAGGGGAATATGTTTTTGTGAATGTTCAAGCGTCTATCCTCATCTAGTACTCCAGGAAAGCATAACAACCCACTCCACTTGAGTGCGGCATAGCATGTGTTTGATTTAGTTTCAATTGATTCAATTATTTTTCTTTTTCACTCTGTATTTTCTGGTTTATCTTTTAAGTTGGTTGTTCTTGTGATTGCAGAGGATGGAGGAGTCATTTGGGAGTTTGACAAATGAAATACCAGATGATTTTGCTGCTCTTTTGCCTGTGCCGTTGTTTTCTGATTTCCTTTTCTCGCCAAGTAGTTTACATCAGCCAAGGCAGTTCAAAAGTTTCTATACAGGATAACGCTATTTTATTTTGTAGTTACTATACATTTGAGGAGTAGAGTGCAACATTAGTTCTTGATGGAATTTGAGTAAATAAAATTGTGCATCTGGAAGTAGTACCACAACTAAAACACGCAGCTTAGTGTTATAAATTGTGATATTGTCAGTATTTTTGTTGTATTTAACGGTCCTACTAGGTCTATCTTGTAACTTTTGATTACGAGCAAGACTTTTATCCATAGTTATCTAAATTTTACTATTTTTATAATATTATTTCTCGTATGGCAAGCTAGTGTTCCTAGTTAGCCACACGTCCAAATTGACTCTAATTAGTTGGAAAATTGTACTTCGTAGATAGATTAAAAAAAAATGTATATATAATATATTAATTATTTTGCCTTTTATTTTCGATGTTTCCCTTAATGAAAATTTTATTTCTTTTATATAATCTTCTTCCAACATAAATTACAGGATAATTATTCAATCTTCACCACCTGCATCTTTTTGTTTGTTTATTAGATAAGCATAGAGATCAAGAACATGGCATTATGTGTGAAAGTAAATGGTTCTTACGAATAATACAAATAATTAAATGTAAAGATTAGAACGAGGGTATCAATCTTTTTGTAAGTCTCTAAAATAATGAAAGCGTGTATCAGTGTTAATATGAAAATATCAAATAGACTAATATTATAATTGAGACTTTCAGATCTATTTATTTCTATATTAAAAAGTGGGAGTAGTGAGGTTTTGTTGACTATGACCTAGCTACTTTGTTCAAAAAGCACTTTCAAGTTTCAAACTAAAACGTGCAAATTGACCAAAGCCAGCCATTTTTTGAGGATGTGCGCTTATCAAATTCCTCTACTATATAACCAAAACTAAAACAGGAAAAACAAACTCTTTGGGCAAAAATCAATCTAAACAAATAGCTAGAGACCATGAAAATTATCTTGTTCATTTCTTTTTGCCATCTTCTTTTTCCTTTCTCCTATGCTTTGGATTCTTCTTCATGTCCAATAAACTTTGATTACATAGAAAGATGTAATTGGGACACTTCTTTATGCACAGAAGAGTCTTTAGAGAAGAGTTGTTGCCAAACTCTCCGTAGTCTCTTTGGTATAGGACTAGCACAACACCTCAAAGAAACATCCATGTTTTATCTCCCAAATGAAGATGCTGCTCTTTCATGTACTTCAGCCTTCAAAGCCAAGCTTTCTTCGATGTCAATATCTCAATCTTTTGTCTCACAGTGCATGAATGGGAGTAATGAGTTCGTTGCTAAGCCTTCGAGCTGTGGAGGGATTGTTTCAATGAAAGATTGGATGGAAAAAGTTGGTCCAAAGAGCCTACTTGACTCATCTTGTACTGGTGATCTTGGAGGGCTTACTAGGTGCAGCTTGTGTGTTGATGCTGGTTTGAAGGTAAATACTTATTTGGTTTCTTTGAATCCGAATTCGACGAATGCTAAGTGTTTTTATTTCACTGCCCTTTATGCTGCTGCTATGGTTAGTGAATTTGGACCTGAGGATCCAAGAACTGCTGGTTGTGTACTTGCCTTGCCCTTGGCTAGTAAGGCTAGAAGATCGCCCCAACTTAGCAAAGAGACTCTGTTAAAATTGGTTTTCGGGTTTTTAGGTGCTTTCTTTGGGATTTTGAGTGCTATAGGTTTCATTATTTTTTACAAGAAATGGGACAAGAAGAGAAAGCAAGATGCATTACATCAAGGGTATGTGACTAGTGTTAAGTCCCAAATTTTGCCCAACACTGGTGCTAAGTGGTTTAAAGTTGGTGAGCTTGAACAAGCCACTAAAGGGTTCTCCCAAAGGAATATGATAGGCCAAGGTGGGAGTGGATCTGTCTATAAAGGGACCCTTTCTGATGGTACCTTAATTGCTGTGAAGAAAATTCTTGATATGGATAGTAAGGGTGATGAGGAGTTTATTAACGAAGCCGAAATTATAAGCAAGATTAGGCATAGGAATCTTCTTCCTCTAAGAGGCTTTTGTGTTACAAGTGATAATGTGAATGGAAAAGGGAGATATTTGGTGTATGATTTCATGCCAAATGGTAGCTTAGATGAACATCTCTTCAACGTTGGAAAGAAACGATTGTCTTGGCCTCAAAGAAAGAATATAATTCTTGATGTGGCTAAAGGACTAGCTTACTTGCATTATGGAATCAAACCTTCGATTTACCACCGGGATATAAAGGCCACAAATATACTTCTGGATATGGATATGAAGGCAAGAGTAGCAGATTTCGGATTAGCTAAGCAAAGCAAAGAAGGACAAACTCATCTTACTACAAGAGTTGCTGGCACATATGGATATCTAGCACCCGAATATGCTCTTTACGGGCAATTAACAGAAAAGAGTGATGTTTATAGCTTTGGGATCGTGATCCTTGAGATCATGAGCGGAAGGAGGGTTCTTGATGCATCGAATTCTTCCCCCACACTTTTGGTCACTGACTGGGCATGGACAATGGTGAAGTCAAGAAATGTGGAAGGCATTTTCGATGCGTCGATAAGGGAGGAAGGGCCAAAGAGAGTTATGGAGAGATTTGTTCATGTTGGGATACTTTGTGCTCATGTTATGGTAGCTTTAAGACCTACAATTGAAGATGCTTTGAGAATGCTTGAAGGAGACATTGATATTCCAATATTACCAGATAGGCCACTACCCCTTGGCTTTGAGTCATTTGAATCATACTCATTACACAGTGATAGATTCAGAGATATTTCAATTAGCAGCAGCAGTAACAGCTTATCAAGGTATATACAAAAATAGAGGACACACGTGCTACAATGGCCGGGACAAAGGGTCACGATTCAAACTTTTTTTTTTTTTTTCAATTTTATGGAAGATAGTTTTTGACCATATTGATAATTGACTATAGGAAAGGTCAATTGAAATACGATTCTGTTACCTTCATTCCTATTGTTTACTATTTTCTTGTAAAGATTTTATTCGAGTAAGGCAGGTACTCTATGTAATCGTACACAAAGGTCGAGTTGATTTTTTGGTATGTACTTAAATAATAGTAGTAATTAGCTCATAACAGTCTTTCTTTCTTTATTTTGTAACAGAAAAATTATTCAACTAATCATAATTATGTTAGAAAGTCACTTTTTTAAACAAAAAATTCACCCAGCTACTGTCATTCAACCAATTCAAGTGATATTATATATGTGACAAATATTGCTGACGTGAAAGTTTTTCTAAGCCAAACTCAAAAAAATAAAAAAAACTACCCATTTTCATAAACCACTAAATCGGTCCGTCTCTTTCCTGCTAAAATCTATTGAATTTATCACTGATGAGTGATTACCATCTCAATGAAACAGTGAAGCTCTATTGAAAGACATATGGCAGCTTCGAGTTGTTCACAATTGAAACTGAAAATATCTTATTATTTAATTACATTCTACAACTAATGTGCTTCTATTTATACGATTTGCTAACCGACTTGTACAGCTGGATGCCACATCAACTTTTCTAATTGCCTAACTAACAAGCTCACAGCTAATTGTAGCAATGCCATCAACTACCCTTCATTTATATAACTTTTATTCCCAACACTCCTCTCAAGCTAGTCAACACACCTAGCTTGCTAACTAGAAACTCATGTTGAACCCTTGCTAAATCTTTTGTCAAGATGTCTGTTTATTGATGTTTAGAGCCCCACATGTTCTGTCTTCACTAGTCCTTTATGAATTTTCTACCTAATGAAATGAAAATCGATTTCTATATGTTTGGTTCTTCCGTGAAAAACTGAATTTGCTGCAATTTGTAGAGCATCCTTACTATCACTGTGCATTATAACTGGACAATCAACTGAAAATCCCAATTCGGTCAACAATGTTGATACTACCTCAGATATTAAACTTGTCTACTCCTGTACTCAACTTCAGCTGAGCTTCTTGACACCATACTTTGCTTCTTTGATTTCCATGAGATCAAAGAATCTCCATGTTTCACTAGAAAGCCCGAGACTCACTTTTTTGTATTAAGACAAGAAACCCAGTCTGTATCATAGTAAACACTACGACCATTGGGTTGTCAACTGCTAAGCAGGATTCCAGGTCCTGGTTCTCTTTTAACATATCTCATGACCCTCCCCGTTGTTTTCCAATGCGAAACTTTAGGATGCTATAAGAACTGACTTAGTAATTGGACTGAATAAGCAATATTTGGCTGGTTAATGTTCGGTACAACATATCACCAATAAGTCTTTGGTACTTTCCTGTATCTTCCAAGATGTTATCATCTGTTTTTCTTATTGCTTCATCAAGTTCTTGAGTAGTAAGTTTCACATTAGATTTCAAAGGAGTTTCAACTGTTTTAGCACTTTCTAATCCCAAATTTAAGAGTATCTCCAATGCATGTTTCCTTTGATTAATCAGAACACCTCTTGTTGATCTGCTAAACTCCACTCAAGGAAAAAATTTGAATTCACCTAGATCCTTGATTTTAAATGCTTTATGTAATAAGTTCTTAGTAGCTTCTATGAGATTTAGATTGTTTCCTATGACTAGCATGTTATCAACATACACCAAGATGATCACCACATCACTACTTGATTTCTGATAAAAGAGAATGATCCAAAGTACTCTGCACAAAACTAGACTTCAATAATGCTTTAGATAATTTCAAGTTCCAATGTCTACTAACTTATTTAAGACTATAAAGGAATTTTTATAGCTTGCATACAAGACTAGACTCCCCTAGCTATAAAAACCCTAGGGTAAACCATATAAACCTCATGATGGAGACCACCTTGAAGAATGACATTATGGACATCAAGTTTATGAATATGACATACATGCTGAGCAACTAAGGATAGCATAGTCCACAGGAAAAAAGGTTTCATGATAATCAAGACCCTCTTATTGACCATACCCCTTAGCAACTAGCCGAGATTTAAACCTTTCAACCTCACTATTAGTCTTCAGTTTAACTTTGTACACCTATGTACATCCAATAGGGGATTAACCATTAGGAAAAGGAACTAAAATCCAAGTACTATTATCTTGAAGAGCTTTAATCTCAAATTGCATAGCCTCAAGCCATGTGCTGTCAAATACAACTTCTTGATAGGACCGAGGTTCTTGAATAGAAGACAAGGAACTCAGATAAGCCTGATAGGAAGCAACTAGACTCGGTAATGGGATAAGTTACTAAGTAAGATAAACCTTTAGTGACAATCATAAAGGAGCTTTAATGGGTCTTTGAGATCTTCTAGGGGCTAAAGGTGCTACATGATCAACATCAGTAGCAAATAAGGGATGTGGTAAGGTAAAACTGGCAGAAAAATTAATAATAACAAGTGAGGGAGTCTATGAAGAGGTAGGAAATGTTGTTATAGAAGTGGTATCATCTGTAAGCAAATTAGGAAAGTCAGATGGAAAAAAGCAAAAGTTTTAAGAAGATAGGTAGCATCTTTGAAGGGAAAAACATATTCCACAAAATGAACAATCTTTGAAGGGAAAAACATATTCCACAAAATGAACATCTCTCTTAAGAATAAACTTTCAGAAGATCAAATAGGATTTAACCTTTAGATATAGAAGAATATCCCATAAAAACAAACTTAATTGCTCTCGGAGAAAACTTATCAACCTTAGGTAATACACTCTCATAACACAAATAACCAAGAGATCTCAAATAAGTAAGCTGAGGTTTCTTGCCAAAGAGAACCTCATATGGAGATTTGATGTGTCATGATTTCATGGAACTTTCGATGCTTAGAATCGAAAAATATGCAAGTACTTAGGTCTGTTTTATTAGATATGATGTGTTTTTATGTCTATTTTGCAGGAAACTAGGTTTTGGAGATTAAACAAAGAAAAAGTGTTGAAGTTTGTTGAGAGACACCACTTACGATCCTACTTATGAGGCGTAAGTACTACTTACAGCCACCGTAAGTGGCATCGTGAGTCTCAGAGTATGTAAGACCAGAGAACCTAAAAGTTAATTTTTGACCTAACATTGATGAAGGGATACTTATGGCTTGTAAGTAGTACTTACGATGTCGTAAGTGCCAATGCAAGTAACAGAAGTTAAAGGTTCAGAGAAGCTAAAGATTGAAGAACTTTCTGACACATACGATGGGGTCACCTACGGGACGTAAGTACCACTTACGCTCTGTAGGTGCCTTCGTAAGTGATGCTCTTGTAGATTGAGGAATTTAGGACACTTACAACACCCACCTATGAGACAAAAGTATCACTTACGGCCCGTAAGTGGGTCCGTAAGTGGCCACCACCTAGTTTTCCCTATTTTTTTGTTAGATTTTGTAGGGTTTCTATGTAATCTATAAATACCCTTTAGATATTTTTGTACTAGTTTACGCACTCTTTACATTCACAAACATATATTAATTTCAATATTCGACTTTTGACTTGGGATCCTTTGTTCTTGGTTAGTTGGTTGATTATTAATTTTAGACTTTAGGTTTTGTTCTTTAATTAGTATGAGATTGTCTCTATGCTTTCTTTTATGAATTTCATGGATCTTCTTGGAACTATGCATGGCTAAACCACCTAACTAGGGTTGTGGAACCTTGGTTGAATAACGAAGTAGACAAAATGTGAGGTCGTTCTAAATCAATGTTTATGCATGTATTGTGGTGTTTTTTGAATCATATACTTTCTTAACTACTGCAAAAGTTAAGAACTTGCTTGTATTCGAGATCATCTTCACAAGAGAGGTCAATATTAAAAAAATTATGACAATTATTTGAGGCTACCAACCTTCGTCTAATCAACTTGACACCCAAAAAGAGATAGTTCAACTGGGATCAAAGACAAGGGTTAGTAAGGCAACACTCTGAGACTCACAAGGTGAAGAGTGAAATTCACCAAGGCGTTCACAAGACGGTTAGTGATATTTATCTTGTCAGATTTTGCATGCAGTACATTGAGATAGTTGAATTGAGCACAATAAGTCTATAAAATTAGAAAGACGAGGGGAACATAGTCGTAGTATTCTTCTCAGATTGATTTCAACTAAAGCAATCAAGACTTGTTGCTACTTTACTGTTTTCACAAAAAAAACCATTTACTTTTTCTTTATTTTTTTAGCTACTTCAACAGATTCATGAGAGATATTCGACCTATTCCCTATAGGTTCAAACCCAACCTCTATTGGGTTATTAGATTTGACATTGACCGCATAATACTTCTTGGAGGTATAATTTTAGGCAACATTAAATTTTGGCATTATTTTCGTGAAATACGATTACGGATTGATTGACAAAGTTTGTTGAAGTTATTGGGTTTTACCTTTCTCTTATTCTTTAGGAGTACGCCAGTCTTTCCCAATACTAGGAGTCAAGGCAATTCCTTGATCCCACTTGATCGAGAGCTTGAAAGAACCCTATGATAAAATCATAGAATGTTAGAACACGATCGTGAATCTTATTATGAAAGGCTTCGAGAGAATCCTATTGGCTTTTCTCCCCCACCTCCTTATGGTGTTCATAAGATAATTGCGTAAACCACTGTACAGTTACTAGTGAAAGAAAATTTAGGGAGGGATAATGAGGCTGTCGGTTATACATATCAAGAGGAGAGATAAAGATAGGAGGCAGATCATCGAGCAAAACTCGAAAGAGGTAGAAGAGATAGAGTTTTAGTACTCCCAACTTATCAGTAGTTGTAAGCATATGATGATCCAGGAGATGACCTGGGGTATGTTGAGCCCATAGAGATAGGAGCTATCATTTCTCCCGAGTTTCCCAAGGGACAAAGTTTGATATCACAAGTGTATGATTCAGCTGCTAAATCTAAAGGGTGTTTTGCGGGTTTACCAATCGATGACACAAATATGCACATCATAAATTTTATTAGAATTTGCACTTCATATAATATACCTGGAGTAAGTCAAAAAGCTTTCAGACTCAGGTTGTTTCGATTCTCTCTAACTGGTGAAGTGACATTATGATTAGGGGAACTACCTCATGGGTCCATTACTACATGGAATGAGTGATGGAAACAGTTCTTAGACTGATTTTTCCTTCCCACCAGAATGTTGTAATTGAAGGACGAGATTTATAATTTCAAGTAATTGCATTTTGAACCAATGTATGAGGCATGGTTTTAATTTAAGAAGAAATTGATGATGGAGCTTAATCACAGAATTTCAGGGAGAAATTTGCTAAAAAATTTCTATTGTGTCTTTAATGCTATTTCCAAAGTTGTTGTGGATATTATTACTGGTGAAGCTTTTATGAGCCTGCGTTGGGAGGCAGCATCATAAATCTTAGATCAAATCTCTCTTACCAACCAAGGGTGGCATACTCGGAGGCAAAAAGAGGCACTAGCACTTATGCTATTAGTCCTTCCAACGAGTAGAGAATTGAAGATGATAGAGTGATTCAAGAAGTTACACAGATAAGGACGGAGATTGTATTATTAACTAAATAATTTGCAACTATGAGTTTCAAGAAGGCAAATGTCGTAGGCACATAAGGTAAAGCACCAAGATTATATGACTCTAATATTGAAGAAGTGACAAAGTATCTAGATAGAGAGTTGGTGGGTTTTCGAGCCAAGGTTCTTCTCAAGACACTCGGAACTCAAGGCAAGAGAATCAAGATCGAAATTATTACGAGGAAAAATATAGAGATCAAAGCAGAGAAAGAGATGGTAACTGGAGGTGTAAGAAAGATTAAAAGAAAAAAGTGGTGTGTATGCTCCATCGGAGAACCGTGACACTGAGTTAACGATGGAGGCATTGCTTACTAAGTTGGTTAAGGGTTTGAAAGTTCAAGAGAGTTGCCTTAAGCAGATTAAGGAAGATATTTCAAGTTTGAGATAAAAAGTGGAGTCGCATGCTACTATGATCAAACAGCTTAAGCAATAATTTGGTCAGATGTCAACAACCTTGAATCAGTATCAGTCGGGCACTCTTTTGAGTAATACTATGTACAATTCAAAGAATGACAATTATTGCCTGGCCATCACTATTCAGAGTGGTAAGGCCACTATTAATCCTCCTATGTCTGTAGTTGATGAAGTTCAGGATGATGTTGCTGATATTAATGATACACCCAAAGAGGAGCCTAAAAAGTTAGTGACTAGTGGTGAGTCATCACAAAAATTGTCGGGTATTGATAAGAGAGTTGAGAAGTATAAGGAAAAGGGAAAAAAAGTCAAGCCTGTATTGAAGACCATTTCACGACCTCTCCCACCTTTTCCCAGAGATTGAAGAAGAAGCAAGAGGAAGAAAAGTATTAGAAGTTCATGTCGATGTTAAAAGAACTGTTTGTTAACATTACTTTTGTGGAAGCATTGGAGTGGATGTTAGGCTATGCGAAATTCATGAAGGATTTAGTTACTAAGAAACATATGGTAATTTTTAAGCCCTCTGATAATATGCACCATTGTAGTGATATTGTTTCTCGTTCATTAGTAAAAAGAAGGAGGACCCCAAAGATTTTACTAGTCCATGTACTATTGGGTCCTTTAACTTCTCTTGAGTTTTATGTGATTTGGAAGATAGTATCAATCTGATGTCGTTGGTGGTGTACAATCAGTTGGGGTTGGGGGCACCTAAACCAATATCTATGAGGTTATTGATCAACCACACCATGAAGAAATCGATTCGTATATTATGTGATATGTTACTGAAATTGGTGTCCTTTATATTTCCAGCTAATTTTGTGATCCTTGACTGTGAGGTGGACTTTGAAGTCTCTATTATCTTGGGAAGGCCCTTCCTAGCTATAGATAGGGCATTGGTTGATATGGAGATGGGGCAGATAAAGTTCAAACTCAATGACGAACATGTGACTTTTAATGTGTGTCAGTCGATATGGCATCCAAAGGATACGAGGGTGGTATCTTTGATAAACACTATTAATGATGATGCATTGACTATCCCTATTGAGAGTTAATTTTTGCCTCCATAACTAAATTTAATTCTAAGTTCTTCAGTTATAAATAAAATTAAAATATTTATTTTGTTGGATGAATTCTTTCTAAAATATTTATTGGTGCAAAATTTGTCATTTAAGAAACGAATTATATATTTTCGTATTCATGTATATGAGACCATATAATTTTGGTCGCTTAAATGATTACTTTATCAAAAATCAATTTTTAATGAAGAAACATCTTGAAAAATAGTTAGTGGGTAAAATTTGGTCATAATATGATTTATTCTTAAAAAGAAAAAATAATTTATTTGAAAATATTTATTTGATTTTACTAAATCAAGAAACTCGAGATTAAACCTGTTATTAATTCATAATAGATTGCAACTAAATTTAGCCAGAATTATTATATTTTGACCATAATTAAAATAATGATCATAATTGCAATGCAATTGACCAATCAATTTTTAATTTGGCTAAAAATTAAATAAATTTAGCTAAATCATAAATCAATTGGATTTATTGTTTAAATAACCCCAAAATCCCCCTTTTAAGCCAAAAACAACTCCTTCCTTCTTTTTAAATTGGGCTAACCCAATACCAGCCCTGCCAGGCCCACATATCAGTTGCCAAATCCACATTTCAACTGCCAAACCAAAATCTTGACCCAAATGTTTCTCCTAATACCTGATCAAAATAACAACTAAACAAAAGAACCACAACCAACCCAATTCAATGACCTGGCCCACACCCTTATATTTTCTTTTCTTTAATTAACCCAACCCCATCGGATAACACCAGTGAACAACGTATAACTTCAATAATATCAACAGCCACAACAGCCAAAACCACCAGCCAACAACCCATAAAATCAACAATTTCAATGTCAAACAATAGCGACCCGACCCGCCAAACGCCGACAACCCGTCAAACAAACAAAAACAAATCCGAATCGGCCAACCTGGCAACCCAAATTCGACAAAACAACTTTCAACGACAACACTTGCAACAACAGCGACCCCACACCAATAACCAAAATAAAAAGTCAACAACAACAACTATTAATTCGGATTTTTCTCAAAACTGTTCGATCTCGTATGAACGCGGACGATTACGTTCAATTCGTGTTTGAATTTTAATTTTTTTGTCCTCAATTTCTTATGTGCTCCCCCCAAAATCAGTCCAAAAACCTCCTATAAATACACATTGAAGAAACAAAAGAAAGGGAGAAATTTGGAGATTTTGGAGGCGCATGCTTCTAACCTCACGCAATCGAAATTCTCGATGAACATAATCCGAAAAAAGCAACTTCCGATGAAATTATTTTGAGTTCCTGTGGATTGAAATGAAATTTAGTGTTGGAAGTCGTTGTCGACTCGTTGTTCCGGTTCGCTGCCCGAAAAAAGGTAAACCCAATCTCTTTAGTTTTTTTTTCTTTTTTTTTTAAATTTCAGTGCTTCGATGATTGCGAATAGTTGTTTGTTTAGCTAGTAATTTCCTTCTTGACTAATTTCTTATGCAATTTTTTAATCAGATTTTAGAGTTAGTATTATGTCAACCGTACAATTTTGTGGCATTTGGTGTTGAACAACCTCTGTTTTTTATAATATTCTTGTTCGATTTACCTTTATTATTTGTTCTAATCTAACCCATAAAATCTCATCGTGATTGTTTATAATTCCAATAACTGATTCAAGATTATTTTAATAGCAGTGTGTTGATGTTAAAATTTGTTACCTTAGATACTAGATGAAGTAGGTTCGATATGTCTTGTTTCTTTTGAATTCGTCATTACTAGTATGGTTGTGTTGAATAAACGGTATGTCGGATATCTTATTCCTTCATCGTTGGTTTCCTCTGTTTGTGATAATTATTGTACTGAAATTTGTTTAGTGTTTTTATTTCTTCTTCTATGTTGTTTTTCAATTTTCATAAATATTCTTGTTGAATTTTTTTCTCTAGTTATTAGCAGGTTGACAGTATGCGCACTACAAGTCCACTAATAGTGGTCCGTTCACTGTATTTTATATTTGTTGAGATACCACTTGTATTTTAGTCTTCACGATCTTAGCATGATGAACATTCTAATTGTTAATAAGAATTTTTTTTAAAGCAAATATTTAGCAAAGATGCGTCACTAATAAGCTCTTACCTTTGAGCATGTAAAGCTAATAATCTAGTTTAATACTACTCAGTTTCGAGAAAGTGAGTTTGGTTTATTTGTATTTTGATAAAGTTTGATAGATTATGTCGTTTTCAAATGAAGAGGATAAAGGGCAAAAATATTTTAGTCATTGAAAATTAACTAGTTTTTCAACTACATTTCAAATGGTGATTGAACAATTTAGCAAATCAAGGAGTCGTTTGCCCGCACCATTTTTAAAGTGATTATCATTTTAATTATTGCTACTTAGCAAGTTTTAATGACTAAAGAACATGATTTTGCCATCTTTCAAAAAAAAAAAAGATTGATCATTTAAAGTTTATGAACTATATGGGCCTAAAGAAATTATCAGAAGAAAAAATGTTCCTAGCCTTAGATTACATGTTTGAATTTCCCACTGGCTTGTTTCTGTCTTAATTTCTAAATATTGAGATGCTTTTCAGTGATCCTTTATTAATGTATGCTTTTGAGTTATAAGCTTTTGGACTAGAATTGGATTGCTGTTATACATAGCTTTGATCAAGATTGATATTTGTGCTCTTTGTTTTAATTTTCATATGTTTTTTCTCCTCAACTATCATATCTATCTATGCTTGTTTCCATAAACACATGTATGTATTGTCTGAAACTTGTTTCAATTCATTAGAAAAATCGCATAGGAAGTTACTATTTTGGAAATCTTCTTTCGGAAATTCTTTATTTGGGAAAGTCTTGTTGAAGTTATTTTGGTCTTGCTCTTCTCTACTTGACCGCGGTGATTAATTTTTTTTAAAGATTCATTGGGTTCTCAACCCTATTGTTTGAGTTGTTATTAGCATTCATCTCCGGCTAATCCTTATCTTTATTTTTTCTTGCATGTAAAATTTTGCTTGAGTCCCAACGAACTCCATTCCCCACATTTCTCAATGGGCCAGAGGCCTTATCTTCTACGAGCTCAAATGCCTTTATTTTTGAAGAAACAGTTGCTGGTATACACAGTATACAGCTGATATACGAGGTTTACAGGTTAAAGGTGGTTGTTATAAGTCAAGAGATGACGTACGGTAAAGCTGGGAGCAAGTATTCAGGGTTTTATATGTTGATATACAATGAATATACAGAAAAACGCAGCCAAGCAAAGCATAGTATACAGCTGGTATACATGGATAAAAATGGACGAAAGTCCATGATTCAAAGCCCAAAAGCCGGGAAACTTTATTGATGGGCTAATTAAGGGCCCAATTTCAATTATTGTATTAATTTTTTGTACCTTGTATTGTTTATTTGTATTAACTAACATTTTAAATTAATTAATCTAGACAAGCCCCTAGGTGTTGTCATTTTATTTTATCTTAGTTTTTCTTTTACTTAATTCATTATTTTTCCACCTAATTCATCTTGTCTAAAAATAGATTAAATTGCCTCCTTCGATTTTTGTTAACAAGTCTTTAAAAATTAAACGCTTTATTCAAAAATTATATTTGATTTGTTGATATGACTAATAGTCTACTGGATTAAGATAACTTTCTTTAAATTTAAGAAACTAAATTTTCTAATAAATTTTAACTTTCCATGATTAATAAAAAAAATTAATTTAATACTCTCTTAATATTTTTTCAAAGGGATTGTCTATAACAAAATCGACTTTTCTATAATAACTAATAATAAGAAAATAATTTCATAATCTTCTTCTCCTAGAAAAGTAAAATTCATTTTCCTCTTAAGTCCGAAAAATTACAATTTAGTTCAATTCAAATAGATTGTTTTCTCCTTTGAACAAATAAATGTCTTGTCTAAATAAACAACTTTAATATTTTCTATAAAATTAAGTCATTGCGAAAATTAGCCACTTTTAGTTAATCAAGTTAGTTATTTTGGTAAACCGTTTTTAACCGACGCTCCTAAGTGCTATAAAAAATTTCTTAGGGCGTTAACTGAACCCTTACCCAGTTTCATTAGTTTTAAAGGTTCATTTCTGTTTTTGAACCTTTGAAATCCTTTTAAGTTTTTCTTGATTTTTCAGTAAAAATCAAGTGGCTACTCTGTGAATTCCTTAAAATTATTTTGGAATTTTCTTGAATCTTTTGAAATAGTTTTGAAAGGGTCAAAACCATTCTCTTTTTAAATTAAATCTTAAAAGGATAAAACAGAAATGACGACTCTACTGGGGATTTAACTAGGTTCTAACCAAATATTTAAACTAACTTATTTGACTAACTATTTGGTTATGTACTATTTAACTGTTTGTTTGCTTATGTGTTTAAATTTTTGCAAAATTTAAATTATTATATTTCATGGCATACTTCCACATTTGAAAATATAAACTGTTTTGGGGTTTCGCGGATGTCCCGACCCCTATTTATCCATTCTAAATGAAGTATTGGAAGTATGGCAGTTTATTGGCATGTTAGGCGTCTGATGGTTGTTCATATTTTCAAACCCAAGTTGTACACTTAGGAACCTGGTCATAGCCCACTCTAGATACCTAGGATAGAGAGAAACCAAAACCCTTTTTAGGCCTCAGCCTAGGACGATTCAATACCCGAGGAGGTATTGAGCCCATTAGAAAAACTCACCTTACGTTTATTGACCACGAGTAAATAACAAACGATCATCCTTTATGTATTTTAATTGAAGTGTGTAATGGCGAATTGTACGAACTATTATCCCTTAGGATATATTTGGGGGGCAATGGAACATCTCACAAGTGGCACATATGTCCTTCAAACGTTAGACCTATCTTTGGCTTGAAACGTCCCATGTATGCTAGGACGCGAAGTAATTATTTGTGTGCTAAAGTGTTTTATTGTTTTGCTATGTCTATATTTGCTTGATTTGTGTGTTTAAATAATATATATTTGGATTTAAACAAGACTAGTCTATTAATCTATTTCAAAATCTTATAGCCTTAATAGGCATATAAGACTCAAAATTTGAACCCTTCCAAAACACCTTTAAAAGTCCGTCGATTATATTCCTTCCAATTTAACCCATGTTTTATTCAAAATTTCATTATGTCATTGTTTAATTCACATTGACCACACTGCTTTTACAATTCATTTCTCTCGCACTCAACTATAATTACAGCTATCTAGATGTTTTATTATTGGAAAGACTATGTTGTCTTCGAAAGAGGTTTCCAAATAAACCTTTTAGAATATTTATTCATAAACACCGATTTCTTTGAATCACTTTGTTCATTCTAATTCAAAATCCATCAAATGGTCAAAGTTTTAATCATTCAGTCACTTTTTCCAAAGCATCCTATTCTTCGAATTCGGGACTAGTTTTTTTCAAACTAAATATATGTCATTTATTTAGTATATTATTTTGGTTAATTATTATGATCATAAACTAACACTTTTACTTTTTGAGAGTTTTTCTTTTATAAAGAGGCTGATTTGTGTTGGTAGTCAAACTTGCCCGCTTCACAAGGACAAAAAGTAATTGCTGGCAAAACAACAGTATTTCACATGGTCTAAGGTCAAGAAAGCAACTACATATTTGTCAGTTCTTGTTGGGCTAATAGAAGGACTCGTTCAACTATAGATCCTAGTTTAATTAACACAAATACTTCATCTGACTCAGTTCCTACCTTCTTTGTGGCAATGGACCCAAGTTCCTCGGTAGGAAGAGAAATAACCCAAAGCTCGTTGTCGATTTGGAGCAACAAATTACCGAACTAGGGATCATGGTGATGCAAAGTAGAACACCTTCTCAGACTCCTCCAAACATGACTCTGCCTCCTGATGCTCGAGAAAAAAAGCCTATGTTTCCAACGTCAAAAGGAGTTGATCAGGAATGTCATTTTTTTCATGCTTCTCAGAATGCCCTTTTTGTGTATGCATTTACTCCTCCAAAGGTTCAGAACATATCCTTGACACACCATGCTCCGCCAGTGTATACCTATGCTACTGCCCCACCAGTAACACTAACTCAAGGGTTACACCGCGTAGATGCTAATCATTATATTGAGAGAGAGAATGATCCAAGAATGTACACTGATGAAATGGTAAACAGATAACTTAAGGCCTTGGAAGATGCAATGAGGAGTCTTCGGGCGATTGGGAATAACCAAAATGTGAAGTATGAAGAGTTGTGTGCATTTTTCGATATCGAGTTGCCTCCTGGTTACAAGATCCCAAAATTTGAAAAGTTTGATGGATTCGGGAATCCCTTCTTTCATTTAAAAACTTTTTGTGAAAAGTTGATTGGCGTGGAAAAAAATAAAGAAATACGGATCAAGCTATTTAGTTAAAGTTTGAGTGGAAAGGCTCTAGAATGGTATGCTAAGTAGATTTTACTAAGTGACACACTTGGGATGACCTGGAAAATGCTTTTGTGGATCACTACAAGTTCATGTCGATATCATTCCTGACAGGATCTCTATCACAAAGATAAGGCAGAAATTAAATATGAATTTTCGTGAATATGCCATACACTAGAGAGAAGAAGCGACCAGGGTACATCCCCCTATGGAAGAAGCTGAAATGATTAGTTACTTCATCCATGCACTAAATCTAAAATATTTTGATCGCATGGTAACAATGGCTGGAAAATTTTTTACTGAAATTGTAAAGACTGGAGAAAGATTGAGGATGTCCTCAAGACAGGAAGGATAATAAATTTGATAGAACTAAAATTCACTCATAAGGTCTTTTAGACTGGATCTTTCAGAAATAGAAAGAAAAATGATAAAGAAGTAATGAGAGTGATGACTCAAGAAAATTCTTCAAACTACAAGCAATCTCCCTAATACCATCCCAATGCTCGACATGCTCACTATCCGATATCCAATGCACAAGGAACATATCATGCTCAACCTCCACCACAAAGCTATCAAAATAATGCTCTTCGTATCAATCATGAAAGGAAGCCTCCCAGAATTTTCACGCCGTTGGCAGAATCTCTTACCCAGCTTTTTGAAAGGTTGAAACGAGCAAAACTACTCTATCTAATAGAAGAAAAGCCTGTGAACACTTCTACTAATTAGTATGATCCAAAAAAGCGGTGTTCTTACCATTCTGGAGTTGTTGGACATGATACAGAAAAATGTATCACTCTCAAGCACAAAATTCAGGATCTGATTAACAACAAGGTGATAACGCTTGAAGAAGCTCCAGCTAAATTTAACAACAATCCATTTCCCAATCATAAGTAGTCATTAGCATCATCAATTCAAAGAAGAATAAATTTTTCTCAAAAGTCACACTTTTAACTTCCTTCTATCCTGCCTTTGAAAGTTAGGGTTTTCTTTTCTTGTAATTTTACTTTTTCGTTTTCTTTCCTTGTAATTTCATTGTGTTGTTTTATTTTCTTGTAATCCCCCTCTGTGATTTGATTTCCTTGTAATTCCACCCTTTTAGCTGTAATAAACTACGTTCAATCTAATTTTCCTTGTGGAATACGTAGGTGTCCTGTATTGGCTTCGGTCACGTTATCAAAAGTATCAAATATCTTTTTTGTATGTATGAACTACGTTTAACCTGAATTTCTATGAAAAGGATTCTTAGACAACCTATGTCGGCTTCGATCAATCCCTTAGAAGAATTATCTTTTATTTTGAAACCACCTTACCTACCTCAATGGAATGCGTAGGTGCTACACTAGATCGATTACATTTCCCATAATATTTTCATAGAACCTACGGTAAAATTTTTGAGAAGTCCTCAAAAATCATCAAAGAATCCTTTCTCAAGTTAAATGAAGATGACATTTGAAGATGACATTAGAGCATGTAACTGGGGCAGAAATCTTTGAAACGGTCTAAAAAATTTCACAAAACTTTACATTGGCTACAAAGTTGAAAACCAGACGTTGCTGAGATTGGGGAATAAATTTTGAAATTCTCTATACTTAAAGTACTCTACGTCAAAAACAACTTGAGTATTTTACATTTTAGACTGGGGCAGAATTTTTGAGAAAGTCTTAAAAATTCCATATTAAACAAATATCATAAGTTATAAAAAAGTTTGAGAGTTATATGTTATAGACCGGGGTAGAATTTTTGAGGAAGATCCTCAAAAATTCCACAAAATTTGTACTTCAAGATCAGAAAAGTTTGCAAATTAATGATCAACAAGGTGCATCAGGAGAGCAAAGCAATACCAATACAGTCAGTCTCTCAAAACTAAGAATTATTCTTTTGATGCAGAAACAGTAAAGTCACAAAGATGACAATATTAAGCATGATAAAGAGAATTATTAGGCCCACTGTGGCCTTGCCACAATAAATCGGATAACTTCTCTCCCACATCTTCCTTTTGATTTATATTTCTATTACTTATTATGATTTCTAACACTTTCTCTGATTTTATAGGAAAATGATCCGACATAATGACGAAGATGTGGAGATATTATCCGAACTACTATCTCTAAATTATCATGAGTCAAACAACTTCATCTTTATCTTCAAACTCTATCTTCTGTTACATTCCTGACTTAGTCATAACAAATTATTGTATTATTAATGAGTCTTGTTAAGTTACAGGTGACTTTATGCAAGATCGCCTCTAAGGAATAATGCAAAGTATCCTCTCAAAGTTTAAGGACTCAATCGAGAAGCTCAAGATATGCACAAACCCTTTAAAGGACTCTTGATTCAAAGGATGTAGTTCAATGAATCAACTTCTATCTTTGGGTCATCCACCCTTTCAAAAGGAAATATCTTATTTGGGTCATCCACCCTTTCAAAAGGACACATCTTACTTGGGGTATCCACCATTTCAAAAAAGAAACATCTTATATTTGAGTTTTCACTCTTTAAGAGGATATATTGGGTCGTCATCCCGTTCAAAGTGATACATTACATGCAAGATGGGCCGTTCGTCTTTCAATGAGACACTTTGGGTCGTCATCCCGTTCAAAGTGACATGTTACATTCAATATTGGTCGTCCACTTTTCAATGAGACACATTGGACCGTTACCCCATTCAAAGTGACTCGCTACATTCAAGATTTCATATTACGTCGCCAATATTTAATATTGGTCGTTCGCCTTTCAATAAGACACATTGGTTCATCACCCCATTCAAGTGACATGTTACATTCAATATTGGTCGTCCGCCTTTCAATGAGACACGTTGGGTCGTCACTCCCATTCAAGTGACATATTATTGGCCGTTTACGTTTCAATGAGACACATTGGGTCATCACCCCTGTTCAAGTGACACGTTATATTTTCAATAAGACACGTTGGACCGTCACCCTGTTCAAGTGACATGTTACATTTAAGATAGGTCATCCACCTTTTAATGAGACACGTTGGACCGTTACTCCATTCAAAGTGGCATATTACATTCAAAATAGGTCGTCCACCTTTTAATGAGATGTGTTGGACCTTCACTCCATTTAAAGTGGTTGTGCAAATTGGTTCAACTATCTTAGCATAGTATGTTCAAATAGGTTTGCACTAGTTTATGTTAGTGTAATGCTACATTTGCAACTAACTGTTTTATTTGAGATATTGTCGGGAGCATCCAAAAGGATGAAATTCTCAATCCAAAACCACAGGTGTGGACGGCTCTAAAAAAGACACAGCATAACGTGAAACTTTTTCTTAGCAGCGAACTGGGACATAGTTTGAAGAGGAATATCAAACTCTTTTAACGTGATCTAAAAGACGACTTCCACCATAATCAAACCACACTATTAGAAGGCATGTGGTATATTTTGGGATGTTCTAATTTCAGTTTCGCTTTCAGGATACTTCTAAACTCATACTGAAAGTAGCCTTCTCTTTCCTTCAAATTCGAGTGATAACACACTCAGGGTTTTAAAAATTATGTACAGGTAAATTCTTGCCTATGGATGTGAAGGATCTCATATTCATGGTTAAGAGATTACAAGCCTCTTTTTCATAAGCTCAAATAACTTATCACTTGTCCCGAACCAAAGATCGTCCAATATAAAAGACTATCTTTTGTACCGATCTAGTTAAACTACAAGCAGTCTGATTTCCTGAATCATTAGAATATGTAGGCTGGGCTCTATGTAGAAAACCCGACTGCATTCCAACCTTTCCCTAATCCACTTATTCCTCAGCTTTTTTATTTCACCAAAATTCAAAAATCATGATAGTGTGTGAATTCATTGGAAAACGTGCTTAAAACCAAGCTTTATAAACTACCAGTGGCTTGAATTCTCATGTAACCTGAGATATGTAGGAAACTCAATACCAGGGTCTGGTGATGACTCCACAAAAATTGTGCGAAAACCAACCTCATTTGAGAAATGAAGTTGTGATTGAATAAAATTTAGGAACGTCAAACTCCTTTTGTCTAGGGTTACTTGCATCCACCCTACCCAAAGGGATGAGGGAAGTTGTTGACACCTAATTTTTGCCCTCCATAACTAAGTTTAGTTCTGAATTTCTTCGGTTATAAATAAAATTAAAATATTTATTTTATTGGATAAATTCTTTCTAAAATATTTATTTTCGCAAAATTTATTATTTAAGAAAAAAATTATATATTTTCATATTCACATATACGAGACCATATAATTTTGGTCACTTAAATGATTACTTTATCAAAAATCAATTTTTAATGAAGAAACATCTCAAAAATTAGTTAGTGGGTAAACTTTGGTCTTACTATAATTTATTATTAAAAATAACAAATGATTTATTTGAAATATTCATTTGATTTTACTAATTCAAGAAACTCGAGATTAAACCGGTTATTAATTCGTATCGGATTACAACTAAATTTAGTCAAAATTATTATATTTTGAGCATAATCGAAACAATGATCACAATTGCAATGCAATTGACCAATCAATTTTTAATTTGCATTGGTTAAAAATTAAATAAATTTTTCTAAATCCTAAATCAATTGGGGTTATTTTTTAAATAACCCCAAAATCCTCTTTTAAACCCCAAAACAACTCATTTCTTCTTTTTAAATTGGGTCAGCCCAGTACCAGCCCTGCCAGGCCTACATCTCAGCTACCAGCCCAAAATCTTGATCCATTTCTGTCTCTTAATACCCTATCAAAACAAAAACAAAACAAAATAACCACAATTAGCCCAATTCAATGACCCGACCCACACCCTTATATTTCCTTTTCTCCAATAACCCAATCCCACCAGATAACACCAGTGAACAACGTACAACTTCAATAACATCAACAGCCACAACGGCCAAACCCACCAGCCAACAACCCACAAAATCAATAATTTCAACGTCAAAAAATGACGACCCAACTTGCCAAACGCCGACAACCCATCAAACAAACAACAATGGATTCGAATCGACCAACCCGGCGACCTAAATCCGACAAAATAACATTCAACGATAATAGCAGCAACAACAACAACCCCACACCAATAACCAAAATGAAAGGTCAACAACAACAGCTATTAATTTGGATTTTCCTCAAAATCGTTCGAATTCGTATGAACGCGAACGGTCACGATCAATTCATGTTTGAATTTTATTTTTTCTGTCCTTAATTTCTTATTTGTTCCCCCCAAAATTAGTCCAAAAACCTCCTATAAATACTCATTAAAAAAACAAAAGAAAGGAAGAATTTAGGGGTTTTGGAGGCTCATGCTTCTAACCTCACACAATCAAAATTCTCGAAGAACATAATTCAAAAAAATCAACTTCCGATGAAATTATTTTGAGTTCCTGTGGATTGAAATTGAATTTAGTGTTGGAAGTTGTCGTCGACTCGTTGTTCCGGTTAACTGCCTGAAAAAGGGTAAACTCATTCTCTTTAGTTTTTTTTCTTTTAAAAAAAAATTTCAGTGCTTCAATGATTGGGAATGTTATTTGTTTAGCTAGTAATTTCCTTCTTGACTAATTTCTTATGCAATTTTTTTATCAGAGTTTAGAGTTAGTATTATGTCAATAGTATAATTTTATGGAATTTGGTGTTGAACAACCTCTATTTTTTATAATATTCTGGTTCAGTTTACCTCTGTTTTTTGTTCTAATCTAACCCGTAAAATCTTGTCGTGATTGTTTATAGTTCCAGTAACCGATTTGAGATTATTTTAATAGTAGTGTGTTGATGTTAAAAGTTTGTTATCATAGACAATAGATGAAGTAGGTTCGATATGTCTTGTTTCTTTTGAATTCGTCATTACTAGTATGGTTGTGTTGAATAAACAGTATGGCAGGTATCTTGCTCCTTCATCGTTGGTTTCTTCTGTCTGTGATAATTATTGTATTGAAATTTGCTTAGTGTTTGTATTTCTTCTTCTATGTTGTTTTTCAATTTCCATAAATATTCTTGTTGAATTTTTTTCTTTAGTTATTAGCATATTGGCAATGTGCGCACTACAGGTCTACTAACAGTGGTCCGTTCACTGCATTTTATATATGTTGAGATACCGCTTGTATTTTAGTCTTCACGATCTTAGCATGATGAACATGCTAATTGTTAATAAGATTTTTTTAAAAGAAAATATTTAGTAAATATGCGTCACTGATAAGCTCTTACCTTTGAGCATGTAAAAATAATAGTCTAGTTTAATACTATTCAGTTTCGAAAAAGTGAGTTTGGTTTATTTTGTGTTTTGATAAAGTTTGATAGATTATGCCATTTTCAAATGAAGCAGATAAAGGGCAAAACTATTGTAGTCATTGAAAATTAACTATTTCTTCAACTATACATTTCAAATGGTAATCGAACAAATTTAGAAAATCAAGGAATGGCCTACCTGCACCATTTTTAAAGTGATTATCATTTTAGTTATTGCTACTTAGCATGTTTTTATGACTAGGGAACATGATTTTGCCATCTTTTGAAAAAAAGATTGGTCATTTAAAGGTTATGAACTATATGGGACTAGAGAAATTATCAGAAGAAAAAATGTTCCTAGCCTTAGATTACATGTTTGAATTTCCCACTGGCTTGTTTCAGCCTTAATTTTTAAAATATTGAGATGCTTTTCAGTGATCCTTTATTAATGTATGCTTTTGAATTATAAACTCTTGGACTAGAATTAGGCTTCTGTTATACATAGCTTTGATCAAGATCAATATTTGTGCTCTTTGTTTTAATTTTCATATGCTTTTTCTTGTTAACTGTCGTATCTATCTATGTTTGTTTCCATAAACACATGTATGTATTTTCTAAAACTTGTTTCAATTCATTAGAAAAATCGCATAGGAAGTTACTATTTTGTAAATCTTCTTCCGGAAATTCTTTGTTTGGGAAAGTCTTGTTGAAATTTTTTGGTCTTGCTCGTCTCTACTTGACCGTGTTGATTAAGTTTTATTAAACATTCATTGGGTTCTCAACCTATTGTTTGAGTTGTTATTAGCATTCATCTCCGGCTAATCGTTATCTTCATTTTTTCTTGCATGTAAAATTTCGCTTGAGTCCCAACGAACTCCATTCACTGAAGAGGCCTTATAAATGCCTTTATTTTGAAGAAACAGTTGCTGGTATACACAGTATACAGCTGATATATGAGTTTTACAGGTTAAAGGTGGTTGGTATAAGTCAAGAGATGATGTACGGTAAAGCTGAGAGCAAGTATACAGGGTTTTATATGCTGATATGCAATGAATATACATAAAAACGCAACCAGTCAAAGCTGTGGTATACAGCTAGTATACATGGATAAAAATGGACTGCAGTCCATGATTCAAAGCCCAAAAGCGGGGCAGCTTTATTGATGGGCTAATTAAGAGCCCAATAACAATTCTTGTATTAATTTTTTGTAGCTTGTATTGTTTATTTGCATTAACTAACACTTTAAATTGATTGATCAAGACAAATCCCCTAGGCGTTGTCATTTTATTTTATCTTAGTTTTTCTTTTACTCAATTCATCATTTTTTCACCTAATTCGTCTTGTCTAAAAATAGATTAAATCAGTTCCTTCGATTTTTGTTAACAAGTCTTTAAAAATAAAACGCTTTATTCAAAAATAGTATTTGATTTGTTCATATAACTAATAGTCGATCTAGATTAAGGTAACTTTCTTCAAATTTAAGAAACTAAATTTTCTTATAAATTTTAACCTTCCATGATTAATAAGATTTTTTTAATTTAATATTCTCTTAATATTTTTTTAAAGGTATTATCTATAACAAAAATCGACTTTTCTATAATAACTAATAATAAGAAAATAATTTTATAATCTTGTTCTCCTACAAAAGCAAAAATTATTATCCTCTTAAGTTCGAAAAATTAAAATTTGTCTCAATTCAAATAGATTATTTTCTCCTTTGAACAAATAAATGTCTTGTTTAAATAAACAACTTTAATATTTTTATAAATTAAGTCTTTTCGAAAATTAGTCACTTTTAGTTAGTCAAGTTAGTTACTTTGGTAAACCATTTTTAACGGACGCTCCTAAGCGCTTTAAAAACCTTCTTAAGGCATTAATTGAACCCTTACCCGGTTTCTCTAGTTTTAAAGTTTCATTTCTATTTTTAAACCTTTGAAATCCTTTTATGTTTTTCTTGATTTTTCTATAAAAATCAAGTGGCGATTGCGAATTTTTTAAAATTATTTTGGAATTTTCTTGTATCTTTTGAAATAGTTTTGAGAGGGTCAAAACCATTCTCTTTTTAAATGAAATCCGAAAAAGGATAAAACAGTCCCTATTAAGGAGAGACTTAGGGTTGAGGAACTAGCATTGGTTATTATGAACTTTGACAATAATGGTATCGATGAGTATGATGAGATGGTGAGTGCACTGTATGGCAGAGGCTCTTATTCTTATGCTCCAAAGAAGTTGGATCTTGACTTGAAGAATAGTCTACTCCATCAGCTCGACCATCTATTGAGGAGCTACCAGACTTGGAATTGAAAGTCATACCATCTCACTTGTGATATGCATTTTTGGGGGCTGATAATACCTTGTCGATTATTATTGCTGCTGATTTATTGGATTCACAAGTTGAGGCATTGATTTCAGTTTTGTAAAGATTAAAAAGGGCTACTAGATGGACTATTACAGACATTGTATGGATTTAACACGAGATTTGTACTCATAAAATCAGTTTGAATCAGATTGTCTTCCCAGCATCGAGCACCAATGTCGTTTAAATCCACCTATGTAAGAGATGGTAAAGAAAGAGATTATAAAGTGGTTATATGCAGGTGTGGTTTAACCCATTGTGGACAACAAGTGGGTCAACTCGATTTAATGTGTACCTAAGAAAGGTGGGATCAATGTGGTCCCAAACGATAAGAATGAGTTAGTATCCATGAGTCCAATTACTGGATTAAGAGCGTGCATGGAATATAAAAAGTTGAACACTTGGACTCAAAAGGACCATTTTCCTATGTCGTTCATGGATTAGATGCTAGATAGGCTTGCAGACAGGGGTTGGTACTATTTTTTTCATGGTTATTCAGGGTAAAATTAGATTTCCATTGCCCCCAAGACCTAGAAAATATAAATTTTACTTGCGGATATGGTCCTTTTGTATTCAAGAGGATATCGTTCGAACTGTGCAATGCTCCTGCCACCTTTCAGTACTGTATGATATCGATATTTTTTTATTATGGAGCACACTATAGAGGTTTTCATGGATGATTTTTCAGTTGTTAGGGACTCTTTTGATGATTTTCTAGCCCATTTGGCCAATGCACTTCAGAGATGTAAGGAATGCAACCTAGTTTTGAATTGGGAAAAGTGCCACTTTAGGGTGAAGCAAGGGATTATTCTCGAATACAAGATTTTAAAAAGGGGTATTGAGGTTGATAGGGCAAAGATAGAGGTGATTAAAAAATTACCTCCTCTGATTTCAATCAAAGGTATCAGAAGTTTCTTGGGTCATACTGGGTTTTATATGAGATTCATCAAGAAATTCTCTAAAATTTCTAATCCATTAGACAAGCTTTTAGAGAAGGAGGTGAAGTTCATGTTTGATGATGCCTGTCTCAAGGCATTTGAGTGCCTTAAGAAGCGGTTGATCTCGACTCCTATTATTGTGTCTCCTAATTGGTTCTTGTCTTTTGAGATGATGTGAGATGATAGTGACATGGCCTTAGGAGCTGTCATAGGCCAACGACATGAGAAGATCAACAACAAGGCATTAAACTTCGCACAAAAAAATTATATAATTACTGAGCAGGAGTTACTCGCGGTCGTTTTTGCTTTTGAGAAATTTTATTCCTATTTGATAGGGACCAAAGTCACAGTTCATACTGATCATGCAACATTGAGGTATCTTATGCCTGATAAAGATGCAAAACTGAGGTTGATACATTGGGTCCTCTTATTTCAAGAATTTGACTTTGAGGTTAAAGATCTGAAAGACATTGAGAACCAGGTTTAGATGACTTATCTTTCCTCGGGGAGGAGGCAACGCAGAAGTTAGGGGATGAGCTTGATATAGATAATACTTTTCTAGATGAGCAAGTCTTGGCAGCATCTTAAGACTTAATCTCCTGGTTCGCTGATTTTGCCAACTTTTTGGCAAGTGATCTTATTTCGAAAGATTTTTTATTCCAGCAGCATAATCAATTCATGCATGAGGCTGAGGAAGTTTTTTGGGGATGATCCTTATTTCTTTTGGATTTATACGGACGGAGTTATTCTAAGATGTATTCCTGGGTGGAGATGATGAGCATTCTTAAGGCTTGTCATTTATTACCAATTAGGGGTCATCATATAGGTACCCACACTGTCCATAAATTTCTGTAGTATGGGTATTATTAGCCGACTATCTATAAGGATGCTCATGATTTTGCTCAAAGCTATGATCAGTGTCATGGGCAAGGTAATATCTCGTGGAAACATGAACTTTCCATGACATATATTTTGGAGTTAGAATTGTTTGATGTGTGGGAAATTGCTTTCATATGTCCATTTATGAGATCCTATAGGATTAAGTATATTCTGGTGACGGTTGACTATTTTTTTAAATGGTTGGAGGTGGTAGCACTTCCCAATAATAAGGGCAAAAGTGTCACCGTATTTTTAAAGAACATTTTTTATCGATTTGACACTCCATATACTAATATTAATGATGATGGGTCTCACTTTTGTAATCATCTATTTAAGACCCTGCTCGAAAAACATGGTGTGAATCATAAGGTGGCAACACTTTATCATCCACAAATGAGTGGGTAGGTTGAGGTTTGCAATCGTGAGCAAGTTCATATTGGCAAAGACTGTGAATGCCAACAGGATTGATTGGTAAAGAAAGTTAGATAATTTTTTATGGGCCTATCGGACAACTTTTAATACCCCCATAGGTGCCTTTCCGTATCAGCTTGTGTACGACAAGGCATGCCACTTGCCAGTCAAACTTACAAGGCACTATACGCATTGAAAAAGCTCAATTTTGAGTGGCATGCTGCAACTAATTTAAGGATAAACAAGGTAAATGAGTTAGATAATTTTTGGCTCCGAGCTTATGAGAGTTCTGCTCTGTACAAAGAAAAGATGAAGTTGTATCATGACAAGAAGATTGAAAAAAGGGGTGTTTGAACCCAATGATATGGTCTTGTATTATAATTCAAGACTTTACTTATTCCTGGCAAGTTGAAGTCTAGGTAGTAAGGTGTCACGACCCCCCCCCCTCTAGTCGTAACACGATGCATAGAACTATAAGTGATCCTATGTTAACTCATGTATAGGTATGATGCTTGAGAAACTAATTTAAAATATATATAAAAGGTAAATTTGTTGAGCGGAAAAATAATCATCAAGAGATAAGTTGTTTTAATACATAACTGATAAAAGTTTACAACACTGAAATCTGAGAAAGAAAAACCTAAATTTCAAATACTGTCTCTGACTTACCATATATGAAGCTGCTACTATACTGACTAGAGGTATCTGGGACATGCCTCCAACTACCACAAATCACTACATAAGGATAAAAAAAATACAATACATAAACTACAACGGACTTGAGTCCCTGAAATAAGAGAACTCGTCACCTGTTGGATGAATGTTGAGAACTATTTGAACGTGGTGTGTGGGATATATCTGGTACCTACATTATGAAGTAATGTAGCCATAAACTCATATATGTGGTCAGTACTTTGTACGCCATAAATCATGGAGGTACTTAAGGTATGCTTTAAAACTGAAGACATAAGCTATTTGTTGAAATATGCATTTAAATCCTGGTTCTACGTAAAAACTATAAGGCGTAGTGTCTAATCATGAGCTAAAATATTTTTATATATTGGGTAGTGGTAGAAACATGAATAGTATATGTAAATCTCAAGTTAAAGTTGAATATGTTGTAAAACTGTACTGAGGATCATGTATGAATATTGAGTATGGATGCATGAACATGTAAAAAAAATGAAAGACCAAGCATAAACATACACTAAAATAATCTGAATTATTGATATACTGAACACTTGGTCAAGCAAACCTAAACTGATCATAATCTGAATACTGAACTGGAAACTGCGGGAGCTAACATTTAATCGACATGCTCCAATTTAAGTTAATCGAGGTCCAACCTGTAATCCCAAGTGAAAGAGCGGCAATACCTTGCCACGAGTACTGACAATGACGATGTGTAGATCCACTAATCTGGTGTCCCGAAGGACTAGGGTGTTAGTCCTCTATTTATGGGTGACCCCTAAGAGAATGTCAGTCTTCTATTGGTGGGTGACATCCCATAACCTACACTGACTATGTAGTTCTGGAACTTGAAGACTTCTACTAAAGGTTTCAGTTCTCTACTGGTGGGTGAGCCTTTATCCCTAGGTTCGCTCGGTGCTAAATCCTACTCCCTGCTGAAAGATACTGAGACGTAAGCTAGTACATGCACTGATAACAGAGCTCAAGTCATGGCATTTTGAAAATAACAGTGCATATAGAATCTGAAGTAATCATGGACATGTAAACTGATGTATTTAGCATAATGTAATATTGGAGAGTGCTCGTTATGACAATGTTATAAACTTTATGAGATAAACATGATATGATTAACTTGAAATCTTAAAATTGTAATATGCAAGATCAACTAGGTATCAGGTGTTTATAACCCACCAGTATGGAAAATAATATAATTAAATATGATGATTTCACTAGAATGACATGATAGAAAATTTCATGACTTATACTAAAAAATGAACAATTTCATCAATAAAATAAGTTATCATGATTAGGGTACGAAAGAATACTTGAAATTATGAGGAAACTCTTGTTCATGGTTGAATTCAAGAATTACATGGAGGAATCATGGAATTTATGTTTTTCATTGAACCCTAGTTTATGGAATTCATAAAATTCATAATTGGAAATCATAATTTCAGGCATGAGGATGAAAGCAGATCCTCGTTGAATACCCATATACCTCATTACTTTTGATTCTTGAATGAAAGTTTTGAAGATTTGAACTTGAAGATGAAAAACCCTAATTTCTTGCTTTGGAAAAGAGGAAGATCGCATGTTTTGGGAGTATTTTTGGTGTTTTGTTGAGAATGAGGGATTTAGGGGTTGTTTTGACTTCTTATTTAGCCTTAAAATAGCTTAAATGATGTAGTTTTGGTGTTAAAAGAATGGAAAAAGACCAAAAAATAATTTAGGAATCGTCTTGAAGCAGTCTTGATGAGTTTGGCCACAACTCACAGGATCTGGACATGAGTCGTGGCTTGAGTCATCATCAAGAACCCAAATTTTGACCCCTACTACTGTGGTAATGACTCCTCCTGACTACTCGTAGGGTCTGACTACGAGTCGTCATTAGGAGTCGTAGTCACTGGCAGCTTCGATAGTGCTTCAATATTTTGGCCATAACTTTTCACTCTGATATCAAGTTAAGGAGAAATTGGTATCGTTGGAAAGCTAATTCAATTATGTATCTGTTGGTGGGTATTGAAATCAGAAATTCCTAGTTTACCAAAAGTTATGCTCATTTAAATCTTACTATAGTGATATTCTTCTCAAGAATTTAATTGCTATGGGATGTTTCGACTTGTCTATAAGTTAGGAGATATTTTGGGGTCCTAATATATGCCTAAGTCACTAGTAAAACTACCAAAACATGAGGCTAGATTCTTGTATCCTTTACTGGCTAGGTTATGAGTCTTCATAATGACTCGTAATATCTGGATACGAGTCTTATGCTTGACTCGTAACTACTGGGTTATTTTTTTTACATTACATATTATTGTGACTACGAATCCTTTCATATAACTCGTGGCCACTGATTACGGGCTGTAGTTACTTGGATATAGCTAAGGGATCCACTAATTACAGGTCGTAGTTACTTGGATATAGCTGACTATGATCATAGTCCTAACTTGTAAGGTTTGAGTAGGTGTCGTAATGACTGAAGTACAAAATTTTATACCAAAATAAGAATGGGTTAGATATCTTCCTTCACTACTGTTGTTCTAGAACTCACTAGTGTCACTACTAGAATCTGAAAACCAAACTTGATTCCTTGGTCTATCATCCCCCCTTAGATTTTATCCATCGTTCTAAGTCTACGGACCCCTTTAATAAAATCTAAATTGAACTGCAACCACTCTACTCTATAGTCTGAGATATAACAATACACATAAATAATAAACTCACCCTGAATGACTATATCTTAAAGTGTAAAACCCGCTACTAGTACTTATTTCTGAGATACAACTCTTAGCTTTCCAAAGCCCCAATAGTGATCATATAATAACTTAAACACTTACAACTTAGTATCTTCAGGGGTATCAACATACCCTGAGTTCACCCTTTTTCCTTCTAGGATTTCAAACTCTTCTTTCTAGTAGCTTAATTATCCACAATTCAAACTTAGATTTAACACTTAACATGGATATCCCCAAACCTTTAATGTACTATACTAACTTACTACTATTAGATAGGAATCATGAAACACTAACCCACATAAAATTTTATGAATAGACCCAACCTTAACAAACTTTTCCATATTTCTGGTCACTTTCTCATCCCTATCCATACTAAAGCATTAACATACTTTAAGTCTTCCTTAACTGAGAAATCTCTCTCAAAGTGCTACTAAACAAACTACACCACACCTTTTTGGATTACATAACCTACTAAATCTAGATAAACACTATCCTTACTTTACTAGGACTACACTTCTAGGTTCATGTTTCTAACTCTTGATCATATGTTGTCATGGGATTCTGAGAAGGGATCTGAGAACACATCTGACTTTAGCTCAATGCAGTATTTTCATAAATAAGAACAAACTCTTTCAAACTTTGGAACTTAAACGCACTGATGGGATCCTTTTTGAGCCCACATGCAATCTCATAACTGTCTGTGGGGACTGTCTGAGAAAACTCTATTGGTAGGAATTTAAGCTTGACTATTTCTATTACCCCAAGAATAAGGCAGAGTTGGCATGAATGGAGTAAGACGGTAATATGTATAGTTTCTTAAAGAACATCTCTACAGCATGATTTGAGATATGAAAGAAAGGGAATATTTCTTAAATGCCCTATATCCTCTGAAAGAAAAGTACAGACGTCGCCATTTTGGTTCCGCAAAACTCTACTAGACACGGATTCATAGACACCCTAGGACACTTGAACCTTGTGCTCTGATATCAAGTTTGTCATGTCCCGAGACTACTCCCTAGTCATAATATGGTTTAGAACCACAAGTGATCCCAAGCTAACATATGTAGTGCATGATACTTGAGCAACTAATTTAAAATATATATAAAAGAAAAATTTGCTTAGAAGAAGCATAATCATCAAGGGTTTAAGTTGTTTCAATACATAACCTGATCAAAGTTTACAATATTGAAATCTGAGAGAAGAAAAACTTAAATTTCAAATACTGACTCTGATTGACAATCTATGAAGCCTCTACTATGCTGACTAAAGATAGTTGGGACATGTATTTAGCTACCATAAATCAATAAATAACAATAAAAATACAATACATGAACTGCAACAGACTTGAGTCCCTAAAATAAGAGAACTCATCACCTGCTGACTGAATGTTGAGAATTGTCTGACCCTGGTGTGTGGACTACATCTAGTACCTACATTATGAAGGAATGTAGCCACAAATGCACATATGTGGTCAGTACTTTGGAATGTATCGAGTATTTGAGACATGCACTAAATCATGGAGGTATTTAAGGTATGCTTTGAAAAACTGAGTACATAAGTAATTTGTAAAAATATGCATTTAAATCTTGGTTGTACGTAAAAACTGTAAGGTGTAGTGAAATTTCAAAATCATGAGCTAAAACATTTTTGTAAACTGGGTAGTGGTAGAAACATAAATAGTATATGTAAATCTCAAGTTAAAGCTAAATATATTGTAAAACTAAACTGAGAATCATGTATGAATACTGAGCATAAATGCATGAACATGTAAAATGAATCCAAGACCAAGCATAAATATATACTGAAATAATCTGAATAACTGATATACTGAACATTTGGTCAAGCAAACCTGAACTGATCATAATCTGAACACTGAACTGGAAACTGTGGGAGCTAACATTTAGCCAACATCCCCCAATGTGAGCTAATTAGAGTCCAACCTATAACCCAGTTGAAAGAGTGCTAATACCTTACATGAGAACTGATACTAACGGTTTGTGGATCCACTAATCTGTTGTCCCGAAGGACTAGGGTGTCAGTCTGTTACTGGCGGGTGACCCTTAAGAGAATGCCAGTCCTCTACTGGCGGGTGACATCTCATAACCTATGCTGGCTACGTAGTTTTGAAACTTAGGGACTTCTACTAAAAGTCGCATTCCTCTACTAGAGGGTGAGCCTTCATCCTTAGGTTTGCTCGGTGCTAAGTCCTACTACCAACTGAATGACACTGAGATGTAAATTGGTGCATGCACTGATAACGGATATACTCAAGTCATGGCATTTTGAAAATAACAGTGCATACAGAATCTGAAGTAATCATGGACATATAAACTGATGTATTTAGCATAATATAATCCTGGCGAGTACTCGATATGACAATTTTATAAACTTTATGAGATAAACATGATATGATTAACTTGAAATCTTAAAACTGTAACATGGAAGATCAAATAGGTATCGGGTGTTCATAACCCACCAACATGGAGAAGAATATAATTAAATATGATGATTTCACTATAATGACATAATAGGAAATTTCATGGCTTAAACTCAAAAACCAACAATTTCATTAATTAAATAAGCTATCATGATTAGGGTACAGAAGAATTCTTGAAATTATGAGGAAACACTTGTTCATGGTTGAATTCAAAAATTACATGGAGGAATCATGGAACTTATGCTTTTCATGGAACCCTAATTTATGGAATTCATAATTGGAAATTGTAATTTTGGGCATGAGGATGAAAGGAGATCCTCATTGAATACCCACACACCTGATTACTTTTGATTCTTGAATGAAACTTTTGGGGATTTGGCTTGAAGATGAAAACCCCCAAATTTCTTGCTTTAGAGAAGAGGAAGATCGTATGTTTTGGGAGTATTTTTTGTGTTGTGTTGAGAATGAGGGATTTGGGGTTTTTTTGGGCTTCTTATTCAGCCTTAAAATAGCTTAAATGGTGTATTTTTTTGTGTTAAAAGAGTAGAGAAAAACCAAAAAAAAACTTAATAATTGTCTGGAAGCAGTCCCGACGAGTTTGACCACGACTCGTAGGATCTGGCCACGAGTCGTGGCTTGAGTCGTCATCAAGAACCTAAATTTTGACCCTTATGTTTATGGCGACGACTACTCCTTACTACTCGTAGGGTCTGACTACGGGTCGCCATCAGGAGTCGTAGTCACTGGCAACTTTGACAGCGCTTAATACTTTGGCCATAAATTTTTACCCCGATATCTGACTAAGGAAAAATTGATATCGTTGGAAAGGTAATTCAACTATCTATCTATTGGTAGGTCTTGAAATAATAAATTCTTAGTTTCCCAAACGTTATGCTAGTTTTAATCTGACTATAGTTATATTCTTCACAAGAATTTAATCGTTAAGGGATGTTTTGACTTGTCTATAAGCTAGGAGATATTTGGGATCTTAATATATGCCAAAGTTACTTGTAAAACTACCAAAACATGAGGCTTGATTCTTGAATCCTTTACTGGTCAGGATACAATTCTACATAACGACTTAAAATATCTATATACGAGTCGTATACTAGACTCATAACCACTGGGTTGAATTTTTTCTTGATTACATACTGTTGTGACTACGAATCCTTCCATATGACTCATAACTACTGATTACGGGTTGTAGTGAGGAGTCATAGTTACTTGGCTACAACTGATGGATCTACTGGAGTGACTACGACTCGTTCATGATGACTCGTCATGAGTAGTTATGGCTCATTACATTGAATCTTAGTCATAACAGTAAATTAGGCCATTAAGGAAAATTTTCCGTAACTTCTTGCCATGACATCAGATTAAGACGAGTTTTGAAGCATTGGAAAGCTAACTTCTTGGCCTATCTTTTAAGAGGTCTATAGGTTGAAAAGTATGAGGTATTACATGTAGACCATTCACTGTACTTAGGGTGTTCTTGTATGATGCTATTGAGCTGAAACAAGATGGTGAAGCCCCATTCAAGATGAACGAACAGCATGTCAAGCACTATTTAGGTAATATTAATGAGGTCAAAGTATGTGTTGATATAAGCCTTGGCGAAGTCTGAGTATCCAAGGAAACTGAGTTGTATCGTAACATTAAATCAAGTGCTTTATGGGAGGTAACCCATTGGATTATTGGTGAAGTCTGAGTAACCAGTATAGCCACATTGTGTCGTGACGTTAAATCAAACTTTTGGGCTAGGGTTTTCAACAAACTTTTCAGCTTCTTACGTCCAGCACTTGTAACTAAGGTAAACTTCTTGGCTACTACGGGTTTATATTTTGTTATTAATAATGAAATTGAGTTGGTACTTAGAAAAATATTGATTATTAAAGACACTCATGAATCTTGATAGAAGGAGCCTAGAATGGTAACAAAAATTGAAATTGTTGCACTATTCTTGAATGAAAAGTCTGTGATCATGCCCTAATTGGAAGTAGAAATCGAAGAGCTAGATGTAAAATTACAAATTTGGGAGAAATACCTATGCTTTTGAACTTGATAAATGTTGTTGTGTGAAAAATTGGACTTAAATATACAACATACACTGTGTGGGGATAAAAAATTTGAGAAAAATTTATAGTATCCTCAGGAGGGTACCTATGATGGGACTTAAGAGCCACGTAAGTAGCACTTAAGGGCTGTAAGTAGCCTCGTAGGTATCAGAATTGAATCCCTAAAGTTTTAGGGCTTTGTCTAACACTTACGAAAGAACCAACGACCCTCGTAAGTGGAGTCGTAAGTGCCCTACTTTGAGTGTTTTGATTTTTTTCAAACTTTTTATTCCCACCTTATGTTGCAAGTACTAACTACTTTTTAGGTACCATGGCACCTAAGGCACCCTAGAAGCAAAGAGTGCAGTCGAGGTTTCAGGATGAGTCCTCTGAGTATAGTGGCTCCGTGGAGGAGTACCCCTGGAATAGACTATTGGCCTAACGAACCAAGGGTCGCTCGTAGAGATAGGTCGAGGTTGTAGTAGATGTTGTTACAGCTTTATTGGGTATCCTGGGCACCAGCTGCCCCATCGACACTCATTCCGCACTAGCATATTTTGGGGCCCATATGATTATACTTAGACCGATTCCCAACCGAGGATGAAGAGGGCCTAAAACTAACCACCATATTTTCCCAATCTGAGAAGGGAAAAGAGTTTCTGAGGATGATGTAGAGGATAAGGATGAGTCTTAGTCAGGATTCAGAGATTATTGAGTCTGGATCCGTTTCTAGTCTGATAAAAAAAGAGGACACTCATGGATCTTAATCCAGGGAGAGGTCGAATGAGGCATCCGATTTGGCGAGTGAGTCCACATCAATTGCACCTTAGTCTGAGAAGGGTACAACTTAGGTGTCACAACAGATTTCATCATCTTTTGCACATAACAAACAACCACCTACACAAGATGCTCAGCCTGAGATACTGTGTAGAGAGAATACAACACATATATGATAGGGACAACCTCATTATGGAGCATAGTCATCCCAAGAGGGCCATAGCATCTAAGAGAATGATCGACTTGACTGGTCAAGCAGGGGCACCAAACTTGCATGCCTCTTTTGATCGATATTGGTTGGGGTGGATGACCGGCCCTAGAGATCTTATAAACAAACTCTGGTCTGGGAGTTTTATGCTTTCTACGCCTCCATACTTTATTTGGTTTCCCCACGGGATGGTAGGGCAGTTGAGTAGCCATAATTAGAGCATACTCTAGTCCAAGGGGTTAGAGTGGACATATCTGTGGTGTTCATACACCGAGTACTATTTGGTCAGAGTATGTAGTCCCAACATCTACTATAGAGTTTGACTTTTGGATGAGATTCGTATGGGACAGACACTACATGAGAAAATATTAACTTCACCCTCGGGGATAGATACACTATGAGAGCATTGACTTTAGATAGCTGAGGCTATATTTGGCGAGGTGGATATCCCTCTATATTTCTAGTTTGGGTGATGATGCCTCCTGGATAGAGAAAAAGGGGGAGATAAAGAATGCAACACTATATTTTACAGTAAATTTTTTGTAGACTATGGTAAACTTTAAATTGAGTCTGATTACGTTGGATAATATTTTTACATGGGATAGAGTTGCACTAATTGATAGTTTGCTGGTGGGATCTTAGATTGACTTGCAGCTTTGTTTTAGCTGAAGATTCATGAGCGTGCTTTCGGTGAGACCACTACTCTTTTCTTCCCTTATCGTATCCAGCAGCTTTGTGATGCGACTGGTGTGCTGGCTATTCCTGACATTGATAGAAGGATTGAGGTGACGAGTATGATAGATATTAGCTTTATCAAATATCCAACAAATCTGGTCTTTACACACAGAGCTCATCCACCTCCTATAGTGATTCTGGTCTATTTTGAAGGACCTTTAGTTTTGAATGAGGTTGTTTATAGGTCGTACATTGGTGATGATATTGATATGAGTGAGAAGAGAGATGCGTTCAAGATTCCTACTGAGGGAGGTCCCCAACTACATCACCTTCAGCCCCGACTTTTACTTTTGAGTCAGTTGGGGCATCTATTGTGGCCCCACACCCACTGATCTTGGTATTATTAGGGTGCCATGAGAGTTTTTATAGATATTGGTGGAGTGGCAGGATGAGTTGACAGCGCACCTTATTGATATCGAGACTCATCTTACTATATTGTATTTACAGATCCGGCCTTGGTTTTGAACTTCTCTAGAGAATGTTGAGACTCAGATTTGGGTGAAAATAAGAGCCAAGATAATGGAGTTTACTAGGGAATTACATAGCTGGATTGATGTCTTTAAGGTCCAGGTGAGTCCAAGGTTTAGTGATGTACAGGCTCCGAATCTATCTGGGATTTGAGAGTCAGGTTACGGTCATTCCTTGGGTTATCCCCTTATTTACACAGTCATTGCCTCCATGTCGACCTATGTGGTTTGACCTGTTTGTTGAGGAGGATTCGATCCTGGTAGTTTAGACCAAGAGAGGTAGATATGAGTAGCTGCAGGACCCAACTATTTTATCTTATCAAGCCTTAAAAAGGGTCGCACATAGTCTACAATGTCCGCAACAAATGATAAGCGGAGACGTAATGAGATAGTAGCGGGTCCATTTTCTAGTAGTACCCACTACCACGCCACATCAGCCAGTTGAGATACCTCCTAGTTTTGCACCACCTTCTGCCCTAGAAAGGGGTGAGTCTGAGATTGACGCCTAGAACGTCTTAGGTATGTCTTCATTCCTTTACTTTGTATTGTAGTTATACACTAGGGACAATGCGTAGTTTTTAATTAGGGTGGGGGTGTACCACAACCGAGGGTTTTCTTACAATGTTTCTTTTCTCGTCAACTATGTTATCATAGTAGAACTGGCATATTTAGGTTGTATTGTGATTGTTTTATGGTTTTTAGTTTTAACTAAGAGAAAAATAAGTAACCTGAGGGCAGATGACGTATTTTGATTGTGTTTACATGTTTAAGTAAAATAATACCCCTCCAAAAGTTTATTTTGAACTGCCTAATGTGTTTATATTTATGACCACTGTGAATCTTGTTATGGAATTAGGATTAGGGACATAATAATCATAGCTTAGCATTTGCATGAACTGGATAGGTAGTAATTGGTAGCATAAAATTGTACTCTATGTGTGTGAGATTTCTTACCTAGTTCCCTTTCTGCATTTAATCTAGAACTTGCCCAGTTACTCTTGCAAAGGTTGTAGGATAGGCGGTTAGGAAATGGTCATAATTCATTCGTGATTTAGTCCACTCTTAGCCTAAATGACCATCAAATGAGGATAAATATCTCTTGATACCTGTTTTGACCCTACATAGACTATTTTTTTGTTTTTACCTTTTATCTTTCCAGTTTAATTACAATGAACCTATTTTGGTCCTGGTCCTCCTTGGATATTGTGCACCTCAACTCAAGCAAATTGGCTAAGTTGAGGGTGACTATCATAAGGGTGCGTAATTAGAATTAGATATGAAGAAGGGTTTGAATAAGAGAGAAAAGTAAGGTTGGGTGTAGTAAAAGACAAAAGAAAAAAATGGGAGAAAAATAAAAAGAAAGAAAAAGTGAATAAGAAAAAGAAAACTGCACCCAACCTGAATAAGCAATAAAAAGAAAAAGGCAGAAATAATGGAGGAATAAAAGAAAAGTTGGTTGAAAAGTGGGGCCCAAAATATAATTGTAGTGTCAATGAGGGTTAGTCACTAAAGTCCTAGATGTACCATACCATCCCCCAAGCCTACATTACAACCCGAATTAAGTCCTATAGTTGTCGTAGTCTGACTGTCTGAAAAACTAAGATAAAGAAAATACGGGAAAGACTATGGTATTCTATTCACATTGATTGAAACCTTTTTTGAGAGTGTGAGTGTTTGGTTATCGTCCCCGCATTAACATGCATACTTATATTGTGAGAATGAGACTTCTTTGTTATGAGGGTGCATGGGTTGTGTTGCTTGCAACTTATCTATCTAGGTAGTGTAATTTGTACATATGTTTGGTTGTTTGTTGCTAATGTAATGCCATAGCTTGATTCCATTGTATTGCATTGTTGGATACACAGATCAACACCGATGGTTTTGAAAAGTTTATAATAAAAGGGGTTGAAAAGTTTTAAGCTAAAATTGAGTTGACTGTCATAGGTACCTTAGGTTTCTCTTGGTTACGCATCTCCGTGTTGTTTTTATTATGTTTTGTTACCTGATGACATGCAAACATTCTAAGTTGGGTGTTGATGTGTCATGATTTCATGGCACTCTCGATGCTTAAAACAAAAAATATGCAAGTACTTAGGTCCATTTTGTTAGGTGTGAAAAATTAGTAAGTGCGAATAAGTAAATAATCCAATGCGAGCCTCCACAAGCGTGGAGGGTACAATCAAAGGAAAGCAAATAACTAAAAAATCATAACTTTATCAAATATCAAGTCATAACCATGAATCCATCCATACCGTATCATATCATAAATAAACTCTTAATGTCGGACTCAAATCGGAACTTAATAGCACCAACATCATAACATTATTTGTCGGACTTGAATTGAAACTCATATTATCAATATCATCATCATTTACCGGCCTTGAACATAAACTCAATTGCAATATCATAATCAATTGCCGGACTTGAATCGAAACTCTCTATCAATAAATCATCGAGTTTTATCCAAAATAAGCATTTCAAAAGGTATAACATACATATAAAGGTCTATAAAAGCTAACACATGTCTTGGCCTAAGGTGGTCAAAGGGGCACACTTCAAATCTCCGAGATCTATTTTTAAGGAAAAATCTACCCCAGACTAGGATAAGGTATCTAAATTTACTTCTAGATGTTAAATAAGTCATAATTAGCCCTAAGATAGCAATTCTCCCTAAAACATGAGCAACTAAGACAATTATGCTTAATTTATGATTTCAAGATAGCTTAAACAATCTAAATAATCCTAATATTGTCAATAATATATTTAATACCTAAATCCCATCCCATATCTATAATATCATAATTATACTACAAATTATCTCAATCTATAAAGAAGGTAAACCTAACCTACCTAGATGCCAAAGAATCTACTAAATCATTGATTTTCCTTTTTGAAAAGTTTTTTCCCTTTTTGAAAAGCTTTCGCAAGATGTCACGCTACCAAAATCACAATCTACTCATCAAAACGAGAACAATGATACTTAAATTGCACTATTGTGCTTGGGTCCAAAAATCACATAAAAATTCCATGAGGGGCTCGTTTGTAGAATTGCACTTCCAAATACGACAAAACGATAATCTATGCTCAAAGAACATTTATCCTACAAAATGAGTGAATTCCGTGCTCAAATGGTCCTACAATCAATCCACTATAATTTTAGAGATTTTGGAATTTAATACAGAAATTAACCAACAAATTTGATGAAACTTACGAAGAATTCAGAAAAGAAATGCGTTAATCAAGCCTAGGAACACTCCAAAATCACTCACTATGATCCTCCCAAGTTTTCACACTTTTTAGGATTCGACACACTTGAATATGGAATAAAAATTGGAGAAATCTGCTAAGTGGGGTTTTTTATAGGTTCCCCAGGTGTACAGGTGTCACTTAAATGGACAACGGGTCGTTTAAGCAAACATTGCTTAAGAGACCAAGCATCGCTAACCGATACTTGCTACTGCCATGCATGTCGCTTAAGCGACCTTTGGCCGCTTAAGCGGTCATGCTTAAGTGCCAAAGACATTGCTTAATGGATACCTGATGTGCTTAGCCAGGTCACTTAAGCGACTGGCATTCCTCTTAAGCAGCATTTGGTTATGCGATCCATTGGGCGCTTAGGCGAAACCTGTATATGCAATAAAAAACTTGGATTGTTCGGCTACACCAGCAATAGCTGAGACTTGTAATTATTTCAAGTCTCCGTCAATCCCTCAAGATTCATCTAAAATTTCGTATACACAAATGAACTATGCTATCCTATCAAATTCGACGTTCTAAACTCAATGGTGCAGTCAAAATTTCCATCTAAGGTCATTTGAATAAAAAGTGGATCCCACACTCATGCATCATTTTTTTTAATTTCCAACCAATAGCCCAAAATAAGGTCGGGAGTCTCAGAGCCCAGACCAAGGGTCCAACTAGCCTATAATTGACGTTTTGGAGCTGTTGTAGGTATCAAAATTGACATACAAAATCATTTGACTAAAGTTTTTGCTCGATAGCCAATTTGAACCAACGAGGACTTCAAAATAGAAAATTATCTCTAAAAACCAAATGAACTGCTCGGTAACCAAACTATCAGTTCTAGCAAGTCATAAATGACTTGGGGCAGCTATAGAAAAGCTCTAACAACAAAAATAAGTACAAATATAGAAAAGGACTTGAAGGGTCATTACAGAGGATGATCGTAGTTCTTGTTTAACCCCATAAAAAACTGCATAAACTTTTGTTTTTGAATATGTGTAGAAAACTCCTTGGCTTTCGTACAATCGCATATAGGCGACACCATTGATTCAAATTCTATCCATAAATTTCAAACTTTCAAAAAATAAACAACAATATTGTCAGTACTTTGCACTAATGTTGCAATCAATTTGTTTAAATGATAAATCCTAGATATATTGACTTTGTCAAAACATTCCTTCAAATCATCCCAAACTAATTTTGCATCAACTGCATAGATTATTTCAGTATGTAATTTCTCTGCAACTAAACTCATAATCCAACCTTGAATGATGGCATTGCATTTATCCCATTGATGTACCAATTCTGCTGCAAAATCCTCCTTTTTTCAGGTGCCATCAACAAGACCTAGCTTGTATTTACCCAGGAGTTGAATTCGCATGGCCCTGCTCCAAAATGAGTAATTTTCTAATCTAGTAAGCTGTAGAGAAATAATAGAATCTCCAGTAGTATCTGAAGGATGAAGAAACAATGTGTGATTGTGATTGAATTTCACCCTCACTATTGTTGAACCTTGAGTTTCATCAAAATTTCTCAAATCAAAAATGTAAAATACGGTACTATTCGATCGTACAACTCACAATAGTGGTTGAAGCTCTTATACCATATTGAGTTTGTCACTAATGGGTGATTACCATCTCAATGAAACAGTGAAGCTCTATTGAAGAACATATGGAAGCTTCTTCACAATTGAAACTAAAAATATCTTGTTATTCAGCTACATTCTACAACTAACATGATGTTATTTATACAATTTGTTAACCAACTTGTACAGTTCAATGCCACATCAACTTATTGTAATTGCGTATTTAATGAGCTCACACCTATTTACAGCAATGTCATTGATTATCCTGCATCTATACAACTCTTATTTTCAACAAAATCCATAGTTATTCTAACTGAATAGAGGGAGAGAAATCAATATATGTAAAATTAAAAAATGGCTCCCCTCCAGTGCCCCTTCCCTCGAGTCCCTCCAATTCCCCTTTTGATTAGTGACATATATCAATTAATAAAATAAATGATTCAAATTTATTCTCTAATAACTCAGTGTTTCACACAGAACTAAACTCGTTTCTTTTCTTCTTTGAGTCCCTCCATATTTCTTCTCTGACTGCACAAAGGCTCCACTTTAATTCTCATGCATCCTCCTTAACTCCATTTAGAATCATCAATAACCTATGTTTAATTTCAACACAGTAAATTATATTCTTTATCCTTCTTTTTCAATTTATATGTGGCATCAGTTGAACTTCGAGAATAAACCAATTTAATTTTGATGGTGAATTCGGCCAAAAAAAAAAATTTAATTATTTTAAATCAAATTTGTGTTTGGAAACTACGTAAAAAATACTATAAGTTACAATAATTGATATTAATATTTGTTTGATGATCATGTATTCTAAATAAATAAAATAATATAAATATTCATTTTTTTCACAAAAGAAGTGACACGATTAGAAAAGAAAAAGGTTTTAAAAAAAGAGAAAGAAAATTAAACAATGAATTTGTTTAAAGAAAACTATAGAACAGCGAAAGAAAATAATTAAAACATTTTTGTAAAAAAAGATTAGAAAGAAAATGGCCAAACACTTATGCATCGGAATAGAAATGATAATCTGCCATTTTTCTTTGTAATTCGTTTAACCGAGTGGCTATATTGGGTGTAAAGAATAGATCTTGAGTCTAACTCAATCTCAATATCTAGCTCAAGAGGTGAGGATTATCCAAGTCCATATAAGCAAACTACCAACCAGTCCATTCCCCAATCAATGTGGGACTTTTTACCCACTCTAACACCCCCTTCATGCCCAGGGCCCAACTGGTGCGAGGATCGGGAGGCCAAATGGGAATGAACCTGGCTCTGATACCATATAAAGAATGGATCTTGGGTCTAACTCAACCTGAAAAGCTAGCTTAAGAGGTGAGGATTACCCAAGTCTATATAAGCAAACTACCAGTCCATTCCCCAATCAATGTGGAACTTTTTACCCACCCTAACATTGGGCAAACACAATAGCTAATTGGTCATTTAAAATTTAAAAAAGGAGTTATTTTTTATGCAAGACATTTAAACCCATGAACATTTTTCATAATTTCTTAAAGAAAAATTCAGGTCAATAATATTTAATAAAAATATCACATAAATTTATTAAATGACTTTGTAAATGAAATGACAATAGCCCAGTGTTCATTCTATTGCAAAACAAAAATATGTGACTTTATACTCTCGATTTCGTTTTAGTTGATCCACTTGATAAAAATATTTATTTTAATTTAGTTGGTTCATTTATGGAATCGTGAAAATTTTATTATTTTTTCAGTACTACTCCTATCATTAAAGGACTACATAACGTGGAGATATATACTCATATTTATATTTCAACACATAATTAATAAGACTAAAATAAATTCATAATAAATACTTTCTGGAGTATCAAGACAATAAAAATCACTTATAAATGGTATTCATAGTCGTTGGTAGAATTGAGAACAAAACTTCGGCTTAAAAGAGATGGCTTAAGTCATCGACAGACACTTAAAGTTGTTCCAAAAATTCACTTGGACACCTCAACTAAGCCATGTACCTATCAGGCACCTCAAGTGCTTAAAATTAATACCTATTAGGCACAAAATATTGATTTGGCAAGGAGAATGTAACACACTCTCCTTGAATGCGTGAATCGAAGAAAAAAAATATTTTACTTTTTTTTTAATTAAAAAACTTATACTTAAATTATTTTATTAATATAATTTTTAATTTAAATAATTTTTTATTTAAATTTTAAAAAAAAAAAAAAGCAGACACACACACTCGTTTCATCATCGTCTTCACCCCACTCCCACCCCGCGTCATCGTCTTCACCCGCCACCCCCACTCCACCACGCATCATCGTCTTTAAGTACTGTAGGCAAAGGATGGTAAAGGAAAGGAAGTAGAGGCATCTTTACAATGTCTAAAAGGCAACAACTCTGGTGTTTCTCAAGAAGCTGATGAAATCAAAATATCAACTCAACTATTTCATTATAAAGAGTCGTTCTGTTAGCACAGACATCAGTCGAGTTTTTGATTCTACGTTTTTGCTTTGTTTTCTTCAAGGACTACACAGTGGCTAGTCAGCAACTTACTGAGTCCAGATTTCTGGATTTATTCAGCCTAAAATATGCTCATTCACTCATTGTAAGCAGCAAATAAATAAGTACCAATTTGATGCTCTGTTACTTGTAATAACTTCTTGTATTTGTATGCTACAATTATTAGGTTGGAGTCGGTCAAATGCTGCTGGTACAATTTGGGGGGACGGCTGGGATATCTTCTTTTTTCGGTGACACCATTTTTTTTCGGTGACACGTTATAATGCCCAAAAATCTACTTTCTTTAGTTAATTAATTCAATGTTTTACCATCACAAATATTAATCAAATGAAATAGAAGCCAAAAAATTATAAAAAAAAAAAACAGGAACAGACTTATGAAAATGACAACAGAGAGGAGTGTTGTGTTTTATTTTTTTGGACTTTGTTTGGTTTTGTTTTTTGATTTGGTTCATTTGATCCTTTCGTGTAATTTCTCTTTTCCATCAATAAAATCTCAAAAATTGACTTACAAAAAATAGAGGGGCGTGAAGAAGTGAAAATAAAAGGGAGTGAAGAAGACGTCTAGTGGGGGAGGGGGAGGGTTAAAATAATTTTTTTTTCTATTGTTGTAGAGTAATATGTTTTAAAATAATTTTTGGATCCATATGATATGTGTCATTATTTAATTGGATGTTTAACTTATAGTAATTTTTTTAAAATTCATTTGTCACATGTTTTTTTCTTTATTGGTTATTTTTGCGAGTGTGTTACACACACTCTATACCTTTTGTTGGTTGTGTAAAAAAGACCTAATTGGATTAATTTTCAGGTGGGTTAGGAGTCTGATAGATACAAACCTTAGTTGAGAGGTCTAAGTGATTTTTCGGGACAACAAGTGTAGTCAAGTACAAAATATCATATAGTAGTTTTCAATCACTTAAAATTCTCAAGTTTTCACTTTTCTTTTCATAAACCTACAGCTAATAAAGAGGACAAAGCTTATTAAAATTCCTTTGCAACATCTGCACACTTCAATGGATCTATTCCTCAAACTCGGACCAAAGCCGGAGCCTAAGCTAACGCTACATTCTTGCCTTAGATGCATCGCATTCTAAATAACGTAATATAAAGTCTTTCTCACCGGCGGGAGAAACAAACGGGACCACAACAAATGATCTTATATGTGAAATTGATTGTTGGATTTGTATGGTAAATGAGCCTAATTGCCTCAAACCTAAGCATGACCTTCAATTAAAGAATTTTTTAGCACCAAGTCCAAGAATTTGGGAATAGACTTTAGTTGGTCCTCTAATTAACAATACAACGAGGTAAGATTTAGGAAGATAGACCATTTTTAAAAAAATTGATTGAAACGAACAATTGAGGCCTGTGAACGAAGATGAGACAAGTGTACTAGAAAAAGAAAAAAATTGAACATGTAAAAAGAATTTTAAATAGGTAGGAGAGTTTGAAATTTTGAGTAATTGTTTGTTTTGAGCAAGTGTTGAGGATACTGAAATATGAAACTGCGATAAGAAGGTTTTTGACAACTATGCACGCACCTACAAATATGTTTGGGCTAGTTTAGGACTTGAATGAGTTGGTTGTTTTGCAGAAGCAGTTTAGGAAGTTTGATCTACAAATCAATCAATATCTATATCTTCTATATATATTATTTCCTCCGTCCCAAATTGAAATGATATATTAATTAAAAAAATAATTAATAACATGACTAGTTTATCCCTATTAAATGATGTTTACATTTTAATTTAAAGAAAAAGTAATTAATGCAAAGGGTAAAACATGAAAAAAAAATTGTCTCTTCTTGATTAATGAAAAAAGATAAGTAAAGTGAGAAATCAAATTAGAAAATTTGGAACGGATAATTTAGAATGGAGGGAGTATAAAGGAAGCATAACAATTAGTCATGTGGCAAGCTATTGAAAGCCACGTGGCAGTTTTTAGGATAAAGTTAATAATAATATAATAAAAATTTTGAATTATTTGAATATTAAAATGCATTATCCTTTATTTTTAAAAAAAAATCATTGGCTTAAAAATAGAAACTCATGGTTGAAGAGTTTTAAATAGACTTCTATTCTTTTATAAACTTATCTCTTTTAAAATTTAAGTTATATAATATATTTAAATATAATTTACTTAAATATTAAATTAAAGATGAAAGTATAATAATAAAAAAGATTATAGTTTTAAGGAAACGTGCAAAAAAATTAGGCCATTATAGTTTTGTGTTAATGATAACTTTACCATTGAATCTTTGTTTTTTTAAAAAGAAAAGAAAACGTGCATAAAAAAGGTTAAACTATAGAAAGATAATTAGATCAATAAATTATTAAATTTAAATTTAATATAATTATAAAATAAAATTACATATTAAAAATAGTTAGTTATCACATTAGAGAGTTCTAATTGGACTCTTATCAAGTTTTGAATTGAGAAATTAAGTATTTAAATTTTAAATACATTATCCTTTTAATAAAAAGATTTTCATTATCTTAAAAATAAAAGCTCATAATTAAAGAGTTCTAATAGATATATGTTATTTCAAACTTATCCCTTTAAAATTTGAAAGCTAAATAATATATTTAAATATAATCTTATATTTCATAAACTTATCTATATCAAATATGATGATAAATATATTATTATTATTATTATTATTATTATTATTATTATTATTATTGATACATATAAATAATATACATTTGTGGTGTGTATCTAAAATTTATCTTTACTTGCTATTCTTTTAAAAGTTTAAATATAAATTACAATTTTATGATTAAATTCAACATATAGCTACTTGAAATACCTTTATATATCTAAATTATCAATTTATTTTTATAAAAAAAAATTACAAACAAAAAAAAGAAAGAAATAAAGGAAAGATAAGAAAACAAAAGAAAATAAAATAGAGAAAATGTGCAAAAAAAAAAAAGATAAACTATCAAAATATAATTAAGACTAATAAATTATTAATTTTAAATTAAAAATAATTATAAAATAAAATTACTTATTAGAAATGGTTAGTTATCACATTAGAGAGTTCTAATTGGACTCTTATCAAGTTTTTAATTAAAAAATTAAGTATTTAAATTTGAAATACATTATCTTTTAAATAAAAAGATTTTCATTATCTTAAAAATAGAAACTCATAATTGAAGAGTTCTGATATATATTTACTATATCAAACTTATCTCTTTAAAATTTAAATGCTATAAAATATATTTAAATATAATCTTATATTTCATAAACTTATCGATATCAAATATAATGATAAATATATTACTATTACTATTATTATTATTAATATTATTATTATTATTATTATTATTATTATTATTATTATTATAATAAATAATACATATTTGTGGTGTGTATATAAAACTTATTCTTACTTGGGATTATTTTAAAATTTTAAATATAAATTAAAATTTAATAATTAAATTCAACGTATATATCCATTTGAAAGAAAAGAAAAAAACATGCAAAAGAAGATAAACTATCATAAGATATTTAAGACTAATAAATTATTAATTTTATATTAAAAATAATTATAAAATAAAATTACTTATTAGAAATAGTTATTTGTCACATTAGAATGTTCTAATTGGACTTTATCAAGTTTTCCATTGAAAGATGAAATATTTGAAGTAGTAGTAATAGTAGTAATAGTAGTAGTAATTCAATATTATATGGAACTACTAAAAAATGAATGAAAACATACCACTTGTAATATTATATAAACGATGTGCAAAATTAGTAACAAAAATTTATTCATAAATATAATTGCTTTTAAAATTATGAAGAAAATAAATAAATTGAAGTATTTAAATACCTACAAATTTATTTGGTAACCCCCTAAAAAAAGTAGGTATGTAAATATAGTATTGTTCCGGAGTCGTCTTTATGCTTAAGAGAAATTTATTAAGATAAAAAATTGTGACATAATAATATTCATGCACATGCAAATATATTTACATTCATTCTTTATGAAACCGATTTGGTAAATCTCCTTTATATATTTCAAGTCTCCATTGTACTTGTTGATTTCTCAAATATTCATTTGCGTTTTTTAAATATTTAACATCATATCCGTGGAAACTTCAGATTCCTTATATGCATCTATGACAAAAAATAAATATAATATTAATAATAAATAATAATAAAATAATTAAAAAATAAATTAAGCATAAAAACATTTCTTGATAGTTATTTGGAGAAATCTGATGATGAACATCACTTGTAATCTTTTTATCCATGATAGATACATCTATGATAAAATATAAATACAATATTAATCATAAATACTAATCAATAATTAAAAAGCTAAATAAACATAAACAAAATACCTTGATTGCTACTCGAAGAATCTGATGAACATTACCTATAATCTCTTTATCCATGATAAAAACATTCTATAACAAAATATAAATATATGTTCCACATAAGTGATTATTGCTAAGAAATGATTGTCCATTCAATCAAATAAAAGACATTTCATAAACATACTAATAAAAACAAACAACTATAGCAACTACATGAAAAGTTTATTCTATACCATTCTTTTGAGTGTATCTTCATTGACGATATAAACACATTACAAATGTTTCATGCTCATTAAAAAAAAATTATAATATCAACATCAACAATAATTTTTTAACTCTCTTTGTTATATTTTTTTTCTATTTTTTTAATAGTATTTTTTTTAACTACCACTACTACTGCTGCTACTAACAACAACAATAGTAACACGGGTGTAATATTATTATTACTTCTACTATTAATTACGTATAGATTATTATTATTATTATTATTATTATTATTATTATTATGATATAGTTATAGTTTATTTAGAACTTATTAATTATGGATTCACAGTTTTAAGTTAATGAAAATCATTAAAAAAAAGTTAATGAAAATCTTTTTTTTTTCCTTCAAGAAACCTAATATTTAAAAATATAAATATTTTTAATTTTCATTCAAATCTTCTATTAACTATCAAGATATGTTTTTATGCTTAATTTATTTTTTAATTATTTTATTATTATTTATTTTAATATTATATTTATTTTTTGTCATAGATGCATATAAGGAATCTGAAGTTTCCACAGATATGATGTATGTAAATATTTTTAAAACGCAAATAAATATTTGAGAAATCAACAAGTCAATGGAGACTCGAAATATATAAAGGAGATTTACCAAATCAGTTTCATAAAGAATGAATGTAAATATATTTGCATGTGCATGAATATTATTATGTCACAATTTTTTATCTTAATAAATTTCTCTTAAGCGTAAAGACGACTCTGGAACAATACTATATTTACATAACTACTTTTTTAGGGGGTTACCAAATAAATTTGTAGGTATTTAAATACTTCAATTTATTTATTTTCTTCATAATTGTAAAAGCAATTATATTTATGAATAAATTTTTGTTACTAATTTTGCGCATCGTTTATATTATATAACAAGTGGTATGTTTTCATTCATTTTTTAGTAGTTCCGTATAATATTGAATTATTTTTAATCCTAGAGTAAAAGGTAATAATTTTTTAAAAAATCTAAATTAAAAGTGAACATGAGATAAAATTATCTCCAATAGATGTGAAGTGTTTAGTTTAAATAAGAATTTAGTGTAAGTTTTAAACAATAAGTACTCCTAAAAAAATTAAAATAGATTATATTAGAGTCTTCTTCTAATATATATTTCTTTTTGATAAAATCTATTCTATATTTCATTTTATTATTTATGTTATGCATAAAAAGAAAACCTCACAATTCTAATTTCATGTAATGTAAAACTTATTAATTATAGAAATTTAAATAGATAAATAATCAATATTTCTATTTATATAAAATAATAATATAAAATTATAATTTAAAAAAATACTCAAATTATATCTCTTTTTATATTTTATAGTAATATAAAGCTATAATTTAAAATAAATTATGATAGACAAATTCAAACAGTGGAAAAATTATAAATCATACAAGTTAAGAAATAAATTAACTTTCAAGAATTAGAAAATACATATTTATTTATACATTAAAAACAAATAATAAGTAAGAATATTAAGCAAATTGGTAAGTTATTTACAAGTATAAATAACAAAAAATTATAAGTCAAGACAAAACTAGAATATAAATTACTATCATAGTGTAAAAGGTTTGAAGGGTGTGACTTTCTGTTTAGATAAAAAAGTATTTTTATCTATAGTAAGCCGAATCTTAAATAATACATACAATGTAACTAAAATTTTGATAAATAGTAACTAAAATTTTGATAAATAATGAATTAAAGGAATATCAAAACATAAAAATTTAAGTAACTTAAATTTTAAATTAGCAATGTATGTTTTGAAATAAGCAAGAACATAAATATCAAAATATACCAGAGAAAACAATTAAATACAGTAGGAAAAAATATAAAGATGGGGGAGTGGGGGTGGGGTGAGGGTTATATTTTGAACTAATTTTGAGAATATAATGTAGTAATTGGATAATGCATATATTACTATCTATAAATTTTAAATTGAAAAGATGTGAATAATAGAATAAAAAATTTAAAATGAAAAAAGTTACAAGTAAACAAAATTAATATATCTATTTCTTATCAATCAAAAGAGCACTTAATAACTACATTATGCCAAGTGATAAGCTATTAAAAATTAATATTAATAAGTTAATAATAAATTTAAATAGTGAGCAACATAATAAATAAAATATGAAATATAAAAGTTTTTAATATTTTAAGATTCATCATCACTCTATGTATAGTTTTTTTTTTTTTTTTTTTTGGGGGGGGGGGGGGGAATGGTTTGGGGGTGAGGATTTATTTCATGAAGGAACAATATGATAATTAGATTCTTTTTAAGGTCGAACATCACAATCCAAAAAATTAGAAATAATATTTTTTTTTCGCGCATCGTGCGGGTACGTATACTATTATATATATAAAGGAGGGTTAGAGACTCGCTGACATGGCACTCTCTAAGGCCTAGAATCCTATTAATCTTTTTTGTCATTTTTTGAGCTTTTTAATTCATTTTTCAAGTTAAAAGGGAGTAATTATTTTGTACTTTCAATTTAAATGCCTTTACGTTGTTTTCCTCATTTAAACCCATTAAATAATGTGAATTATTTCTCATTTTCTCTTCATTGTTCTATATAATTTACTATCTAATTGAATTTAAAAAGGCTTCATACATTGAATATTCATTTTCAAGAATTAATGTAGTTAACCCACAAATTTTGAAATAAATCTCAGTTAAATCTTTCATTAAGCCACGTAGCATCCATATATACGTTTTCCATGAAACCAGTAGTTATAGCGCCCAATCCATTCGTCTCCTCATTGATATCCTTTTTTTCTGACAAATTCTCATTGATATCCTAATTTTTTCTATTGTATATATTATTCTTTCTTTTTGAGTCATGTTAATCTCCATCTTGTGTTCTTTTGCATTTTTTATTGTGCATTGAAAAAAATATTCAGTAACCAAAATACTGTGCATGGCCTTCATAAGCTTCCCATTAGTAGATTATTCGTGTATTTGGTGACCTCTATAAATTTTATTTATGCAAGAAAGTAATATATGTGTCACACCCCTTTTTAACCAAAAAGATTTCTTTCTTAAAGTTTGAAAGGGTTTATTATTAAGTGAAAAAATCAAAATTATTTTGAAAATGATTCATTTTAACTAAGAGTCGCCACTTGGCATAATCGGGTGTGCCAAGACACCTTTGGAAATCCTTTTTCAAAACTGTTTTGACTCTTTAAAACTAATTTGTGAACAAATATTCTAGCTAAGGAATTCTATTGATCGAAGGGAAAGTGTTAGGCACCCCTCGATCCCGTGGTTCTACCACGGTTGCTTTGTGGCTTGTATCGGCTAATCTGACACTATGAAATGCATAAATCAAACAAAATACATAAAATAAGCAAACAAACAAATCAAGTAAAATTCAAAACCAAAATAATGTCCAGTCCCAAAAATAGAAAAATGCGGAAATGGGAATCTTATTCTAAGATAATCCTAGACTAAGCTCCACCTGACGTTCCAGGCCTTGATCACGAACCTCCATCGAAGACATGGTACGTCGGGGCATTCTCCGGTGAATAAAATACAATTTCCTTCGGGACATTCCCCGGCAACTAAATATAATTTTTAATTTTGTGCGATAAAATAAAAATCATTCAATAGAACATTCAAATATTCAACAAAACACCATTCCTAAATTTTTGCCTACCCGACCTAGCATTTGCCTACTAGTTTCGGCCTAAAATAGGATACTATCAAGTTCGACAAAATTGATGTTCATATCGATTTAAACAACCAACAACAAATCAGCACAAACCCACATTCATGCTTACCAATTTTAATTTCACTCCAATTTTAACCTAATTCTCAATCGATGGTTACTTAATTCAAGGCGGGAATCGAACGGTCAAAGCCACGACAATCAATATTACTCAGATACAATTAAAAACGAACCACCAAATCACAGCATCAACTTAATTAAAAATAATAAGAGAGCAAAATTAAGAGATGGACTTCCAGAGAACTGACTTTCATTGATAATAATAAATTAATAAAACCCAAACTCGGAGTCCTCGAACGAAAAACCTCGAACAAAAAATAAAAACAACTCGATATTTGAATTTGAATAAATTTTGGGAAGGAAACAGATTAGTGAGCCGTCTGCCGGCGGATCTTGCCGGAACGACGATGGACGGCGATGGCAGTGTTTGCCGATGGAGAATCTGGCATATTTTCGGTGAGAAACTCGTCGCCAATCGTTAAATTTGTTCGCTTCTCTTTCAATATTACTCTCTCTCTTAATTTCTCTCTGTCGATCTCTCCTCTCTCCATCACTCTCTTCTTTCTGTGTGTGTATGAGAGTTGAGTGATGTGGGTGCGTGCGTTATTGGGAATGTGAGAATTGTATATGAATATGAGGATTGTGTGTGTGTGTGTGAATATGGTGAATGGAAGAAAAAAAATGATGAGTGTGTGTCGTGTATATTTTGTGTGAGTGGATGTGTGTTGTTGTTTTTTTCAGTCCAAGAGATGTGAGTGAGTGGGTGTATTATTGTTGTTTTTTAGTCAAAGGAGAAAAAAAAATGGCAGTGTAGTTGTTGTGAGTGTCAGGTAGTTGGTGGGATTAGGTGGGGGTAGGGGTCCTGAATTACAATTTCTTCACCTTGTTGCTTGACTTTCAATCTCTTAACCTTGTTGCTTGACTTTCGATCTCCTAAACTTGTTGTTTGACTTTCAATTTCTTCACCCTGTTCTTCAGGAGGGCTCCTGACTTTTAATTTCATCACCCTGTTCTTCAAGAGGGCTCCTAACTTGCCATTTTATCACTCTGTTCTTCATGCGGACTCCTGACTTTTAATTTCACCACCCTGTTTTTCAGGCGGGATCCTGACTTTAAATTTCATTACCATGTTTTTCGGGCTAGTTCCTAAAATCAAAATCAAAACTAGAACGAAAATTATCCCTAACAAGGATTATGATAAATAAAGATTTCATTTTTCTGAAAGTAATGTCCCATTTTCCAGGAGGGTCCTGAACATAAAGTAATGTCCCATTTTCCAGGAGGGTCCTGAACATGAAGTAAATTTCCATTTTTCAGGAGGGTCCTGAACATAAAGTGAGTTTCCATTTTTCAGGAGGGTCCTGAACATAAAGTAAATTCCCATTTTCCAAGAGGGTCCTGAACATAAATTAAATTCTCATTTTCTAGGAGGGTCCTGAACATAAAGTAAATTTCTATTTTCCAGGGGAGTCCCGAACATAAAATAAATTCCCATTTTCCAGGAGGGTCCTAAACATAAAGTAAATTCCCATTTTCCAGGAGGGTCCTGAATGAAAGTAAGTTCCCATTTTCCAGGAGGGTCCTGAATGAAAGTAAGTTCCCATTTTCCAGGAGGGTCCTAAACATAAAGTGAATTCCCATTTTCCAGGAGGGTCCTGAACAGGAAGTAATGCCCATTTTCTAAGAGGGTCCTGAATAAAAAGTAAATTCTCATTTTTCCGGAAGGTCCTGAACATAAAATGAATTCCCATTTTCCAGGAGGTTCCTGAATAGAAAGTAATGCCCCACATATGTACTTTTTCAAAGTAGCTGAATTAAGTGAAGCGAATTTTGCCCTGTTTCAACAAATAAAATTTGTCAGTTAAAAACTTAAGGGTGGATTGCAACACTTGGCTTTCCAGGCACCTTCTCCAGTGTCCATTCCCTTTATTTTATTTTAGATTGCTGGCACTTGTCTTTGCTTTATCGCATCATTGATCCAAACCCCGATTAAGAGAAGTGGATTCGATTCAAGCATTGAATTTTATTTTACCATGTCTCCGAGATACACCTTTTGCATCCTGACATTTCCATGCATTCAGAAACCTGTAGGTAGATAAACATCCCATGTTTCTTTTATGCGTTGGTCCTGGCTTTTCTCTATGCAATTGAGGAGACTGGTAGCAAGTTTTGAGATTCTTTCTCACTTATTTTGACACAAACTTGACTAAAAGATGTAAAGAAATAATGGTGATTTTCTTATTTTGATAAATGACATAAAAGACAAAATAAAAGAATATGTAAAAGAAATAAAAAGACAATGTCCCTTTTTCAGAAATGAAAAAAAAAGAAGAAAAACTTCTCTGAATACTGCAACCAACTCCAATGATTATGACATCCATTTTGGATTAAACCGCCTGATCTTCCCAACCAAACTTTACCACTTGTTATTGAGTTAATGCCCCTAAAATCAAGTTGTTTCTTCAAGGCTACAGAACTCATGTACCTCATTCGACTAGTGGCGCCTTGAAGGGTTTTCGCCAACAAGCCATTTTTTTTACTTCTCTCAACTCACCATCGCCTTATGGTGCCCGTAAGTGTTTTCACTAATAAGACTCTCTCATTTTTTATTTCTCTTAACTTACCATCGTCTTACGGTGCCCGTGAGATTTTTCACCAATAAGACTCTTATTTTTTATTTCTCTCAACTTACCATCACCTTACGGTGCCTGTGAGGGTTTTCACCGATAAGACTCTCTCATTTTTTATTTCTCATATCTCCCCATGATGATGCAGAAAATATAGTCCCAAAACCTTGTCATATATCCATTGTATGTTCTGCCTTAACATTCTTGAAGATTGATCTGAAGGTCTTTCTTCGGTTTCAACTTGGCTTTTGCACAGGATCAGAAAGAAAGGACGACATGAGGCCCAAACGACCCTTGAAGCAGGGTGGGACTTACAACTTTTGGAATAGAATCAAACAACAAAATTAACTCGTGCCTCAGTTTTTTTTTACTGAGTAACTCTAAATTGTTTATTTGGTTAGACCGATCCTAGAGTAGGGCAGTCTACGTATCTCACTCCTGAGAGAGAAGAATCAGGTCACACGTAGTTCCGACAACTTGTTCTTTATTTTGGGGTTGATTTTTTTCTCTTTTTCTCTCTTTTTTTTCTTTTTTTTTCTTTTTCCCCTTTTAACATCTTTTGATTCTTCTTTTCTTAACACTCTTATCTTTTCTGACTCTATTTTTTATTTCAAAAGAGGGATATGAAAGAAAATAAAGACCAAAGCTTAAAAGGGTAAACAAAGGATGACACAATATTGGGATATCGAAATAAAATGCCTTCATTATATCAACCTTACAAAAATGTCAATACTAAACATGCAATAGAAATAATCAAGGATAAAGATCATACATAATATCTTTTAACCGCATCGGCATTGATAGCCATTTTTGCCACTTTGCCTTCTACATAGTCAAGTATAAAGCTCCATTAGGTAACACTTTCTTCACAATGAAGGGTCCTTGCCAATTTGGAAAAAAATTGCCTTTAGCTTCAATCTGATGAGGGAGGATGCACTTTAATACCAACTGCCTGACTTCAAAACGCTTGGGACGCACCTTCCTGTTATATGCTCGGTCCATTCTCTTTTGATACAATTGTCCAAGACACACTGATATCAGTCTTTTTTCATCAACCAAGCTCAACTGCTCCAATCGAGTTTTGACCTACTGATCATCATCAACCTTTGCTTCCACAATGACTCGAAGGGATGGAATTTTCATTTCAGCAAGTATGACTACTTCCATCTTGTACAATAACAAATATGGAGTTGTCCCTGTTGAAGTGTAAACGATAGTATGATAACCTAGCAATGTAAAAGGCAACTTCTCATGCCATTGTCTGGACCCTTGTACCATTTTTTGTAGGATTTTCATGATATTCTTGCTGGCAGCTTCAACGGTGCCATTTGCCTTTAGACGATATGGAGTGAAATTTTGGTGTGCAATCTTAAACTGTTGACATACCTCTTGCATCAAATGGCTATTGAGGTTGGCAGCATTATCTGTAATGATTGCCTGTGGAATTCCAAATCTATAAATAATGTTAGCATGATCAAAATACACCACCGCCTTCTTTGTTACTGACTTAAAAGTTGTTGCTTCTACCCACTTTGTAAAATAGTCAATGTCTACCAAAATGAATCTATGTCTGTTCGATGCTTTCGGTTCAATCAGCCCAATCATATCCATCCCCCAAGCTATAAAAAGCCATGGACCAGACATTGTGTGTAACTCAGCAGGAAGAGAGTATATCAGATCACTGTGAACCTGACATTGATGGCATTTTTTAACAAAACAAATAGAATTCATCTCCACAGTAAGCCAATAATAACCTGCTCGAAGTATCTTCTTTGACAAGACATAATCGTTCATATGTGGACCACATACCCCAGAATGTATTTCAACCATGATTGTCAGTGCTTCTTTTGCATCTACATACCTCAAAAGTCCTAGATCAAGGGTTTTCTTGTACAAGATTCCCCCACTTAATAAAAATCCAATGGCAAAATGCCTAATAGTCCTCTTTTGATCACTGGTGAGATGTGTTGGATATTCTTCCAACTGAATATATCATTTGATATCAAAGAACCAAGGCTCGCCGTCAAGCTATTCTTGAACCGTATTACAATAAGCATGTTGATCACGACTCTGTATGTTCACTGGATCGATGTAAGCCTTATCAGAATGTTGGAGCATCAAAAACAATATGGCTAGCATATCAGCAATCTCATTGCGAACTCTCGGAATATGCCGAAACTTTACTGATACAAACCATTGGCATAGATCTTGCAGGCACTGTTGATACGGTATGAGATTTAAATTCTGTGTCTCCCATTCGCCTTGAATCTGGTGGACAAGCAAGTCTGAGTCCCCCAACAAAAATAATTACTGAACTCCCATGTCAATAGTTAGACTTAACCCTAAAATGCAAGCTTCATATTCTGCCATAATGTTGGTACAATAAAATCAAAGTTGTGCAATTACCAAAAAATATTGCCTCGATTCAGAGATAAGAACTGCACCTATTCCGACTCCTTTCATGTTCACGGCTCTATCAAAGAATAGATTCTAGCTTGATCAGCATCTATAGTGACTTCATCAATGCTCAACACTTCTTCATCAAGAAAATATGTCTTCAACGGCTCATACTCCTCATCAATAGGGTTCTCCACAAGATGATCTTCCAATGCTTGAACTTTCATGGTGGTTCGAGTCAAATACACGATGTCGAACTCAGTAAGAAATATTTGCCATTTTACAAGTTGACTCGTTAACATAGGCTTTTGAAAGATATACTTTAAAAGATCCATACGGGAGATAAGGTAAGTAGTATAGGATGAAAGATAATGCTTCAACTTTTGTGCTACCCAAGTTAGGGCACAGCATGTTATTTCAAAAAGAGTGTACTTGGCTTCATACATCATGAACTTCTTGCTAAGATTGTAGATGACTTTCTCCTTTTTCCCCGTGATATCATGTTGACCCAATACACAACCGAAGGAATTATCCATAACCGATAAGTACAAAATCAATGGCCTACCAGGCTTAGGTGGTACCAACACAGATGGATTCGACAAATATCTTTTGATTTTGTCGAACGCCTCTTTACATTACTCAGTCCATTCAACAGTGGAACTCTTCTTCAGCAACTTAAAAATGGGCTCACAAGTGGTTGTGAGTTGATCAATGAATCTACCGATGTAGTTCAACCTACAAAGCAAACTCATCACCTCTGTTCTATTCTTAGGTGGCGTCAAATCCTGAATAGCCTTGATCTTTAAAGGATCCAATTCAATACCTCGACTACTGACAACAAACCCCAACAATTTTCCAGATGGAACTCTAAACACATATTTTGTTGGATTGAGTTTAAGATTATAACTGCGAAGCCTCTCGAAGAACTTTCTTAGATCTTTAACATGACCAACTTGATTTTTGTACTTAATAATCACATCATCTACATAGACTTTAATTTTCTTATGGGTCATATCATAAAACATAGTGGTCATGGCCCTCATGTATATTGCTCCAGCATTCTCCAGACCGAACGGCATCACTCGATAATAATAATTCCCACACGACGTGATGAAAAATATTTTCTCTGCATCATCAGCATCCATAACTATTTGGTGGTACCCAACATAACAATCCATAAAAGAAGCAACCTCATGTTTACCACAATTATCTAACAGAATATGAATGTTGGGTAGTGGAAAATCATCCTTTGAGCTTGCCCTGTTCAAATCACAATAATCGACGCACAATCGAACCTTGTCGTCTTTCTTTGGGACAAAAAAATATTGGACAACCAATTAGGATAACGAGTAACTCGAATGACCTTGGCTTCGATCTGTTTCATGATTTCCTCTTTAATTTTCATGCTTACATCAGTTTTAAATTTTCTCAACTTCTATTTGACAGGGGGATCGCAGGGTCAGTCGGTAACTTATGGACTACTAACCCAGTGCTTAAACCTGGCATATTATCATAAGACCATGCAAAAACTTCTTTATAATCAATTAATGCTTGTATCATCCCTTCTTTTAATTGAGGCAAAGTATGTACACTTATTTTAGTATCCTTAACATCTTCCTGATCTCCAAGATTAATTAACTCAGTTTCATTCAAATTAGGATTCGACTTGGCTTCAAATTATTGCAACTCTTTGTTTATTTCTTTCGATGCCTCTTCTTCATCATATTCTACCTCTTGCCTTATTATATCTTGATTAGATTGGATTTTAAGATAAGGCTGACAATTCTGCATACATGTCAAATCACTAGAATTAGCATAAAGAGAACTGTATAAAGGAAAGACAAATGAAACATATTAAAGACAAAACAAAAGGGACATTACATTTCATACAAGGATAGACATGAGGGTTAAGACATAAGCGACAACAAAAAATATAAACAAGATAGATCCTGAATTACAAAGCTGAAATAACTCTAATAACAGAAAGAAAAACAAAACAAGCTACCAAAACTCCTTCTTGACGGGGAAATGAGTGATTTCCCAATTGCTGAGCTGGACATCAGGACCTATGAACTGCACATCTGCCTTACTAGTACCTTCTCCCACTTCAACCATATCATCTTTAATGAACAGGTTCTGGAAATCATCAACTAACTCTACTTCTACCTCATGTATGTGCTTGATAACACTGCTTTTAACATATGACTTACTGAGTAGTAGCACTGGACAGGGGAGTGACCATGTTTCCTTCTTTCGCTTCTTGGCCTTTTTCCAATCTTCAACTGTAGGTTTGAAACCTAAACCAAAACTACCAAGGTTCTCACTTGGACATATTGGAAGAGCTATACCATTCAAGGATACTCCTAAACCCTTTCCTAGCTCAAAACCATATTTCAATATCTCATTAACCATCATGACAGAAGTAGGAGATAACTGTGGCCCTGGCATAACATGTCTCTCACAGATATGATCCACAAACACTACATCAAAATATTTATAAACTAATGTCACCTCAGCACTATTTGCCTCGACAAAGGGCATGGGCGAGTCTTTGTAGTTGGCCAAATCCCTTTTATAGTGAACGATCACCTTCTGCTTGTCGTGTTCAAACTTGATCATCTGGTGTAACGTAGATGCGACAGCTCCAGCCTTATGAACCCATAGTCTTCCCAATAACAAATTGTAAGAGAAGTCAATATTCAACACTTGAAACTCTATAGCAAATTTGACAGGCCCTATAGTCAACATTAGCACTATTTCACCATTGTAATCTGTTTTCGCTCCATCAAAAGATCTGACACATACATTATTTGGTTGAATCATCTCGGTATTGATATTCAACTTTTGCAAAGTAGACAAAGGACAAATATTTACACCAGAACCTCCATCAATCATGACACGAGTGACATAGAAGTATTCACACTTCACAGTAATTTAAAGGCCCCAATTATGCCCCATACCTTCCACAGGCAATTCATCATCCAAAAAGTTAATCCTATTTACCTCAAAGATCTTTCCAATAATTTTCTCCAACTAATTCACCGTAACTTCTCTAGGGACATAAGCTTCATTCAACACCTTCAGCATAGCATTACGATGTTCATCAGAATGCAACATCAAAGAAAGAATGGAGATTTGAGCTGGAATCTTCCTCAACTGATCTATGATTGAGTATTCAGGCAATTTCATCTTTTTTAAAAACTGTTCGGCTTCTTCCTCGGTTATGGGTTTTTTGATTATCGACTGGTCATTCACCCTGGTTTAGACTTCCTTAAACCTTCTGGAACAAAACACCTTTCTGAATGAGTGAAACCCCCAACTTCATTCACCTCATCTACAATTTCCTTTCCTTGATAAGTCATCACAGTCTGCTTATAATTCCAAGGGACTTTTTTGGGGTCTATCAAAGGGAGTTGTATCACTAGATTAATGATAATAGGCACTGCAAATACCCCTTTCACAGTCAAAATAGGTTTGTTTGGGCTTCAATACCATTAACTTTGGCTTACCCTGACTCGAACTAATAAATTTTCCTATTCCTTTAATAGTTAACACAGGTTTCTTCTTATCTCCTAGAGTTTCTTCTTCTATCGTCTCCTTTGGGATCAAAGACATTGCCTTCATTAAATTCACAATATTTATCGACTTCTCCTTATTAGTTGGGATCCTAAAAATTAGCTTATGAGACACCATGGACTCTTTACCTTCGTATATCAGCTCCAATATGTTCATTTCAGCATGGGCCGGCAATGGATTTTGGTTAATGTTTGGAACCTCCGGGGATTGTATCATAATCTAATTTGTGTCGATCAGATCCTGAATTGCTCTTTTCAACTATCAACATCCTTATGTATCATGCCCCGACATATCATAATAATATGCATATCTTAGAGAATAATCAATATTCCCTGGGGATGAATTCGGAAGCTTTCCTTTGATTGGGCTCAAGACCTTCATATTTCTCAGCCTCTGAAACAAACTAGTATATGACTCCCTGATGGGTGTGAAATTATTCTTGACTGCCTTCTCTTTCTTGAACTCGGGCTTAGGTCAAAAACCATATTTGGAAGGGTTTTGATAATTTTATAGAGTTGAAGGACGATTGTGAGGGATTGGAGTACGCCATTATGGGTGAGAAGGGGTGTGAACGTATGGTTGCACGCTATATACTGGGTATGGAGGTGGTGGAAAGGGATATAATGGAGTTTGTGGAGGATAGTAATGATGGGGGGAATAATGGAGCTTGGAAATAGACTTGGGCTTGAGATTCGGGATAAGGGCAAGCTGGTTTTTCGGATATATATGTGGCCCAACTACAACAGCCGCTACATCCTCCTTCTTTTTTTCCCCTCCGAAAGTTCCAAAACCACTTTGAATTTCTTGGGTAGTTGTCTTTAATGTGTCAAAGCTCACAATTCGTCCTGTCTTAATTCCTTTTTCTATCATTTCTCCCATCTTAAGAACTTCGACAAATGGCTTACCCATCGCCGGAAGAAAGTGTTAAAAATAAGTCTCATCTTGTGATTGAATGAAAATCTCTACCAATTTGTTCTCCTTCATCAGAGGCTTTAACCCGGCGGCCTGTTCACGCCACCTTATCGCATATTCCTTGAAGCTTTCAACAGTTTTCTTCTTCATATTAGCCAGGGACTTCTTGTCGGGAATCATCTCCACATTGTACTGAAATTATTGCACGAATTTGTTAGCCAGGTCATCCTAGCTATTCCACTTGTCGATATCCTGACCAACTAATCATTCTGAAGCCAGACCAAAAAGACTTTCACCGAAGCAGGCCATGAGTAACTCTTTTTTTCCTCCTGCAGCCCTCTGTTGGTTACAATAATACCTTAAATGCACCACGGGATCACCGTGTCTATCATACTTCTCAAACTTTAGCGTCTTAAAGCCAAGAGGAAGGTTAACGCTTGGGAACATGCATAGATCTTTATAGGAAACACCCTTATAACCCCTGAGTCCCTGTAGCTTTCTCAAGGCCTGTTCCAAACTCTTCAATTTTTACAATATGTCTTCTTGTTCTTTGATCGCAATAGGCTTCTCTATATCAAAGTGAAATGCAGTAGGTTAATTATAACAATACGAATCATTCATCTTCAAGGTAGGCTCCGAAGCATGTTGCTGATCCTCTGGCATCTTAAACATTGGTTCACTGATGGACCAGGGGAGTATAATTGTTGGATGCACAGCATAAGTAGGAGTTCAGATGGTGGTGGAGCCATGAACACAGGTGTTGCTGGTGGTGTTGGCTGAGCAGTGGGCCATGGTCGGGGAACTACCAAAGGCACAATAAAAGTGCCAGGATAATACTGATGTGGAGTGAATCCTGGTCATGCTCGGGTGGCTCAATAGAAGCAGAAAATTACTCCTGGGAGAGCGGAGGGCAATTAGAGATGTTCCCAAGATCTTTAGGGAATGGAGAAGGAGGCATGCCACTATCCCATGCTCGGTGCAGATCTATCAATTGTTACCTGAGTCTCGATATCTCATCATTGCGTTCTGAACCCTCTTCTCTAGGATCCTGATTTGGGTTAACGAGCGAATTTTCAATCTCCCTGTTAGCCATGGCAACCTTTGCTTTCGACCTTGTGAACTAAGGATGACTAGCCAGAGTGATACAAACTAACCACTTTTATCTGATAGAACATCCTCATAAAAGATAAAACCCATTAGGATTAGGTCACACAATAACCATGAAAATCACATTGTATATTTGTCCTAAATTCATGCGCATTTCTACCTGCCTTTGAGGGTAATGAGGCCATTTTAACATTATCCCGATCTCTCTCTTACACTTATTCACTTCTTCCCCTCCCATCATACCTCGTTCTTTTCTACTTTTCGCCCTTTCTTCTCTCTTCTTTGCATCGGTCTCTTTTCTTCTCTTTTCTTCTCTCACTATTCTTTTTTTTTCTTTTCTTTTCTCACTATTCTTTTTTTCTTTTTCTTCTCTCGCTATCTTCTTTATTTTTATGATTCTTTATGGTTTTTACTTTTTTTTAAAAGAGGAAAATTGAGGAAAAATAAAGAAACAAAGTGATTAGATCAAACCCAAAAGTAGGTTGCCTACGTGTTATGTTGTACATGAATCAGATCTTGCGTAGTTCGGGAGGCGTATGCATAAATATCACAAATTTGATGATTTTTTATTTTTTTTATTTTTTATTTTTTTATTTTTAATGACGAAAACAAACAAAACGAAAGAACAACGCAACATCACTACATTTCATAAAAAAACAACTAAAACAAACTTCGAATTTAAGACAACCTTGATACTAATCAACAAAAACTGAATGACACTCTAGACCGACATGACAACATCCATAATACTCAATGAAAACTTAAAAGCAAACTTGATACTGACCTAACAAAGACACAATAATACAATGACAGAAAAACAAAGGACTCAAACTAAACAAAAGATAGGAAATGCTCCTTCAAACTGGTGCGTTGTGTGATGACCCTGGCTGAGATGGACCTGTCTGTGAAGTTCTCGTTCTCCCACTCAAAATTTGTAGCATATCTTTCAAGGATAATTTGATATTCGGGAAGAAGCTTCTGGCACATATTCCTGCCTCTCGGGGAGTACAACTGAAAAGATTTTTCTGATACCCTTCTACGATTGTGAGCAAACTTGATAACTGAACTCTCAATAACTCTTTCTTCCCCCCTCGTCTGTGTCCTTCTTGTCATCACCTATGCCCGCTTTCTGTATCCGTCCTCTAAGTTGCACTGGTAATGGTTGACTGATACCCCGAGGTATAGATTGTCGCCAGATCTCATATCTCTAAGTGTACCCCGAATTATCCAAACATTCTTTGAGAGTATCCATACCTAGATTTGTCTCGTGATTCCAGAACTGCTCATATTTTCTCTCACCTAAGGCTTGGTTCTTAAACTGCTCAACATCCTTTAGAAGATCCACTACTGATGGGATGTCTTGTGATTTGCCCAACTAGCATATTACCCTAGAAGGAGTGTGATCTAGTTTAGTTGAGCCCTAACATAACCAGAAGGAGTTGTATCTGACAACCAAACAAGATTATTTTTGGACGAAGCCATAGACAGATCCACAGAATGTTATCCTCAATTCTTGACTCGAGAAATTCAATCCAAGTATCGACTCCTACAGGCAGCGAGAACTTATCAAAGCGCATTCTGTGTTCCATGGCTTTCACTCGATTGGGCAAACAACGGCCAACCACATACGGTCTAATTAAAGAAGGCACATGCAAATGCTCTATCATCCACTGTTGCAATATCAGGTTACTTCCCTACAAAAATCTCATTCCTCCCTTTACTTCAGTTAAAGCCTTATATATTTCTGTTAAGATCATAGGTATGATAGTGACCTTGTCCCCTTGATCCTCATGAAATAAGGCCATCACTACAGATTATAAATGGGTATTAACACGTCTTTGTTCTAGTGGAAACACTAAAGTGCCTAACAAAGTAAGGGTGAAGACTTCAAGACGATTTATTTCCCAATTCTGCTTAGTTATATAAAATTCATTCCAAAAGCAATCAAAACCTTCCAAGGACGCGAATCTAGCAAATAAAAAGTCTTAAGGAAATCCATGATTGATTTAGACAACCCAAATGACTATTACTACTCTTCAACCCACAACCTTATACAAACCTTGTGCTAGAATGATTCCGAGCTCGGGTCATACTTTTATCGATATAAGGCAAATGAAACAGACCGAATATTTCTGCCAAAATAGGCGCCATTTCACACTTTCCAAACCTAAACACCAAACTATTTGGATCCCAGAAGGTCAACACAACATCTATTAGATCTGGATGGGGGTGATATGCAAAAGTTACGTAAGATCACCCAATATTTTAATTAGCTCCTATTTGTCAGAGTAGTTGAACATGTCCCATCACTTGATTAACTTTTTGGGCACCTTAGAAACTATCAAGACTCTAGACCCTGTGGACGGATCCATCCTGTAATAACACACCAAACTTACAACTCAAAATTCAATAAAAGAGAAAGAACTCCCTACCCTCGGTATTTTAACATGGAGAAATGTCTTATGACATGGAGGGACCGATCGACTTGTAACTCAAATCCACCGAATGAACTTACTAATGAAATCAGCCTGTTTGGCTATGACTAGCAAAAACTAAGAGAAAAGTGACCTGCGGCTAGGACTAAGACAACGATCGAACTAAAAGATACCGAACCCACCGAGGGTTGCCTACGTATCCCGCTCCGAGGGACGAGAATCAGGTATGCATAGTTCATCCAGATTAGACAATTAAAGACTAACTAATAGTTTGAGCTACGACTTGAGGAATACGACCAAACAGACAATGAAAAACATCAAAGAAATCTTATTTTGGGTTTTTAACTTGACACTTCACATAAAACTGACACCAATAACTACGAAAGAAAAATCTTTTTGGTATTTTCATTATAAGAAAATGTACAAAACTTCCACCAATTTTTGAATTTTCTTTATAAAAAGCTCCTATAAGAAAAAATAAATCTTTTTAAGTTTTCAAATTGTGAATGCTTACTAAAGAATAAAAGGAAAATCTTTTTGATATTTTTGTTTTTGACAAATGAGTGCAAAAGGTAAAACTTATTTTTTTATTTTTAGATTATGAAAAATAAAAGCCATAAAGAACTCTAAGAACTACGAAACATTTTTTTTTTCTTTCTTTTTCCTCTTTTTTTTAATTTTTCTTTGCCTCCACACTTTCTTTAATTCTACAACTTACTTTTTCCCTAAATTAGTCCGTCAAATGACCCTATTATCCTCAAAGATGCAACAATTAGCACGTAGAAATGCTTTAGGGGTGAATCTCCTTCAAAAGATCAAGTGGGTTCCGCTAGGTCTCAATATGATACAGATAAAAATGATCTAAAGGATGACCTTGGCTAGGGTTCACTCACAAGGCTGTTTAGGGGAGTGTATGGTCGATAGTGGTTGCAACGGCTTTACACCTACTCCATACACCCAACGGCTCCCCCTCCTAAAATATGGGTGACTCAACTAGAGGCCGTGTACACATGTGTACTACTGACTTGTTGCGGAAAAAAATGACTTGAGTTATACACATGATGCCAGATATAAAGTGGTAACACATAGTAAAAACTGTAAACATTTAGCACATAGGTGATCAACAATGATAAAAAAAAATGCAAACGATAAAACAAACAATGATTATACACCCACAATATCAAACTAAGCTGATACAACTCAAAAATTGAAGCTCAAATTTTAAAAGTCCCTAGCAGAGTCGTCAGAGCTGTCACACCCCTTTTTAACCAAAAAGATTTCTTTCTTAAAGTTTGAAAGGGTTTATTACTAAGCGACAAAATAAAAATTGTATCGAAAAGAATTCATTTTACAATTAACTCAAAGTTTCCACTTGGCTTAATTGGTGTGCCAAGTCACCTTTGGAAATTTTTTTCAAAACTGTTTTTGACTCTTCAAAATTAGTTTGCAAATAGAGATTCTCGCTAAGGAATTCTGTTGATCGAGTGAAAGGTGTTAGGCACCCCTCGATCCCGTGGTTCTACCACGATCTTTTTGTGGCTTGTATCGTCTAATCTGACACTATGAAATGCATAAACCAAACAAAATACATAAAACAAGCAAACAAACAAATCAAGCAAAATTCAAAATCAAAATAATGTCCAGTCTGAATTATACAGTCCCAAAACTAAAAAAATGCGGAAATGTAAATCCTATTCTAAATTAATCCTAGACTAAGCTCCACCCGACGTTTCAGGCCTTGATCATGAACCTCCTTCGAAGACATGATACTTCGAAACATTTTTTGGTGAATAAAATATGATTTTCTTCTGGGCATTCCCCGACAAATGAATACAATTTTTAATTTCGTGCTATGAAATAAAAATCATTCAGTAGAACATTCAAACATTCAACAAAACTTCATTCCTAAATTTTTTCCTACCCGACCTAGAATTTGCCTAGTTTCGACCTAAAACAGGATACTATCAAGTTTGATAAAATTAACGTTCATTTCGATTTAAACAACTAACAACGAATCAGCACAAACCCACATTCACGCTTATCAATTTTTAATTTTCACCCCAATTTCAACCTAATTCTCAATGATGGTTACTTAATTTAAGGCAAAAATCGAATGGTCAAAAGCCACAGCAATCAATATTACTCAAATACAATAAAAAATGAACCACCAAATCACAACATCAACTCAATTAAATATAATAAGAGAGCAAAGTTAAGAGATGGACCTCTGGAGAACTGACTTTCGTTGATAATAATAAATTAAGAAAGTCCGAACTCGGAGTACTCAAACGAAAAACCTCGAGCAACGAATAAAACCAACTCGATATATGAATTCAAATAAATTTTGGGAAGGAAACAGACTGGTGAGCCGTCTGGCGGTGGGTTGCGATGGACGGCGACGGTAGTGTTTGCCGGTGGCGAATCTGGCATATTTTCAGCGAGAAACTCGCTGCTAACCGTCAAATCCGTCTGCTTCTCTCTCAATATTACTCTCTCTCAATTTTTCTCTCTCGATCTATCCTCTCTCCGTCACTCACTTCTTTCTCTGTGTGTGTAGTATTGTATGTGTATAAGAGTTGAGTGATGTAGGTGTATGTGTTATTGTGAATGTGAGAATTGTATGTAAATGTGAGAATCGTGTGTGTGAATATGGTGAATGGTAGAAAAAAGAAAAGAAAGATGATGAGTGTGTCGTGTATATTCTGTGTGAGTAGATGTGTGTTGTTGTTGTTTTCAGTTCAAGAGATGTGATTAGGTGTGTGTATTATTGTTGTTTTTTAGTCAAAGAAGAAAAAAAGAAAAATGGCAATGTAGTTGTTGTGAGTGCCAGGTAGTGGGTGGGATTAGGTGGGGGTAGGGGATAGGTAGGGGTAGGTAAATAGGTAAAAATTATTTTTGGGAGGGACAAACTTACGTGTCTACAATGTGAAATTTTATTTATTTTCTTATAGTTTTTGTTTGCAATGCATTAGTTTGTGTGATGTTTTATTTTTGCAAAAATAAGAAAAGACTCGAAAATCATCATAGAAAGATTTATGAAGAAAAGGAAAAATTCATTATTGTCACTGACAACTTGACATGAATATCCTTTTTGGTAATGTTTTTCCTATTTTTTTCGTTCTATCTGAATAGTATAATACTGATACTTTTAAAATTTGATGTTGTATAAAAAAGACGTTTCATAATCTTCATTTGATCACATGCAAGATATCAAAATTCTTTTTATATTTGAAATATTTAAATGACTTACTTTTATTTTTACTGATTATTTATTTGCTCCCTTTTTATTTTTTTCAAATACGAGGCATCGAAGAGGAATAAATTGCGTTTACTGTGTTTTGAGCAAGTGAGAGAAGAAAAAACTAAGAAAAATTTATGGTGGGCGAGAGCTTGATCTCTTCTTTCTTCATTATTTTACAAATAAATTGACTAATGAACTAATTACACCAAAAGGATGTAGGCAATTGTTTCCTAAGAGAAAAAAATAGTATTTAAATTTAATTGAAAATTAACGATCATTTCATAATCACTAATATGCTAACAAATTTAGTTATGGTTATATTTATGTTTGATTTTTTTTCTTCTTTATTTTTTTGTCATCCTTTTCCTCATAGTTTCTTCACCTAATACAATTCAACTTAATTTTAAAAATAAACCTCGATTGAACAATTAGCCATATGCTTCAATTACTAGAGTCTAACAAACGGTTATTTTCATGAAAAGATGTTTGATTTACAATTTTTTTATACAAACATTAATATTCGTTGATATTTTCTATTTTCTTTACTACCGCGCAAAGCGCGGATATATACACTAGTATATATATATATATATATATATATATATACACACTAGTGTATTTAAAGGAGAAACATAGAGGAGGTGATGTAGCACCCCTCTATGGCCTCCATTGACATTTATCTTTTTTCTTCTTTTTTTGAAGTTTTTTTCACAATTTAATCTAATAAAATTTAATATTTATTTTATAATTATATCCTCTTAATTACGCATATTTTTTTTAATTTTTTTTGGGTCTCTTTTCAATTTTTAAAGTGCAAAAACCCTTGTCATTAATTTATTTATGAAGGCGATTTTGGGGTCTCTTTTGCTAGTTGCAGTGATCACTATTAGTCTTTAATTACTCATATTATTGTGTCGGTTCGTATCTCTACTACACTGAGCGCATATATGCTTCATTTTCTTTGCTGCCAACAAAGGTTTACTCCTCTCTTTTTATTTTACTAGTGCTATAATTTACTAGTATAATATAATACTAAGAACAACTAATTTTTTCTTTTTCATTTCTTATTGTAGAAACTGTGTTAAAGCAAATGATAAAGTGGATATAGAAGAGTAAGAAATCAAGCTCTACGTCAAAACCAAATATTTGGAGGTTTTTTAGTGTAATCGCTTCTTTTATTTTTAGTCTAAGTATCAATTTCATTTGTTGTAAATTTTGTGATTTCTATAAATATTTTGGAGGTGTGAATGTGATTCCAAACCTTTTTATTTTCTTTGGCTAAGGTGAAATACTCAATATTGAGAAACTTTTTCTTTTAGGCCATTAAAATCTACTTATTTTTTTTATTATTTAGGTTGTTGAGTACTTGAATAAAATAAATTGTTTGAACGGAACGTGTAGATATTGCTATTGATTGAATTGGATTATGATGCCTTTCTCTTGTATCTTTTGTTTTTCATTAACTTTCTGTTGAATTACATATAAGCTTGAATTTTTTTTTTCAAATTAAATACATCATTAGAGTAACATTAAATTGGCAAGTTTTTTAATCTCAACTTACGAATTTGAATTGATTTTTGTTTCATAACACCTATAAAGTTCAATATCATATTTGTATTAAGTATTTGGAGAAGTTGAATTATCGTTTTATCCCTATACTAAACAAAAATTTCATTAAATAACTAATCATTAAATAATAAATAATAATCATATCATGTTATACTAAATTCTAGAAGTCAAAAATTATTAAATCAAAAGTTGAAAGATGAAAGTATCTGTTTTTCTTAAGATGAAAATATCAAATACTTTGGTGACAACTATTAAAGATGATGCATTTAAGTAAATTCATACTTTTGATTTTTTATTAAATCTCTACTTTTATATATAAATATCTCTTTTTCTATATATATATATATATATATATATATATATATATATATATATATATAGGAAGGGTAGGCATTTGATGATGTGACATATTTTTAAGACCACCATTTTTATTTATCTTTTTTCTTCTTTTCTGAAAATTTCTTCTTTATTATTATAAAATACCTAATTAATTATAGACTAAATAATAATCATATAATTACAATAAAGACAAAATTAACGACTTTTTGAACTTCTAATAATTACCCTAAAATTTTTGAGTTTTCTCCACTTAGCTCATACGAATGAAATCACAATATAGTACGATGTGTTTGGTTCTTTTGAAAGCTTATGTTTAATAATAAAATTCAATGCAATGAATATATGGGTTACTAATAAGGTTAAAACGTTTTATTTTCTGGACTTCAAAGGAGATATTAAAGAGTCATGAATCATTTGAGTTTTCATTTATCAAATTATTAAAGACTCCAAGTATTAACATTCGTTGTTAAATAAGATCCTCAATTGGCTCTTTTATGATCAATTTATCACTAAGAAGGTTTTCTTTGAATCGTTTACATGAAATATGGCTGCACTCTTATCTTTTTTATTTAAATTTTATCATTTGCATTCTTTTAAAATTATGATTAGTATTTTCAGAGAATATATTGTGGTGGTAACAATTTATGTAGTAGGTCAAATTTTATTTAAGCGGTTATTTCTTCTTTAGATGTATATTTATCAAATTTATTCTTTTATCTCAAATAAATTTATATTAATTTCTTTTTGTGAATCTACAGGTTACTTTGCAATTACATAAAATACGAACAAATTTATGTAAGTAGTAGATTTAGATTTTCATATAAAATTTATACATGTCTCATAATAAATAAGAAGAATGGCACTTGACAACTGCATGTATTTAATGGGTCTTGGGTGTTTATGTTTTGTTTGTGTACTCAAGTTTCTCTGTTTGTGGATATATTTGTTATGTATTATATATTGAAGTCTCGAATCCTCATATTAAATTGTATTCTCTCCAATTTTAAATAAATGATATACTTAAAAAAAAATTATCTGAATATTTTATTTATTGAACTTTTTATAGTTGTCTTCAATTTTTTGTCTGTTTGTCATTTTCCTTTTTATTTTGTCATTAACATAGCTTTACGTGCAGATTTTTTCTCTATTTCTGCTCTCTCTTAGTTTCTACAATTAGTGTGTGGTGTTGTTTTTTTTATTTTATTTATAATTTTTATTTTTTATTTATTTTAGGTTTGTTATTTTTTGCAAGTTGACATCTTAATTTTTACGTGTTTGTTAATTGAACATTATCATTTAAAGGTAGCAAGAAAATAGTCGTATTTGAGAATTTTTTTTATATCCTATTCAGTGTTCAACAATCATATTGGAGACAATTAATCTTGATTCGCGCTGAAAATTTTTATTATGGAGATAAAACATTCCCTACCAAAGAAAAAGGATCGAGAAATTTACCACTCCACCTTAGCCTTTAATTGTGAAGTTGACCAGCCTCACATAGTTTCCTTTTTTGACTTCATGCATGCCAAGCAACAGTTACTCATTTTTTATGATGTCTCTGTATTTAAAGCTTTTATGATACTCCGTTATGTTTTATGTTTGGGTACTTGAATTAAGGAATTTTGTTCATAAAACTTGCAAATTGAATTAGAAATGTTTCTAGAGCAAATTGATGAAAAGGAACTAAATATCTTGATTTTATTTTTGTTTTTTAGAAGCTAATTCATTTTTGATAGCACTCAAATGTGATAACTACAGCGAAGATCAAGATCAACAATGAGTTTCATTTACGTTGAATACATAGACAACTTTTAAAATTTGTCTGAATTTTTCATTTAAATCCCCAAATTAAAAGTTATACTATCTATTAAATAAACACTTGAGCTAGAATCAAATAATGTCTGTTGAGCTCACATTGTTTTCTTTTAACTAACTCAAAAAATAGAATTCAGTCAACTAACAAAATTAAAATCATAAAGAGTGTTTTCTAAAAAAAATTAGCTAATTTATTTTAAAACCGCGCTTCGGTTTCACTAGTTTCATATAATGCCAATTTTAGTCTAAATGTTCTACTCTTTAAGAGTTATATTAATGTATCCACGTTTTAAACCAACAATGCTCTTCTTTCCTCTTTGATAGTTAAAGGTCCTTGTAAGATTTTATTCTTTCTGAACTAGAAGAATCACTGCAAACACTATTTGCCGTCTAGTACACTGCAGGAATAATTTAGGGAATTTCCACCATAAAACTATCATGTAAATTTAAGTTGCTCAACAGATCTATCTCAACCTAAAAATGACCAAGAATGTAGTGATATAAACTCGGCCATGATTTCGTTTAATATATCATTCTGCAAGTTCGGGTAAAATTTGCTCACAACATTACTATGAAAAGTACAAAGGCAAGCAAATGGCTCCAACCGTCCTTTCCTTGGAGGCCAAATGTACATTAGTACCTTTTGCCTCTAGATTCGCTTCTAGAAACCATCACACCCGAGAGCTTGTTGACCTCATAAAGCAATGCGGCTGAGAACAAGAAGCTGCATTAAGATCCAGGAACACACAATCAGATTTATAAACACCATACTACCACACCACCTGTACTCTAAACAAGTTCTTGTATAACCATGTTTATATGAGCTAACAAAATTATTTACAGGAGGAATCAAGGTCAAAATTCTCCAACCTTACCCCTTAATTTTATATATGAGCTTCTCTGGTTTGGTATATAACGGGAACGAGTACTAGTGCAAGATATTAGATTACATCTGCCATTAGAGATGGAAAAAAGGGCATTCGGCTAAATAACTATTTTTTTCTTTATCCAAAAAAATAACTAGTTTGTGCATGTGGGTTTGATGAGTATGCCAAGCTTCACCATCCACTTATTACCCATATATTATGGTGGATGATAGATGAGCGGCAAAACAGCAATGCTGTGAAATCAGCAGCTGTAAGTGAGGAATAGTTTGGCAAGACTTTCCTCAATATGGAAAAGGGATTATAGAAAAAATATAAAAGAAAGCCATCTACATATAAGATACAGTGCATGCTGCTTGGAGGCAGTTTGGATCTAATTAATAGTGTTTTGGATTCCTTGCCTACATTTATGACGTGAGTTTTCTTTATTCTTTCAAAGCAGTCAACACGATAGATCAGAGGCGGAGCTACATGAACTCCAGGGGGTTCGAACCCCCTTCATATATATATATATATATATATGAAGTTTTTTCTCCTATGTGAATATATATTAAATTGAACCCCGTTGTTACAAGCAAAAACTTGGTTCATTGGCAAAGGGGGTGCAAACTTCCACGCAGAGAGCCTCATGTTCTTGGGTTCTAGACACATTAAGGACACGTTTTTAATTCTTTTTTTGCTTCCTGCGTTTGAACCCCCTTGATAGAAATTCTGCCTCCACCACTGCGATAGATAGATTAATAAGAAACTTCTCTCGAGGAGGTAGTAATATGGAAAAGAAGTCCTGCCATTTGGTCAACTGGGAATCAGTCAAGATGAGCAAAAATCTGGGTGGTTTCGGAGTAGGAAATCTGAAGTCGCATAATAACACTACGTAATTGATCATAGAGATACCCAAAGGAACCAGAGGTGACACGGAAAAGGAGTTCAATATAAATATGGGTAACAAAGTTTTTGCCTTTTTGGTCAGGTGTTAATGTTGAGAGCTGAGTTTAGGTATGTCTAATAGACACAGTTTAAGCAAAGTCAATCATTTAATAGGTCATGAACTGAATTTAGGTTTCTAAACGAAATATCCTTTGGATAATGAAGTCATAAACATTTTAAATCAAAAATTAAATGTCGCAAAGTAGTTTTGCGTAAGTTATTCTTTTTTGGGGGAGAAAGGTTCCATTCTACGCAATTTTGTGTTCTTTTAGCTCATTTAACTCATCCAAGAGATTTCTCACAAGAAAAAAACATATGCAATAAACACAAGTTTCTTTATCCATAATAACAATAACTAGATGGTATAGTCCATTACCATGTCGTGATGCTAACTCGATGAACAGTGCCAGCAGCAATAAGAGCAACTACCTCAGCAAGTATAACTGCAGTGTACCAGAGCAATAGAACAGATTAAAATTAATTGATCCATACAGCTGCTGTATCTCTTTACTATTACAAGATACATGGTCCACACAACTTAAACACTGATCACACCTAGATTTGTACCTAGTCTAAAGCAATTTGAACCTCCTTTGACACTAAACTAGAATATTCCCACATGTCATGAAGATTCAACAGTTTATATGACAAAAAAAGGTATATTTACCTTATTTACGTATTATAATTTTAGGGCAAAGGGGATTCAATTGAATCCCCTTTCCACAAGCTAGCTCCGCCAATGTAAACATATGGGATTGCATGCTAAGATAAAAATGTTAGGGAAATATACTATAACTTCTGCTACATCTAAAAGACAAAATCCTTTGTTTATTTCTACAATAGATATATTAGGAAGGAATTTAGATCCAGTGTTCAGGGAGCGTGATGCAGAAAAAAGCGACAAGGTTCCGCGTCACAAAGCATGAAGCGATGCAAGCGCATCATTGAAGTGAGGCGCAATTTAAAGAAAAAAAGACTAAATAGAGCATCCAAACAGTAAGACAAAACTGAAAAGACCACAACAACTATGTAATCAACAGGAACAATATATATATATATATATATATGTATATATATATATATATAAGCAGAAGTTCAAATTAAACACCAAAATCAGAGGTTTGAGCACTGAAACACCTGCTGTGAAACATACCAGCAAAACAAAACAGACCACAATAGGAAAACAGTCCAATAAAATACAAAACAAACCAGAAAAAGAAAAAAGAAAACCCAAATCTAAATTAATAATGTTTCGACATGTAAGTAGATCTTTTTTTTTAATTTATTTAAAATTGACCTTAAATATAAAATCAATAGGAAGCGATTCTTATTTAAAATTTAAAATTGACCCTAAAAATAAAATCAAAATGATACACTCGCATTAGCTTGCTTCTCGCATCGGCTCGCATCTCGCATAACCCTGTGATGCGCCCACTTATGTAAGGTTGGCTCGCATCAGCCGCACATAGCAAGAGGGGCTCGCATCACTTCGCATCATAGCATTATGCGACGATGCAAGCGCATTCCTGAACACTGTTTACATCTTCAGAAGAATTGATTGAAATATGACAATGGGAAGTCAAAACAAAATGCACTTACCAGCACCCCATCCAGTCCTTACACCACACGTTTCTTGGTAGTTTCCGATGAACTGCAACAGTATTACCAAGTCAAGTTCAATATGTTAATAGCTTGGTATGTAAGGTGCTAGCAAAGCAACATTTTTTTAAATTTTCGTATGCTAGGCAGGCTGCTAGCAAAGCACCATGTAATAGTTCACTTTATGCAGCCATAAAATGTATGGCAGTCATGAAACTGTGTAAAGAATGGTGAAGACAACAGTAGATCTGACAACAAAATGAAAAAATAGGAAAACAGGAAAGTGAATTAATCTCAAAGGAAAAATAAATTCTGCCACAAGATGCCAGGGAGAAGAAAGTTAGTAAGCTGCACATATATTTGCAGATGAATAGAACAATTTCTACACCGTACATCTGAATTAGTACAGCTTTATTGTACAGGAATACAGGCACTGTAAATTTTAACAGCATTAATAGACTGGTAAAACTTAGTAGTGCCTGCACTTCTAAGACCTTAGAGCACAGCACGTAATACCACAAAAGGTAATTTTTCTCACCGTTAACAACAAAATGAATATGAGAGAACTAGTGAATCCACCAAGGATGGTATACAATTCTGAAGATCCTAACTTTCCTCTATACACTTCCTGCAGAGAGAGCGTCGCGATAAATAGAAGAAATGAATAAAGCATCGAACTCCCAGATCCAGCCATGACTTCAGGTGCACGCACACACAAAAAAAGAAGAGATAATTAGACTGGCGAATTGTTTAAATGAAACACGTCAAAACAAAGGAAAAAGGTAATTAGCAGTCTAGCAGGAATTCATTATAAATTTTCAAGGTGTAATCAAGAAAGGCTGACATCATGCGAGCTGGAAGGCAACATTTAAGAAAAGCATTAAATAGCATGATTCGTTACCTTTAATGATTAAAAAGTTTAAAAGGACAACAACATATGCCAATCATTATTTAGAAACTAACTTTTATGGAATTAGTTACGAAGGAAACTTAACACAGCAGATGAACTGGGACTGAGCTATATTCTCCACCCACAAGCAATGTAGGTGGAAGTGCATATTAAGCACGAAAGAAATTGAATCCGAGTGATATTTTTGAATATCAGTAATTGAAAATCTGTATACTTTTAAGTTTTAATTGCAAAATACTCAAGAAAAAACACTTCGATGAATAAGCTATCTTTTTTGTCTTTTTTTTACTCTGTTGGTGTTTCATAGTCATAGGGAGCCATTCATACGTTTGAGTTTGAAAAGTTGTATACTTTAAATTGCAAAGATGCACAGGGAAAAAATCTCAGATGCATAAGCTCTGTCTTTTTAATCTTTTTTTTTAATCTCTACTAGTGTTTATTCTCATAGTTATAGGAAGCCAATCAAACATTTGAATTACCTTCATTCTGTGATAAGGCAACTAATTATATCACTATATGGTCTATAACAAATAGGAATCTAAGGAGTGAACCAAAAGACAATCAAAGACAAAAACGCTATTCCTCAGATGTACAAAATTTTCAATTTCCTCAGCTGTTTTCCTATTTTACTCCCTTCATATGACCCACATAAGAGCTACCGGTGCAACCTCCCATGCCCTTTGTCTTCCTATCCTACTTGTCCCAACCCAGATATTGCACACATCTCTGACAGTATCTGGCATCACCCATGATGTAGTAGAACTGTTTAAGATCATCCTCCACAGAGACACCACCGCACAATACACCATAGGACGATCAACTTCTTCACTCGAGCATTTACACGTCGCACCGGATAACATTAAGCTGTTAGAATTGCTCCCCTCGCTACCTAGCAAATTTTAAAAAAAAAACACTTTCTTGGGTGCCCTTGGAATACAAACCGCTGAGTGTGGAAAATCCGTCTCCTATCTCACCGACTTCTAGAAAGAGAGGAGACACATTTTCCATAATTAGGGGGTTCTCTGTCTTAAGCTTTGCACCTTAATGCGTACCTTTCCGTGTACTCTATTTCATTTAGGGGTGCTTATCGGGGGATTGGTTGGATACGCTTAACGGTTTGATTTACCAGTTACCGGATTTAAAATGTACTAATCCACTAGCCAACCAATAAGATATTAGTTGATTCGATGGCGGATAAGCAATTATCAGGCGGTTATTGGACCTTCACGGTACCTTCTTCAAAGAAGGTACCGTACAAAATTGGATCTCAAAAACACCATAGTTTTGGTCCAAAACAGAAAGTTGTGTTGCTTTGAGCCTTTAAAAATTTTAAACATGGCATAATACTATGAATAAATAGGACTTTACACTTTAGGTTTGATAATATGATAAGGTCCAAAATATTTAATGAGCTTGGTTAATAATAATATAATAGAGTGGATATTAGATGGGGCTTTAGGTTTAGGGTTTAATAGAGCCAAATGGCCATCATAGCCTTCGATGACATCATGCGAGGCCAACTCATGAAGAACCCAATTGTGGCCACATTGAGGAGAAGAGAGCATGCATGGGGAGACCATTTTGGACATTCCATGAGGCAAAGCCATGTGTAGAAGGTGGCTTGGCTTGCGGAAGTTGTAAAGCTTGAAGGACCACGGTCTTGGAGTGTAGGACTAAGTGAAAGGTGCCCTTTTCTCACTAAGGGGTGTTTGAGGGATTTCACATGCTAAAAATACACTCCATGGCCACCCCACCCTCATTAAGGGCATTTTGAACACTTTATGTTGTAATAGATTATAAATAGGCCCTTTAGTCTTATTTTTACTTAGTTGATCATTGTTGTAAGTTCTTGAAACAATTTGAAACACCAAAGTCCTCTCCCTACTTGAGGCAAACCGAAACTTGACTTCACAAGTGAAGGTTCCACTTGTGTTCTGTATTGGCTAGACCTAGACACGTGAGTTCTTGAGTGAACCGAGTTCCTCTTGGGTTCAACGTAAGAACTTGGTGTTAGTTTACATGTTTGTAGAGGTTTTTGAGTTTAATATGCTCTTTAGTTTCTATCTTACATGTTCTTTTTATGTCAAGTTATTTATCCATTATCTCTCAAGTTAGTTTTGCTTTCTTGTTGCCGTTGTTGTCTAGTATCGTGTGGACTATTTTGTGTTTGTTGTGGACTGATTTGAGCTTTCTTAGATACCGTTTGGTATCAGGGTTTATAATAATAAAATATTTATTTTAATATCTAAGAGAAAAAATGTAAGTACGGTAACTCTTAACGGGTTAACGGTTTACCCGATAAGGAAATTGAGTAATCCATTCCCACACCAGTAAACCGTTAATTATAAAATTTTAATCCATTCACCAACCGTTTATCCAATAAGCCTATTTTGTGGTTGGCTTATCGGTTACGGTTCGATTTTGAACAACCCTAATTTCATTCCTGGTATCTGAGTTTTAGTTTTACTAGTTACAACATACTGCTTAGATATATTTTAGCGATTCTAGATCATTTCTTCCCATCTGTCTAAATCTTGGTGGCAAACTTATCTAGTACTCGTTCTGTTGAAAACTCGCAAGTAATCTATGGAATAGTCAAGGTGTAGGCGAATTGGCCACCATCATGAAATGGAATACTCCCTTGGTTTATATTAAGTGGTGCTTTCACCCTTTCATTTTGGTCCAAAGTAAGTGTTGTTCCACATAATCAAAAAGGTATTAATTACTTTTTTTCAAGTACACCCCTACTTAGATAAATGAACTTTTAGAGTAACTAAGACACTATATTAAACAGTTACTATTTAATTAAAGGCAAGTTAGTAAAAACACTTCTTACTTTCCAGGAGTGAGTAGATTTTTTTAGGGATGTGCACAAGGCCCAAGCTAAAAACACCATTTAATATGAACCGGACAGAGTATATTTAAGCAACCTGTAAATAAATTTAAGCAACCAGTAAACTATCAATGATCATGAACAAATCTGTTTTAAAAAATATTAACTAAGACAGTTGGGAGCATTTGAGTAGTTTTTAAAGAATAGTGACGGGATCTAGGCTGTCTTATTCCCTTACAATCTGCATTAGATACACTTCTATTGAGCGGAGGGTCTACCGAAAACAGCCTACTCTCTATCCCACAAAGGGAGGGGTGATACAAGCCAAATTGGTGCCAACCATTCAAGACCTATCTGATGCAAACCGAATTTCATCAAAGTTACATACACGAGGTCGACCTAAGGAGTGGGTGGACATGTCATCAATCCATGACCTTGGAGGCTTGGTGGGTACTAAAAGTGAAGATATGAAGCTCAAGAATCAAGTTTGGATGATAGCTTGGAGCTTGGAGGTGCCATGGACATGCCGCCCAAAGTTGATAACAGAGTTGACAAGCTTTCAACCAGTTAACGACTTTGGCTGACATGCTGTCAACTTGTTGACGAGCTGTCAGCTTAGACCGTCAACTTTTAAAACCTCAGGAGGGCATTCTGCCCAAGGTTGACGAGCAAAGGTGACGAGCTGTCACTAAGTTGACGAGTTGTCAACTTGGACGTCACCTATTTTCAGGTGCAATTAGGGGCTGATTTCCTAAGCCCATTGAAGTGCCACTTTTGAGCATTTTTGTAATAGTAAGCCTAGCCTATAAATAGACAGATTAGGTCACTAATTAGGGTTAGATTTGGATGAATATTGAATTTGTAAAACTCTTGAAAGAGTATGAGTGCTTGGAAAAGCCAATGTTGATTATTGCACAGAAACGGGGGTTGAGAGGGCGTTACGATTCCCTCAAGGTCTTCATAGGAATAGGGTGCTTCTTGTAGGATCAGTCAATTGAGGTTTTAGGATTTAATATATCCTTTGGGTTTCTCTGATTCTCTTTTTGTGTCTTTTTCTCTATCTCTATCTCCGTCCTTTATTTTTTCCGCATTTTCAATTCTATCATTTATTCTAGTTTTGTGTTTATTTCTCTTCTCGCATTTTGGATTGTATCAAGGAGTTAGGGTTGGGTACATCCTACTCTCCCCAAACACCACATGTAGGATCACATTGGCTTTGTAATTGTTGATGAGGACAGGGCTAAATGCCTCGGCAAATCTAGAACACTTCAAATCGTTGCTAGGTCCCCCCCCCCCCCCCCCCCCCCCAAACCATCTCCTCACAATTCCACTGAATTTTTATTAGTTGGTACAAATTGCACTTAATTCTAATCGGCAAAGTAGAAAATTTTTCTAAGATTGGCTAAGGGGAAAGCTGAAGAGCATAGAAAAGTGCCAAGACTTGTTGCACTTTCAGCCAGGGAAGAAAGTGCCACCTAACTTCAGGACTAACGTGAACCTTGAGAAAGCATAACCTAAGCTGCGTGGACCCTTCACTTTCGATGCCGCACCCGTGTCACATTCTTGAAAAATACACTAAGTTTGTCGAATCCAAGACGCACCCGTTGACATTTTAAGAGATACCTAGATCATTCGCCACCAACGCAACTATTCCGTAACAACACCATTTTTTAAAATAATATTTTATGATACTACCTCTCTTACCCCTAGTATTAATTAAGCAAACTCTTACACTATACCATTGATCTGTATACTTACTCTCTAATTGAACACATTCAACAGCTAAAAAGCTATTTCTAGGAGACAGGAACGCCCACTTTCTTCCACTTCCTCACTGACCTAACGCATTTTAATGCACAAAAAATTTGTCCATGTTAGAGATGCCCATTTTCTTTGACCACCAATCTATTCCGAAAACAGCAACCAGAATCACTAACTTCTTGAAACTAACCCCTTTATGATCAAATTCCCCAATATAAAGAACAATACAGAAAGCTAGTAAATCTCCATTTAACGGATCTAAAAAGGCAAATCAGATAAATTTAATAGTCATTTTTCCCATTTTCTTTGGTACCTGCTTAGAATACAATTGAATGTACAACAATATGCTAAAACTGTAAAAAGAAATTTGAAGGAATTGAGAACTCACCAGACGAAGAGCGCACACAACTAGTAGTTGGATCCAGATCCACCAAGTCGGGTGATAATTGGGGGAAAAAGTAACTCAACGCCGTCGTGCGTGGCGTTAATTAATTATTAATTAATTAATGTGAATAAGAGCTCGTTTGGATATGGCTAAAAAAAAAGTAAGTTTTAAAAAGTTTTTAAAAGGGCTTTTGAAAGTCTTCAAACTTATTTTAAAAGCAAGCAGTATGTTTATTGGATAAAAATACTGTTACAAAAATTATTAATGTATTTAATAAATAAGTATTGTTTAGCACTTTTTTTTTATCAAAATATCTGAAATATCCTTAAAACCGTTAACAATACATAGAGTTGATTATTATTAATTTTTATTTCTAAAATGATTCAAATTAAAATTAATATATATTTTAATTCAGTTTCAATATAAACCACTAAAACACACACACACACTCTCTATCTATCTCTCTCTATATATATATATTCAAAATATTTTCACGAATGACTATTAAATTTGTGCACCTAAAAAATATTTTTTGTTTAAAAGAGTTTAAATCATAAAAAAAAAAATATGTCACTAATCATTATAATTACAATTACATTAATATGTAAATAGTTGGTCACAAATGATAATATTTGTTTGATAAAATGACTCTTAATTGAAAAAAATATTACTCGTTGATTGAGTAATAACTATATTACTATTAAAACATTGTCGAATGTGAATGTTGCATCGTGAAATATAAATGGATTATTCACTAATCGTTCATGAAGTTGTATATCTTCAGCGGTATTCTCCATATATCTTGGTTGGTGAGTTATTTTTTTCTTAGAGAAATTCATATGTTGTACATTAATAATTGTTTAAATTTTTTAAAAATATATACTAAAGAAGAAGAATAATATATAAAAATTCATACTTCATAAATGAGAAGTTCCATATGAAAGAGGTACTAGTATGGCCAGAGTTAAGTTCGTCGTAAATACAAAAAGTGAAAATATTCAATTAATACAAAGCATTAAGCATTACAAATATCATTAACAATCATATCACGAAGTTTCACCCAATATAAATTACTTTCCTCACTCATATTTTTGTCATCTATATTGCTAGCCCTTGAAGTTGTGCCTACATTAGAATCAACCGTCGGAACATATCTTTCACTCTCAGCCATTTGAACTGCATTATTCATATTGCACTTCTTTCTAATGTAATTATGAATGGCCATAATAACAATTATAATACCCTTTAGGTGTCAACGTTATAGTAAGACATGTCTCGTAAAATAGATCACCTTACTTTCAAAACACCAAATGTACGCTCTACTATATTTCTACAAGAAGAATGTAAATAATTAAATTCAATGCATCCTCTTGACTCCCGCAATTGTCGTGTTGCACCACATCGAAAGTTAAAAAAGTGATATCTCACAATCTCCTCTGTAAGGAGCCATGTATCCCTTCATGTGCGAATATCCAGAATCAACTAGATAATATTTATTTTTCAATGGATGTGGAAAGTTGGGTTCTTATCTACGAAGAGCCTCATGAAATATATGACTATTATGAGTCAATCCTTCTCATCCAGCTTGTGCAAATGTAAAATACACGTTAAAATACAACGATTAGAATATTTTGAGTTGAATAACCTTTACGGTCAATATACGATATTTCTTGACCTTGCGACAATGTAGCTTTAATATGTGTGTCATCAAGTGCTCCAATGCAATCTTACAAGTATATACATATGTAAATTTAACTTAAGGAAATAATCATGAGAGAAATTAAATATTAACTATAATAAAGTGTATATTTGGAGAAAGTACATCTTACTTTAAAGAAAGATAAATATTGCTCGTTGCATGGCTTGTGAGCTCCCACACCATCACTATAATTTAAATGTGATCTAATGACGTCTGTTGCAAGCTTAGAAACAATGTTTAAAACACTGTGAAAGTGTATATGAACTGTCTTTTCAGAATGTTGAAAGATATCTTGTATCATTTGATTTCCCACTTCTTGTGCACAAATCATCAAAAGCATGTCTAACATTTCGTGTGTAGAAATTCCACGAGTGGATTTAAGCCCATATTTTTTATTAAATCATTGGATAAAACAATAAACACCGCCTTCTTCAATTGAAAACTTTCATAACAACTGGTTTCATTTCATCGTAGTATCTCTTGAATAAATTTATGTTCCGAGCGTTTTGATGTACGACAAAGTTCCTTACATTCGCAATACCTCAAAACATATTTACTTGCTAGTTGGCACAAACTCATCCCCTCCTTGTCTTGCTCTCTGCGAACTTTTTTCAGTTCTTTATCTTCTTTATCTAACAAGTCACTTAAATCAGGAAATATGCTAATATCCAAACTCTTCATTTAAATAAAAATAAAAAACGGCTCACATCAGTAGAGTTTGGGAGTATAAAAATCCCATAATCCTCCCATTAGTAAAGTATGGTACATCAACATATTTTAATTTGTAGATGTACTATGAATCTATGTAATTCATTCCTCATTGCATACTCTCCCTCTAATAATTGAAAATCAACAGAACATACATACATATGTATAAAATACACATACATACAACAATACCGATAAATTCAACTCAATTTTAAAAGAGTTTAAACTATATAACCACAACGTATAAAGTTCACGCGCACAACCATACTATCAAACATCAAACAACAAAAATACTTAAATCAAGTGAATACATTCTTCGCATTTTATTAAGGAGGCATAGCTCATAGTTATATTCCAACCAAGACTTCCGAGCTTCATCAGTAGTCATCTTAAGAAATATTTGATAGACGTCTTTCTTTAGAAACAAGTTTACTGCATAGTTGTACATTTCAAATGGGACAACAATTTCAGGAATACTTGTCAAAAAGCCCATAACTTTTCAATTATGGGACCCTCTACTGCATGAGATGTAACAGTACTTTTTCTTGACATTAACTCAACTATAGAGTGTAACTCCTCTCTAGCAAATTTTGTCTTACTCTTTTTTACTCTACTGCTAGTTTCAATACCATCAGTTGAAAGTTGCCTTTTTAATGATGACTTGGGAAACATAAGAGAATCCATATCATGTAGGCCATCACTTTCATTACACCCTTCATTATTGGAATTAATGAAGTGTTCTTTGTCAAAATCATCTACATCATTTGTTCTTTCATTGTCCAGATCTACTCCAATTTCAAAAATTTGTGCTTGATTCATGGTGCGTACTCTTTCCCCCGTAACAACAATATCAGAAAATAATGCATCATATTGAGAGAAAGATCTCTATTCCTAAACTTCCTATATCGATAATCTATCTGAAATAAAAAACAAACAAAACTACGTAAGTAAATTTAACAATGAGAGAAATAATAAAGAAATATAGAATAATGAGAGAGATGTACCTTAATCTTTTGCTCTTACCAATCGTCCTCTGCAATGATTGTATTTTTTATGGCATCCCAATCTAAACCTGTATCCTCTCTCATCACCTGCTTAGAAAAAGCTCAGTCTTGTTTCATGTTATCCACTTATTTTTCAATTATTTTCTTGTATAGTTTCTTTCCGTCTTCCTATTGAACTCCTCAATCATATTTTTTCATCAATCTTTATTTAATTAAGAGTTCATTCTATTCTAATTTCTATTTCACATACCTCTATAAAAAATATGAGCATCATCTTCCCACTTAGCGTTACTTTGTACCAAACTAGCTTTCAACATGATGAAATATAAATAATCTGAAGATGTGAGTGAATAGGATAAGCAGTAAGAACAAATATTCTAAAACATTGAAAAAGACATATTATAAGAATAAGAAACAAAAGGTAAGTAATCTAACTAAATACATGACTAATAACAGGCACACCAACTGATACTTGGCGTATGCTGAGAGGGTTACTCTATTGAAAAGTATAGCAGATACTACTGTGTGTTACATATTTCTTGAACTATTTAGCAACAACAAGGGGTGTCACTACTTACTAATAATACTTGTGTAGTTATCACGATCCGAACCAGAGCCTGACCGTTACGGGTATCTCAAGTCTCATGTGGATCAGAGATCACCTCCTATACCTAACCAAACCAAACACACCACATCCTGAAGTAGGCTGAATTTCAAACATACAACAAGGTAAGAAAATATTAATTTATTAATTTAAAGACATTAAAATAAGTCAACATCCAAAACTAAACAATACCAATATCAATATCAATACCAATACCGATACCGACACCACTCATGTTAACAGTAATCTGACAAAGCCTCTAATCAAAATCAAAGATATCCAGTCGGGACATGCCCCCGACCATAGCCAAAGACCAAATCCAAGGGAAAAATCAAAATATAAAGGAAACTATAAACATGAAATTAGGTCTTCCGAAGTATGGAAGCTCATCACTTCAATCTGACTTGCTAACTGATCCCGAATCCAAGTCACTAAGTAAGAGCATTAGAAGTATGACCAGTTTCTGTATCACATGGAGATACAACGTCTGAATATGATTAGCAGGGTGAACGCTAGCATAAAACTCGGGGATGAGGATAACATAATGATATGATCAACAATTTAAAATCATTCAGAGCCAGTCCACATAATCAATACATAAACATATATAGAACATGTTGGGATAGGGAACAAGGCTTAACTTGTTTTTCAAAACTTTAGCCTGGATTGTGTACCTCAACCATCATATAATAGTACCCACGGGCTATATGGGCCCCAGCTTTCACCCCTGGTCAGGCTCCAGCGCGTATAGCCGCACGAATCGAAGAATAATCTCATATATATGCATATGGGGGACTCAAACCCTCTAACATATACCACAGTGACTTAATCACCCGACCATATAATAATTTACGAGGGACTCAAACCTCCTTAATCATGAAATAATAATAAGGGGGACTCGAACCTCAGTAGTTACTTTGACCCCCTCATCGACAAATGTATTTTTCAGTATCGGTCACTCGGACCTCTACTTTCACGACTCAGCTACACAACCCCTATTAGAGCCCAATTAAAAAAATTATCACACATTCTCATTCAATGAACCACAATACACTTTAAGGCATACATTGTTGGTATCATCATATCAACTACACTTGCAAGGTAACACATCATGCCAAAACAATTTTTATTAACTTGGGGAGAACAACATTCGTTGTTCATTAAATTATCCCATTGTATTTCAAATACTTCTTTATATCATGTAATAGTTCAAGACTAGTTCAATTTTACAAATTCCCACATTTCTCATAACAAAAAAATAATTTCTCATTATGGGATTGGGTTATAACCACTTCAAAGCCACAAGTCTGGGAAAAATCATAATTTCCTAGTTCATTCTCTATACCCATACACCTACCAGTTCAAAAGAATATTAAAAGCATGAAAATCATATGTATAAACCATGAGAAATATTGTTCAATTCGTAACATTCAAAAACCCCAATCTTTGTTTTCAAAACCAAATAATAATCTTATAAACAATACTTTAATTCACATGCCTTTACAAAATTAACAATGAGGGAAGAGTAACATGTTTGAAATAGTAAGATTTACGGAGAAAAACCACCCTTAAGAGCCCTAATTGATCAACCTCTTGAAACTGTAGCCTTAACTTGAACAGAGAGTTTGAGAGAGAACTTGGGAGCGTTTAGTCCGTTAAAGTGTTGAATGAATACCCCAAAAGTGTTTTAAGAACGTGGGGTCTAAAGGGTTTTAAGTGGGAAAAATCTACTTAAACACCAAAAAGGCATCGTCTTTGGTTACGAGTCAACCCCTTGACTCGTACCCACACCTTACGACTCATGACCATGAGTAGTAACCAAGATAGTGACTAGGACCTCCATACACCGCCCACCTTACGACTTCACCAACACACTCTGATGGGCCTTGTCGTAATGGGTGTCCCAAGTCCACCCGAAACTGGAGACCACCTCTGTTACCCAACCCAACCTCCATCCTTCTACTCTGAGTTAGCTGAATTTCAAGTATATAACAACATAGTGTAACAGCTCATATGAAGACTCTGGAATGGGATCACAACTGTGACCAGCCCAACCAAGTCCAACCATTCCACACCAACCGCCCAACCATACCAAATCATTCCAAAGGCCATAACCAAATAAGTTCCAAAGCATAATATAATTAATCCCACATAAAATACGATGGAAAAACCAACAATATTGTCCAAGGGTGTAAGCCCAGTACCAATGCCAATGCCAAGGCTAACACCCCTACCGATCTCGTCCATTCCAACCCATAGCAGTACAACAAAGCCTCTAACCAAAAGAGTAAGAATATCTGATTGGGACATGCCCCCAACCATGGCCAAAACTAATATCCAAAATAAAATCAAAGTGTCTAGAAATATCCATATCATGAAATAGAGCCTTTCGAAAGGATGGAAGCTCGCCATTTCAGTCCAAATATTGATCCCCGAGTCAATCACTATGTAGGAGAGTAGAACAGTCGGTTCCTGCATATCATGGGTATACAACAGCCAGTATGACGACCATTAATGCACATAAAACATAATTAAAACCATGGAAAACCATAACCAATCATTTAATATCAAAACCCCTAATTCATATTTGATACCTAAAATCATACAATCAATGAAATCATGAAAACATTCATAGAACCATGCTTCTAGATAAAATTGACAACGAGGGAATAGAGTATGTCCTAAACCAAGATGATGATGGAAAGAAATCACCAAAACAAGACCCAAATCAATCCTCTAGTTGAAACCCTGACTTTCCTTGCCCAAAAGCCTTTGAGAAAATTATGGAGTGTTTTAGAAGAGTTTCTAAATGTTAATGAATGGAATAATAGGATAAATAACCTCCATAGTAGGTTAGAAGTCATGGGACCTTATTAGGATAAACAGGTAAATGTCCAGAATACCCCCACTTAAATTGCACAAAATCTCGTCCCAGGAGTACGAATGACCCTTACGAGTCGTACCCTCCAATACGATTGGTACTCTCCACTCGTATCCTAGCCTCAACTTTTGGATACAACACTATCCAGTGTACAACTATCTTACCCAAGTTGTATTGACAGCATATGATCCATACCCTTCATCCATATCCCTGGCAAATTAAACCCAAGGAAGATTTACATACTGTCCATCATATGAGTCCATGGTACGACTCGTACCCTGGCTTACAGTTCATAGTGAGCCACTCGTACTCAGATCCAACCTAAGTAACCAAGTCTAAGATTAAGTTAATAAACCAAATGATACGTAACCACTAATTCGACTCATACCCTAAGTCGTATCCATTACAGTAACCAAAATCCATCCCATCAACCAACACTGGTCAGCATACGACTGGACCATACCATCCATACCCTAAAATACGACTCGTACCCATAAGTCATAATGGGTCAAGAGACCAAAATTCCAAAAAAATTTCTAAGGCTCAAAACCCAGGGTATTATACACTCGTAATAAGATCTCATGACTTGTAAGGTCTAGTTGTGAGCAACACGAAACCCAAATGAATTGAACACTAGAAACCCTATGGTTTGATCCTATAACTTATGGCATATCCTTACGGCTAATAGTGAGCTACTCGTACTCAGAGAAGAACCAAGGCTCAAACTTATTGGTTTGTGTACGACTCACCTCAATGAGTCGTCAAGACACCCTAAGACTATAGGGGTCCAGTCGTATCTAAGGCAGTGAGCTTAAAGCTCAAGAAATTTTCAAGGACCAAAATTTAGGGTGTTTTAATTCTCCCCCACTTAGATCATTCATCTCGAATGATGGAACAAGGCAATTTCTAGCATGATTTGACTCTATATTCCCCTACTCTTACCTTTAACAAACTCATAATATAAAGATGCCAAGGAAACTAATCTTTTCTTTACCAAAGTTAGAAAACAAAGATATTAAGAATAGAACATACCTTACGCACGATTATCTGAAGTGGAAAATAAGAATGGATACTTGAACTTCATGTCCTCTTCACTTTCCCAACTAGTCTTTTCAACCTTGTGGTTCCTCCATAGAACCTTTACCGAAGCTACATCCTTCGTCCGCAACCGACGAACTTGTGGATCTAAAATTTCAATTGGACTTCCTTATATGATACGAAATCTGAAATACCAATATCTTTGATAGGCACAATCAACGATGAATCACCTACACACTTCCTTAACATTGACACATAGAACATGGATGAATGAAGCTTAAGCTAGGAGACAACTCCAACTCATATGCAATATTACCAACCCTCTTCAAAACTAAGTACGGGCCAGTATACCGGGGACTAAACTTTCCCTTCTTCCCAAACCATTTACTTCTTTCATGGGAGATACCTTCAAGAACACTAAATCGCTAACCTCAAACTTTAACTTCCTACTCCTCACATCCGCATAGGACTTTTGGCGACTTTGGGCGGCTTTAAGTCTATCCCGAATCACCTTCACCTTCTCCATTGCTTAATGAACCAAATTCATACCAAACATCTCCACCTCACCAAACTCGAACCACCCAATGGGAGATCTGCACCTCCTACCATACAATGCCTAACACGGAGCCATCCCAATACTAGAGTAGTAGCTATTATTATATGAAAACACTATAAGAGTCAAATGATCAACCCAACTAACACTATAGTCAATCACACAAGCCAGAAGTATATCTTTCAATGTCTGAATAGTCCTTTCCTTGGCCCGTCTGACTGTGGGTAGAAAGCATTACTAAGGCTCACCTTAGTTCCCAAATCTCTCTAAAATGAATGCCAAAAATACGATAAGAACTGAGTACCGCGGTCTGATATGATAGAAAAAGGTGCCCCATGTAACTTCACAATCTCTTAGAGGAATAACTTTGCATAATCTTCTACCAAATAATTAGTTCTTATTGGCAAGAAGTGAGCAGACTTAGTCATCCTATCCACAATGACCAAAATCAAATCTAACTTATTTCGAGATCGAGAAAGACCTATAATAAAATCCATATTAATTATCTCCCACTTCCACACAGGCAACTCAATCTCTTGAGTTAACCCACCGGGCCTTATGTGCTCAACCTTCACTTGTTGACACACTATGCATTTAGCCATAAAACTGATCACATTTTGCTTCATATTATTCCACCAAGGGAAAAGGCATCGTTTTCACCCCAAACTATACCCGAAAAGTCGAAGCCACACCTAAACTATACTAGTGACCTATTACACACCTAAACTATAAAAAAGTAAAACTATTTACACCCTATCAGGCTACCACCACTTGCATGTGGTGTAGTGTTTTACACGCGCTGCCACGTCAATAAAAAGTATCACTTTTTTATAGTTAAGGTGTGTAATAGGTCACTTATATAGTTTAGGTGTGGATTCGACTTTTCGACTATAGTTTGGGGTGGAAACGATGACTTTTTCCTTAATATTTTTAGCTGTTTTCTTTTGTTATTTAATAGGTTGGACGCGCTTAAAATAAGTGTAACACACGCGCCTTAGAATGGGGATTGCGGGGAGGTAATAATATCACTTTTTCATAGTTAAGGTGTGTAATATGTCACTAGTATAGTTTAGGTGTGGCTTAGACTTTTCGGGTATAGTTTAGGATAGAAACGATGCCTTTTCCCTTCCACCAATAAATATTGTTTAGATCATGATACATCTTTGTCGAACCGGGATGATAACATAACACAACTCATGAGCCTCAGCCAAAATCCTCTCTCTCAACCCATCTACATGGGGAACACATAGTCTGCCTTGGTACCTCAAGATACCATCACCACCAATCTCAAAAACTACAACTTTTTGCTGACCCACATCTCTCTTAATCTTCATTAAGACAAAATCTAGTACCTGCTTCTCCTTAATTTCAGTAACAAGGGATGATTTCGCCACCTCTTGAATAAATATAGCACCATCCTCAAAGTCCAAAAGATGAACTCCAAGATTAACCAAACGGTGAATATCTTTCACCAACTCCCATTTATCCTCATCCACATAAGCTATACTCTCTATGGATAACCTGATAAGAACATCAACAACCACATTAGCTTTACCTGGATGATAGTGGAGACTCATGTTATAGTCTTTCAGCAACTCAAGCCATCTCATCTGCCTGAGATTCAACACCTTCAAAGTGAATACATATTGTAGACTCTTATGATCAGAAAAGATATCTATATGGATGCCATACAAATAGTGATGCTTGATCTTTAATGCGAATACCACAGCCAACAACCCTAAGTCATGAGTTAGATAATTCTTCTCATAAACTTTCAACTGCCTAGAAATATAACACCCCAGAAAACGAGTCCCGGAGCGTCACACGGTGCTTGAGGCTACGAGTATCCCCAAGCTAACCCTTTGAGCCATTTTTATTCAGTTCAACACAAATCAACGGGGTTTCTATAAATAACCCTCAAATATCAACAGAGTAATCATCATCCAAGAATAGAAGAATTTCAGAAAGATAACAAAATACGACTTATTAGTCAACTCCCAACATCTATACTAGTCTGACAAGCCTCTAAGAAAATCAATAAAACCAGCGAGCCATTGAGACATGCCCCAACTGACTCATACTCTGTTATCAAATGTAAATAATTTCGTGAAACCAACATCAGACATCACGTCCTCGAAACATGAGGACTCACCACAACAAAGGATGTAGAACAGTGTGCCTGAAGAATCATTGTCGAACCTGAAACTGAGCACCTGAACCTACATTCCGAGAAAATGTAGCCCACATCCGAAGATATGGGTCAGGACCATGGAAAGGAAGTGAGTATATGCGGGTGTATGCAATTGTATAAACATCACCATCATAAATATTTATAAGAAATATGCAGGATGTATGAAAGACTCACATAGCCCGAAGAAAATCATCATAATCATGTGAGGATGAAATAAGTACAATAACACATGTGAGTCATTATATAATTTGTCAATCACTTTCAATTCATCAAGAATATCAATTCTCATAATGTAAATATCATTTAAATCTTTTAAAAGAATAACTTTTACAATTCCACTTTCAAATCACTTCGCCATTCACCATAGACACAAGGAAACACACACACACTGGGAGATCCTATAATCGACATAAACCATGTGAGCTACATGGAGTCCAACATACAACCCACGTTGGGGAGAGCCATCCTATCCTTGCCATCTGAGTAGGACTATCGATATCAAATCCACACAAACTAGTGATCACTATCTAAATCAACGTCAGGCTCACTCCTATAGGGGAACGTAGTTTTAGGGAAGTAAGGTCGCTTTATACCTCCCACTCGGTAATAAAGATTTCTCCTGGACTTAACTCAGATCATTTCAAAGACAATCCACAACAAAACAATTTCAGTAATATAAAAATATACATCGGGAGCCATCATGCTTCCCATCTATCAAAATCAACCACGTTGTGAACTTTTTTCACACTCGAGTTCAAAACAACTCCATTAAGACCAAAAGGTCAAATCATTCAAAATATCTCAAATATTAAACATCAACGTGCTTATAATACACACTTTCTTAAAAAACACAATTTCTAATGGGGATTCACGATCCAACTATCAAAATCATGATAAATATCGTTCAAGATTCATGCTTTATATCTCCACACATGTAAATTCATATTTCAAAATCATAAACATCAAGATTTCATAATAATCATCATAAGATATGAGTTCATGCTTCAAATTCGTAAAAATCAAATAAAAATCATACCTTTGTAAAGAAAATTACTTTTGGCCACAAGAACGAAAGTGAGTTCTTGTTGAAAAACCCCACATACCTTGAATGATGAACTTTAGATCGATACTCATTTTTGAGATGTTAATCGTGCCTTTGAATGATGGTTCTTGGAGTTCTTGAACTAGGAACTTGGAATCTTGAATAAATTTGCAGAATTAATGGTGAACTTTGGAGGTTCTTGAAGTTGGATGTAGGAGCTTAGGGTTTTATTTTTGAGGGAATTTGATGAAATATAACATATAATTCTTCTAATAGGCTTTAATATAGGGTTTGGACGGATTTTGGGTGAGGAGGAATGACCAAAATGACCCTAAAAATCAAAAAAAATCTCAAATCTGTCCTTTGGTGGACTGTTTTGATAGTCTGAAGTAGATCAACCATAACGTTTTACTCCGATGTCCAAATTGGATGAAACTAATTTCATTAGAAAGAGGACTCTCATATCTTTTCGTTGATATATAGTATCTCACCCAGATCATTGTGTACGAGGAGTTATGATCATTTGAAGTTGACCCAAAAATTTGCTTTTGGTAGGCTGAAGTAGATCAACCATAACTTTTTGCTTCGATAGACAAATTGGATGAAACCAATTTCATTAGAAAGAGGACTCGCAGAGCTTTCCGTTGATATATATTAGATCACCCAGATCATTATGTACAAGGAGTTATAATCGTTTAAAGTTAGAGAAAAAATACGCCAGGCCTCAGTACTTTTTCCTGCATGTTTTACTGTTCACTACTATTCACGGTTCGATCGGAATGTTCATAACTCGTCGGTAGGGTATCCGTTTTGGATGATCCACATATCATTGGAAAGATTATTTGATACTCTACAGAATGGTGGGTGATAATCTAAGACATTTCGCATGGAAAATTTATTATTCATTTTAGAAGATAGAACCCAACACGTTTACGCACAAAATTTCAACGAAAAATTTCCTGGGGTATTACAAGAAGCATAGGCCACCACCCTACCATGCCGCATTAACACATAACTAAGTCCCACATAGGACGCTTCACAATATATAACAAAACCATCAGTACCTTTAGGCAGAGTCAAAACCGAAGCTGAAGTCAGCTTATCTTTCAGCTTCTCAAAACTACCCTCACAAGCATCAGACCATAAAAACCTCACCTTCTTCTAGGTCAACTTAGTCAGCAGGTCAGCTATAGTCGAGAAACTCTCCACAAATCACCTATAGTAACCAGCTAAACACATGATGCTTCGAATATCGATTGGAGTGGTGAGCCTAGGCCGCTTCTTAACCATTACAACTTTTTGCGGATCCACCATGATCCCTTCACTAGAAATGACATGACCCAGAAAAGTGACAACTTTCAACCAGAATTTGCACTTCAAAAATTTAGCAAACAAATGATGATCTTTTAAGGTTTGCAACATGATACAGAGGTGATCAACATGATCCGCCTCACTCTTGGGATACACCAGAATATCATCTATAAACACAATAACAAACAAATCCAGAAATTGATGAAAGACCCTATTTATCAAGTCTATGAATACCGCCGAGGAATTAGTCAAACCAAAAGACATGATTAAGAACTCATAATGACTATACCAAGTTTGGAAGGCAGTCTTGGGGATATCCATTTCCCTAATCTTTAGCTGATGATAATTGGACCTAAGATCAATCTTAGAGAAACACCTAGCACACTAAAGTTGGTCAAACAAATCATCAATACAAGGAAGAGGATACTTATCTTAACTCTAATCTTATTCAACTAACGGTAATCGATATACATTCAAAAGAAACCATCATTCTTACACATTAACAAAATGGAAGCACCCCAAGGAGACACATTAAGACAAAAAACCCTTGTTAAGGAGGTCTTTCAACTGCTCCTTAAGCTCTTCAACTCAATCGGAGCTATTCTATAGGGAGGGATAGATATAGGACGAGTATCCGGAACAAGGCCAATCCCAAAATCAATCTCCCTATTGGGAGAGACACTAGGAAGATCATCATGAAATTCCCTAACCATGGGAACGAATTATAATGAAGGACCCTCTGAGTTAAAATCTTTAACCCAGACCAAATAATAGATACATCCCTTGGAAATCAACTTCTTAGCCCTAAGATATGATATGAATCTTTCCTTAGGCAATAGAGAACCCTCTTCTCACTCAATGACCAGCTTATTAGGAAATTTAAACATGACCTTACGGGTCCGACAATCTAAGAAGGCATAGCATGAATGTAACCAATCCATCCCCAATATGATATCAAAATCAACTATGTCTAACCCTATCAGATCTACCAGAGTTTCTTTACCACTAGCAAATACCACACAACCCCTATAGACTCTTCTAGCAACCACAGAGTCACCCTTCGGGGTCAAAACAAAAAAGGGATTGGGAATACACTCGGGACCAAAACTAAAATGCACAGCCACAAATGAGGTCACATAAGAAAGAGTAGATCTTGAATCAAGAAAGCAATACAGATCATGTAATACCCCACCCTTCTTCTAGTTCAAATTCGTATCTAGAAAATCAAAGATCTTGCTTCAAAGATGAATATATTTTATTCCATGTGAAAGTTTTAAGATTTTGACTTAATATCACATGGGAAATTGAATAAAATTTTCATTGATACAAAATTTGCCCAAATCCGACGCTCGGACAAAGAGTTAGAGTCATTTTAGTGAGACAGTGTACCACCTGGTACTTTGGCACGTCGCGGAGTCAGCCAAAATGGCAATCATCAAAATCCAGTGAGCCTCCACGAATATGGCGCATTGCGCCAAGGCTCAATTTCAGAATTGTCAAATTCCAGTAGCTCACCACGATTCCACCGAGTCGCGGTAAAGCTTTTATCGACCTTTCAGTGCCGGATTTTAATTCCAAGGGCAAAACAATCATTTTGCTACCCCTATATATACTCCTTAACACTAGATTCATCCACATTAAACCCAAATATTGTTATTTTTGCTCAATTTTTTTTCAATAACAAGAGCTAGGGTTCCAAAATCAAGACCCCAATCATCAAGGTTTCACCATTAATCTTCCAAGGATCAAGTAGTAAGGTATGCAGATGTTGATTCTTGGGTTCCTTCCACCCAAGAAGTTCAAGAATCCTTTTCTAAATTCAAAGATCTTATATTTCTGAGTTTTCATGATTCATGTGAATTGAAATTAAAGTTCATGTTATTATTGAGATTTAATTCATGTTTTGTTTACAAAGTTTCAAGCTTTGATCCTAGTATGTGATATTCATGATAAACCCTCTTCAACTTGCATGTTAGGTGATGTGTTTATGTCAAGTAAGTGTAGAAATTATGAATAACCAAAGCATGCTCCCCATATGTTTGATAAAATGCTTATGTGAAGGAATTAGAGCCATTATAGCATGTTGACTAGAAATCTCCAATTGTGTGTAAGTTCATGCATACCAAATGTTTGTTGAAAAGCCTTAGTGAATGAATGGTGACATGTTAGCATGAAATTCCCAATTATGTGCTCTTTAATGCATGTAAAATGTCTGTTGTAAGACCTTATTGAATAAAGTATGAGCCAGTAGCATGTCTCCCTATACTATTACATGTTTATGATTTCCAAGTGCTTGAAGAGATGCTTTAATGATTGTAATGGTGAATGAAAATCTATGGTCATAATTATTTAAGATGGTTATGTTTTACTTTTATGTTATCGAGTCCTGGGGGTAATTATACCCGACAATTTAGCTACAAGTTTAGAGCCTGTATTAGTTTTCACGATAATCTCAGTCAAGTCACGATTCTTAGAATTTAGTCAGTTACAAAATTCAGTACTCTCAAAAAGTTACAAAACTTAAGAAATCTCAGTAATCCAAGTATCATTAGCATTCCAATTTCAGTTCGGTACTCAGCTCAGATCTTAGTAGTATTCAAGAATTTAGTTCAGACCTCAGTAAAATTCAAGTAAACAATTCAGAACTCAGTAAAATTCAAGTAAACAATTCAAAACTCAGTATCATTCAGTCAGATAATGAGATTCGGTAGTATTCCATCAGTCTTTAGAATCAAGTAAACCTAGTCAGATCAGTCAAGTAAGATAATCAAAAATAGATTCAGCCCAGTCTAGTACAGTCCAAGAATCAGTTTGGTGTCTTTCAGTTGGGAGTAGGAACTAGCACCGAGCGAGTACAGGGATGACGGCTTCCCCATTAATGAGGCAGAGTCATTAGTAATAGTCCCTGAACTTCAGAACTACGTAGCCAGTGCAGTACCAGGAGTCACCTGTTAGATTAAGGCTTGACTATCATATTGCCTTAGGCTTAACTTCCTGTTTAGGGTCACCCGTTAGAGAGGCTTGACCATAGCAGAGGTCTTTACCCGTTGCATGGTATTGACACCCTTCCAGCTGGGGTTATAGGTTAGACCCCACTAGTTCAGAGTTGGGGCATGTCAGTTAAGTGAGAACTCCCACAGTTGCAATTTTAGTATCAGTCTTTAGAGTAGAACTCAGAAATCAGGACTGTCAGGTACAACCACCCATCTTAGTAAGGAACTTAGATAGTTCCATAGATTTATGGACCACCCGCTAGATAGGCTTGGTCTCACATAAAGTTAATCAGTATCAGTACTAATAGAGCCGGAGATCACCCATTAGATAGGCCTGATCTCAAACTCAGTCCGCCATTTCTATTATTAAAAGATTCAAAGATCTTCTGCTAGAGAGGACTGATCTTAACTTCAATACTCATTTATCAATATCAGAAGATTCAGTTATTCAGTATCTCAGCATTAGTAGTGAGTTCAGATGTCAGTAAAGCAGTATCCAAGTATCAGTATTCAAAGTCATGATGATTTCAGTTATAGTTTGTGCATTCATGCATATGTCCTCATTCAGTACTCACATGTTATTCAGTTAAGCTATGTTCATGCATAAGCCCTTGTATTTAGCCTTACCTCATCTAGCATACCAGTACATTCAAAGTTCTGACACATACTTTTCTCTTGCACTATGGTGTTTTATACCATAGGTTCAGAAGCGCGAGATCCAGAGCACCCTTAGCAGTCCAGACTCAGTCAACAGCATTTACGTAGCAGTGAGTCCTCTTCATTTGAGGATGATCCTTATTTTACTATGGCATTAGACTGAGTTTATTTTCAGAAGACGGAGTTAGTTGGGGACATGTCCCATCAACTCTACTGTTCAGACAGTTAGAGGCTTTTCAGACAGATGTATCCATATTCAGTGTTCAGTTTTAAGAATTTTAGATGTTTTGAACCTTATGGCAAGTTTCCTCCAGTTTTTTGCATTTATTATATTATATTACGCAGTGCTCAGGTACAAATATCAGTAGAGGGTTAGCTTGTGGTCCTTTGAGATCATAAGAACCGTTTGGCATTCTCATTCCAGAAAATTAGGGTGTTACAGATCACAAGAAAAAAGTCATTAACATATCGGTGACAATATCAATAGACGCCTCAGTACTGTCGGGTAGCAAGAACATACAAGCGATTTTGGTCAGTGCCGGTGCTAGAAGCAGAAGCAATACCCTTTAGTGTAAGAGATGATGAAGTGAAGACATAAATTTAATTTTCCACAGAAGCAACCTTAGAAGGACAATCCCTCTACAAGTGACCATTCTGACCACATTTAAAACACATGTTCCTCCCTACTTTACAAAACCCACGGTGCACCTACCTATAGAATCTACAAGGAGGATACGATGGAGCGAACTGAGCCCCACCAACCTGAGATTGGGTTCCCTACGCCCTAAATCCACTATCATGCTGAGAACAATAATCACCCGATGGCTTTGGATAAGGAGCACTAACCGTAAAGTAGGAACCAAAACTCCCCCACTTCTTTTTAGACCATTTTCCACTATCTCTGCCACTCGATTGTTAACCTCTATCCTGATCAAAAAATCTAAACTTCTTATTCTGCCTCTCCCCAATTTCAGTCTACTTCTTCTTCTCTTTCTTGACTTGTTGTATATATACAACCAATCTGGAGATGTCCATATCTTTGTTCAACAAGGCAACCTTACTTTCCAAAATCAAATCTCGGGACAACCCAGAAGCAAACTTCCTTATTCTAGACCTCATGCTAGACACTAACTCGAGAACATATCGGGACAACTATGGAATTTCAAGACATACTCCTTGACTGTCATCCTGCCTTGCTTCAGATTAATCAACTCTTCGGCTTTTGCCTTCTCAACTTCTGAGGAAAAAAGTGGTCGAAAAAAGCACTAGAGAAATCATCCCATAGTGTGGATTCGGCATCATCTCCCCTAGATTTTTCCCATTTTTCATACCATTGGTACGCTACATCCTTCAGTTGATAGACAGCGAATTCTACACCCTTCACATTAGTAGCATGCATAATGCAGAAGATCTTCTTCATCTTATTAATAAATCCTTAAGGATCCTCCTCAACCTTAACACCAGTGAACATAGGAGGGCTCAACCTTATAAACTGTCCAACCCTTGTAGCCTCGAAAGATGGAGTAATAAAAGCTACACGCTCAGACTGAGAAGCTACTAACTAAGCCAACCTATGAATAGACTAACGAAACTTCACATTCGACATATCAACCTGAAGGGCTCGGGAAGGACTAGAGGGGACCGACGGAACTCCAGGAGGGCAATCAGGAACTGAACCCCTAGACCGGGTTTGTACCCCATAAGCAGGGTATGTCCCATCAGTATTGTCCTCAAGTGGGACGAAAGAGTTTTTATGAGCTTTAGATCGTCTGGAAGGCATAATCTAAAAAGCGAACAAATGAGAATTAGAGAGACTCAAGACCTTAGACTTTATGACTTGAAACAGAACAACAAGAAAGAAAAATATTTCTAAGTATCTCGTAGCCTCTCCCTTATAAGTGTGGTGCGCTACACGCCTATAAAAGAGACTCTACTCGACACAACTTTGTCAGACACCCTATGACACCAAACTTAGGCTCTGATACCACCTTTGTCATGACCCGAACTAGGGCCTGGCCATGAAGGGTATCTCAAGTCCTACGCGGGCAGGAGATCACCCCATGTACCTATCCAAACCAAACACACCATACCCCAAAGTAGGATGAATTTTAAACATATAACAAGGTAAGAGAATATTAATTTAAAGACATTAAACTAAGTCTACATCCAAAACTAACCGATACCGGTATCGATGCCGATACCAATACCAATACTAATACCGATACCGATACCAACACCACCCATGCCCACGGTAATCTAACAAAGCCTCTAATCAAAACCAAAGAGTATCCAATCGGGACATGCCCCCAACCATAAACAAAGACCAAATCAAAAGGAATAATCAAAATGTAAAGGAAACCATAAACATGAAATAGGGTCTTATGAAGTATGGAAGCTCACAACTTCAATCTGACTCTCTAGAAGATCCCAAATCCATGTCACTGAGTAGGAGGAGTATAAGTATGACCAATTTTTGCATCACGTGGGGATACAGCATCTGAAGACAGTTTGCAGGGGGAACTCTAGTATGAAACTCAGAGATAAGGATAACACAATGATATGATCAATAGTTTGAAATCATTCATGGCAGTAAGCATAACCAATGGATAAACATACATACATATATATATATATATATATAACATGTTGGGATAGAGAATAAGGCTTAACATATTTTTCAAAACTTTAGCCTGGATTGTGTAGCTCAACTATCATATAATAGTACACACAGGCTATATATGCCCCAACTCTCACCCCCTAGTTGGGCCCCAGCATGTGTAGCCACACGAATCGAAGAATAACCTCATATATATATGCAAATAGGGGACTTGAACCCTCCAACATATACAAGGTAACTTAAGCACCTGATCATATAATGATTTACGGGGGACTCAAACCTCCCTAATCATGAAATAATAATAAGAGGGACTCGAACCTCCCTGGTCTCTTTGACCCACGCATCGGTAAATATTGTTTCTAGTATCAATCACTCGGACCTCCACTTTCACGACTCAGCTACACAACTCTTATTACAGCCCAATTAAAATAATTGTCACACATTCCCATTCAAGGAACCACAATACACTTTAAGGCATACATTGTTGGTATCGTCATACCAACTACACTTCCAAGGTAACACATCATGCCAAAATAATTTCCAATAACTTAGGGAGAACAACTCCCGTTGTTCATTAATACACATTGAGGAATACCGACTCTCTTTGTTCATTAAATTATCCCATTGTATTTCAAATACTTCTTTATATCATGCAATAACTCAAGACTAGTTTAATTTTACAAATTCCCATATTTCTCATAATAAAAAATCAATTTCATATTATGGAGTTGGGGTTATAGCATTTCAAAGCCACAAGTTTGGGAAAATCATAATTTCCTAGTTCATTCGCTATACCCGTGCACCCATAAGTTCAAAACCATATTAAAAGCATGAAAATTATATGTATAAACCATGAGAAACATTGTTCAATTCATAACATTCAAAAACCCCAACCTTAGTTTTTAAAACCAAACAATAAAGTTATGAACAATACTTTAAATCACATGTCTTTGCATAATTAACAACAAAGGAAGTGTAACATGCCTGAAATAGTAAGATGTACGAAGAAACACCACCCTTGAGATCCCTGATTGATCAACCTCTTGAAACCCTAGCCTTAACTTGAGCAGAGAGTTTGAGAGAGAATTTGGGAGTGTTTAATCCGTTAAAGCATTGAATGAATGTCCTAAAAGTGTTTTATGGGCGTGGGGTGTAAAGGGTTTTATGTGGAAAATGTCTAAAGTGCCCCCAACTTAAAAGATAAAAAGGCGTCATTTTTGGTTACTAGTCAATCCCTTGACTCGTACCTACACCTTACAACTCGTGACCACAAGTTGTAACCAAGACAGTGACTAAGACCCCCATACACTTCCCACCTTATGATTCCACTAACCCACTGGTAATGATATCTCATGACTCATAAAGTCTAGTCATAAGCAATACAGAACCCAAATGATTTGAACACTGGACACCCTACGATTTGATCCTATTACTAATGACATATCCTTACGGCTTATAGTGAGCCACTTGTACCCAAAGAAGAACCAAGCCTCAAACTTACTGGTTTGGGTACAGTTCACCCCAACAAGTCATCAAAACACCTTACGATTTCGGGGGTTTAGTCGTATCCAAGGCAATGAGCCCAAAGCTTAAGAAATTTTCAAGTGTCAAAATCCAGATATTTCTGTAATAGTTCTTTGTTTATCATTTCCTTCAACACAAATAAACTTCCTATTTGGTTTTCTTGAGTTCTTTGTCTTAGATATACAAATAAATCAAATAGATTATGGAATGGTGCAACTAATTCAGAATGCAGTAGTGTATGTGAGTCTCATTGGATTTTATACTTAGAAAATTCTTACTTAGCATCTTGTAAGGACAACAACTTTAATGGTGAAAATAGTTTAAAGAAAAAACAAGAAGAAGAAGAAAAAAAAAAGATTTGTCTATGATTTCTGATGCATCTTTAGGTACTCCAAATTTTCATCAAGAAGAAGAGTACTATGGACATAACATTATTAGTGGTAGTCATTATTATGTACCCATTAGTAATCCAAAAATCAATTCAAAGAGGCAAAAAACAAAGGAAAATAAACAAAAACAAGAATTGTTTGTGCTGGATGATACATCTAACTCACCTATCTTCGCTTTCTCCAAAGTAAGTTTTTACTTTTTTTGTTTATCTAAACACACATTAATGTCATGCATTTATTTAAGAATGTGACACTTTTTATCAATTATTTTTTTCCTACAGAATAATTTCAATATCAACAAAAACACAAAGTCAGTGAAAAATATAATGAATTTTTCACAAGGTTATTCTACAACACACTTTCAGATACTTAAAACAATTTGTGCATGTATTTTTCAAGTTGTGATTTTTAATTTACTAAAATTTTCAAAAGAGATACTAACTTTTTTTTAATGCAGGGGAGATCTGCATACCAGGAACACTATGGTTATTTCCAGTCATCTCTACTACCTGAAAATAATTTGCAAGAAAATCAATAAGTTCTTTTTTTCCTTTTTGCTAATTTCTTTTGTTGTCAATAACTAATTTTATCTTTATTATTGAATAGATGGTTTGAAGAGAAGAGGTGGCGATAACTACTAGTAATTTAAGAATAGTCTGAGGCCCTAAAGCTTCCGTTATGTGTTGGGTCTGAAAATTGCTATCATTTTTTTTAAATAGTGATGCTCTATAGGGTCAAGTGAATGTTTAGAAAGTTAAAAGAAGTTAAATTTGTCTAAGCAAAAGGAATTGGATCTCTAAAGGGACTCTTGTTTCTTTTCTTTTTCTGTTTTTTTTTTTCAATTTTCTTTTAGCTATAAATACATTGGGAAAAAGCTTTAAGAGGGAAAAATAGGAATTCATTTTTTCTGCTCCAGCGGATTCTGCCTCAAGTAGCATTGAACTAGTCCATGTTAGACAGTATACTACCCAGATTATTTTCTTAGTATTTTTTTCCTTCTCTTCTTGAGATGTACTGTTTATCCTATTGGTAAATAAAAATTTGTTTATAAAAAAAAGGACATGCTTTTACTAGGTTAAAATGGAGCCAAAACAAGAAAGCACTCTTAATCTGAGGTGGATTTATGCACTTCATGTTGGGTTTCATTAGTGTGAATGGAAAATGGAGGGACACAACCTTTGAGTAAAAGACATTATTTTGAAAAAGGTGTGACTGTTCAGATAATTGTGTCTGTTTAGAAAAAGACACAATGTTTCAAATGAACAGACATAACTCTTCCAAAGGATACACCTTTTAAGTGAACCATTGGTACCTTTCAGAAGAGGCATCTAATGGCTATATAAACCTGCTTTCATCCACAGGTTTAGACACAAAAAAAAGAATTCTAAAATAAAACATTCTTTGTGATCAATCAAATCATTGAGTGAGTTTGACGAATCTAATTATTTGAGGTACCACTATAGTTGGATTGAAAGCCATTTTATCCTGGGAGGAAGATTCCAAAACCTCGGGTACAGTGAGAGGAATTATTCCTAAAGGACACTCAGTGAAGTCGGGGGACTTGGCTTTATATTTCTATTTCATCTTAATTTCTGAAAAAATAAAACACACTTCTTAGAAAGATCACTTTGATCTTGTGTTGAGGGTGTTTTTGTACTTCATAGTGTTCTTGTTTTAAACTTGAACTAGTGTTGAAGTTGTTGTTCCTAGATACAGATTCTTATACTCAAAATACTACACAAAGTAATACTTTAGTGTTGTTATCCAAGCTTATTTAGCTATGTTTTGAGGACTTCTTGTGTGCTTAATGAGTCAATGATGATATAAATGAGCATCTACGTGTTTAAGTACTTGATAATAATGTTTAAGGTGTATTTCAAATAAGTTTAGATACAAATTGATCATTTAGAGTTCATATGAGAAACTAGTGTTACTAGCTTAAGCTAGGTGTTGTTCTCGTTGATCGCGATGGATTCTAATGTGTATAATGAGTTTCTAATGGTATGATTGTGTAATTATATATGGAAAAACTTGATTATAGTGTTTAAAGTACAATTGAATCAATCCAAGAGTCAAAACTAAATGAAAGATCAAAAGGGGCAAAACTAGTATTCTTAGCTTAAGTTTCTAGTTCATCGTCTTGGATATTGTGTTGTTTTGAACTCTAATTTATTATGTTTAATGCTATAGTATGATTTTTGAGTTGATTATGATGATATATTAAGGATATACAACCTTCAAATCAGGTGTAAACAACGCAAAAAGGCTTGGAATGGATCAACGAAAGCACAAGACACAATTTAACGTAAAATGGAACTCTTGGAAGTCAATGGCGCGTCGTAGACCAAAGCTAAGGAAAAATGGCGTATGACATATACCAGGAGATTCCTACGGGACACAAAACTATGGGTCTCTGTGATAAGGGCGTGCCGCAGAGCTAGTCACGGTAAATTAACCTTACGAACTGGCCTAGTGCAAAATCGATAGTTTTGTCCTCCTATAAATAGGACACTTGAACTTGATGTTATACACCTTGGACGACTTAGAAACTTTGAGGGAGGATGGAAAATACTTTAATTAGGGTTTTTCTTCTTTTAATTTAGCTTATTTATGGATTATTTCATGTATTCATTAATCTTGATTACGGTTATGTTCATGAGTGGCTAAAGCCCTCTTTCCGAGGTTAAGGCCAAGGATTAAGATTGCTTAGAATTGTTTTGGTTTTGATTGCTTATCATATTTGGTTGTTTATTTATCCTTTTTATAACTACTTTAAGGAGTATACAACCTTAGAATACACTTATTATCGTCTTATGAGCCCGAGAGGAAGAACAAGAGGATAGAATATAGGGGTAAATAGAGTAAGGTTCTTATTCTTTCATAAAATATGGGATTTGAATTAGAGTCTAGGATAAAGATATACCTAGAAGACTTATTTGGTTCACTACGGGATGAAATATAAATGCGTTTAGCTTATTCTCACATCCTTACCCAACGTTGTAGTTGTGGGGCTAAGTTAGATAGGTGATTAGATGCTCGAGAGACCATGATCATAAAATCAACCCCGTGAATCAACAACCAAGATAAGTAATCTAACCAATGAAGTTCAATAGCTTAGTATGATTGTTCGTAGTGCTTTAGCCCCAGATTTCTCTTCATTGATTGTCCAAGATTTTTACTTTTCCGCATTGTTTATTTTACTTTTAAATCATAATTCTCAAACTCTTTTTGTCATGTTTACACCACTTTAATCTCAATAGTTAAACTTGAATTCGATAGTTGTTAAAACGAGTCTCTGTGGGATTGATACTTGGCTTCTAAAGGGACACTTTACTACTTGGTGAGACCACGTACACCTGCGTGTGCGCTTGAACGCAACAACTTTATATATGTATACATAAATGTATTTGTAAGTTTGAGAGTGACTCAACTAGTTTAGTCCAATCTAAATAGAATTGGGTAAGATGCTTCTGAATAGCTATAAGACAAAACAAAATTGGGTTATATAACCAAAATGATAAGGTAGTAATCAAATATAATCATTCTGATTAGTCACAAAATCTTCCTGACAATAGAACATGATTAGCAGATCTCCCTTGACATTTGGTGAAAAAAACAAACCGAACTTAGTCACATAAAGTGATGAAGCTATCTAACAAAATGAGAAAGAAGTGTTAGAACCTTTTTATCAATGTGGGCTATACAGATACTGCACTTGATGTGGTAGATCATGCTAAAATAGATATTACTTTTTAGAAGTATCTTCAGGCTTTTCACAAGTCATCTATCCCCTAAACTTGTCTAATTAGCAGGAACTATAAATGATCTAAATCAAATTACAGGCTTACGACCATAGTTTTGACTTAAGTATTGAATAAAAAGAGACTCAAAGTAACTAGATTACTTTCTACTTACCATAGAATAGTTTAGATAAAGTGTGTACACATGTTTGTTTTGAGAATTGGTAATTTGAAAAGTGTGTACACATATTTGAACAGTATATAATTTGTAGAATTTTTTCAATTAGTTACTGCCCTTCTGATGTTGTGAATAAATCAGAACCAAAATGCAAACACATAAACAGTTCAATAATTCAATTTGACAAAAATTCCAACTACATAAATAATGAAATACTCATTACTCTCCATCAGTCAAATAATAGCAACATTTTTATCACTAAAATTGATTCAGCTAAATATATTTTTTATTTTTTATTTTTCATCGTGAATATTGAAATACCACTTAGTGAAGGTGTTTAAGCAGATACCTAATTCGTAACTTCGACTCACGCATGTGGTTGACGGAAACATCCTAAATATCGTTCACAACTTTGATTCGAAAGAGGTTATCGACTACAGAAATAATAATTGCTAAGAAATACCACTTATTGAAGCTGAAATGTGATCCATTTAAAAAATAAAGACACAAAATGGAGAGAAGATACAAAAAAAGAAGACGAAAACTCAAAAATAGAAAGAAAACGTAAAGATGGAGAGAACTTGCCGCATCTTGAAGAAAAATGCAGCAATTTGGGAGAAGCAGCCTTACTTTTCAGAGTAAGAAGAAGTGAGTTGCAGTGAAGAAAACTGTGTTTTAAGGCTACACGAGGGTAATTTTGAAATAAGGGAGAATTTTAAGGAATAAAGATGTCTTTTCTTGGTCAACCTATAATGACTTATAAGTCAAAAATAAAAAAATAGGGAATGAGTTACTTTTAGCTTTTAAAAAGCAAATTTTAATTTTAATTTTTTTTTAAGCAATTTTTAAAGTTGTCAAACATTTCAAAAAATAAAAAATGGCTCAAAAGCTATTTTGACCAACTTTTAAGACCATGCAAACACCCTCTAAACCGGCACTGAAGTTTGAAAAATAAGTAACTTATTTTCCGTGAAAGTACTTTTAAAAAAAATACTAATAATATTGGTCAGAAACAGTTTGTGTTTGATCAATAAATTTAAAAAGCACTTTAGAGTAGCAAAATCATCATTTATGCAAATTTTTTAAAATTATTAAGTGTGTTTTTCTCAAATTATTTTTAGAAGAAGATTAATTTTTTAGCTCATGAAAAATAAAATCGGTTACCCCCAAAAATACTTTATTTTCTTCCAAAAACTTGGTCAAACACCTCATTTTTTACAAAAATACTAAGAACTTTTGAAAAAAAATAGAGTTAGATCAAACTGGACACAAGTAGTGATGCATGAATTAGTCAGAAGAAAATTTATAAATTATTTATGCAGATTAGCTATATATGTATTTGTTTCCTATATCCATTCTCTTATAGCTTATATTTGTATTAATTATGCTAATTTTTAAATTATAAATTATAAATCTAATTAATTTTGTAAATAAAATAAATTATCTTCAAAACATCTATCAAATGTGGTACTCCCTCTAGTTCAAAAGGAATAACTTACTTTTCTTTTTAGTCCAGGAATAACTTACTTTTCTTTTTAGTCCATTTAAAAAAATGGCCCCTTTCTTTTCTTGTCAATACTTTAATTTCAATTTTACACGTGACATGTTTGAGACGACAAGATTAAAGGCATTTCGGTACATTTGACATGACTTTAATTTAAGATCGTAAGATTCAAAAGTCTTTTTTATTTTTTTAAACTATGTGTTAAGTTAAAACATGTTATTCTTTTTAAAGCGGAAGGAGTATTAAATTATCAATAATTTAATACATATGTAACTCACCTTCATACCAAATTTTATCTCTCTAGGTGAGAAATAATTGTCTATCCCTCCATATTCTCTACACGATAACTGTCACGGGTACCACCGAAATGGCCTTGCCACCGTCGGTGGAGGTTCTCCGGCTACCTAAATCTGCAACCAATATTCATGCAAGTACTTGCATTCTTCATTCGTCACTACTGTACGATATACTCTGAGGAATGATGCAATTCCTATTGTTATGTTAATGGAACAATGAATTGGTTCCAATGAATTGCTAACTAGGTGAATGTGGGAATAATTCAGGTGTTACCTACTCAAGGTAATGGTGATAACCATGTACCAGTGACGCAACTTAAGGCATATCAAAATCAGCTTAACAACACTCGAAAGGATCAAATTCTGCTAGATGACACTCGTTGAGAGAGTCATCACAATAATTCAACAAGCTTGACGACTGATTATGTTGGGCATGTTGATTTTATATATAAATTGAACTCTGTTCGAACAAGTAGTGATGAAATCGTGAAAGCCCACATTTTGGACATGAAATTGGTGAGAATGACAAGGTTAAAAAAGGGCGAGCCATTGATAAAGAATCAATGAAAAACCAAAATGTGTTGCAAATTTTGGATTAATCTTTTCTTATTCTAAGATGTCAGTCTAACAATCCGCACTTATTGACTATATTCTGAAATTAAGGTACGTGACATAGATGCGAAGGCTATAGAGGTGTTGAATCTTGCTAAATCACCTATTCCTAAACAACATGTTGATGGCAGAATTACGAAGGATATTAGTAATCATGCGTCTCCTCTTCTTATTCCTTATAATGAGATTGCTCGGATGAGGAATCATGAAGCTATGGAGATGAACCCTCTGAATATTATTGCTCCTATTTTTACTACTTGGTTATCCTGTTGTGATTTTTAAAAGGGGAGATTATATGGTGAAATTATCTAAAAGATGTAGATATACTCTAAATGAAAAATTCACCCACACTATGTGTAAAATGGTTATTGTAAGAAGAGAAGTTTTACTGCAGACTAATTTAAAAGGTGGTGTAAAGCTGACTCACTTTAATTTAAGACATTTGTATATTGATATGGACAATGCCCATGATCATGCCACAATTTGGTCTAAGGGTAAAATGTACATAGAGGGGCAATTAATGAGGATACAAGTACCAATGTAGGTTGTATTACCCGATCTTCCATGACATTGTTATTGCTTAGACGTGGTTAGCCCACTATTATCTCGGTAAGAAAGTTTTATTCCTTCTTATGGCTATCTACAACAAGACCAGGGGAAGTGTAGCAAAGGTGAAGATCCAGATTGACCTTACTAAACCCAAACCCAAACAGGCGTGGATGGGATATGATGTTTATGAACATGCCGAGGGCAAATGGTAATCTATTCAATATGAAGGGATTCCAGATTATTATGACTATTATAAATATCAAGGGCATAATAATGTGGTATGTACTATCAAGAGGAGACATGAAAATCGCAATAAAAGAAAGACTGTGATAGATGAAGGAGGAGACATGACACATGATATTAGAAAGACTCAACTTTAGAAGGAAGACTAGGAAAACAAACAGGGACAAGAGAACATACAAGGCACAAATCACCAATGGTATAATTAGAGGAACTTGGTCTATGATTTTGCCTTAAATAGACTCAGGGCATGTTCTAGACTACACGTATGTACAAAAATTAATCAAACACCTTACCACACAAGGCACCATACCTCTTAGCATAGAAAGTTAGTCTTCCAACAAATTTGAGCAAATGAACTTGACAAGTTACTCCGATTCGGAAACTCGTTTTTGAAAAGAAAGAGCCAAAAAGTAAATTTAATGGTCACAACTCAAGAGAAAGCTTAAAAACCTCCTTGCTCTTTTCGAAAACTATTCTGGTTTTCCAAATCATTTTTTTAAAAACTATTTTCAAGATCATTTTTGTTTGTCAATGACATTGGAGGGGATCTTTTGAACTTTACCGACTACTACTCGACTCTTAACTCAAGACACTAGTACTTCCCGTAAGAATGTCGCTCAATCCACCTATCATGGGGTAAGTAACACTATGTTCGACAAAGAAAACAAAATAGCAAAAAAATAAACAAAAGAAAATAAAATTTGCTTATTGGGAAAGAACTGAATTTCGAAGAAAACCCTTGGAGTTTATTTGACGCATATTTACACAAGGCGAATAGAACGATGCACATAGTTCTCATTGACATCACCCAAATAAGAAATCAACATAATAAAAAGACAATAAGATTTTAAATGATAGCAAACGCATAAAACAGGCCCGATAAGGGCAAAATATCTAAACAACATATAATAAGTAAGCCCGACAAGGGAAATATTTGAACAATCATCATAACAAATAAGCCCAACAAGGGAAATGTCTAAATAACATCATAATCATGTATCAATACAGACCACCAAATATAAAATGTCCTATCTCTCAACTAAAGAGCAGTCCATTGTCCCCAATGCAATTATAAAGAGAGAGAAAGAGGAGGGAAAAGACTACTTATAGCGCATTAGTCACACGGGTACATGTCATGTGATGCATGTAGGCAATCAACAATCGGAATACTAGGAGTCTCCTCAGACTAGGCTCATGTTACTGCATCGCACCTCCTCGGTAGGTTGGAATCTAGAACTAGCCCCAACCATCCTCGCATGTTGCTCATCTCTGGATAACTACTTAGCTATCTCTACCTGTTGAGCCTCGGTTAGCCCCTCCTAAAATTAATCCATATCTTATTTCCTATAGTGAATGCCCGAACAAGGCAGCAAATGAAAGCACCGATCCTGTAGCAACCAAGGGAATGGTAACCTCAGCCTCATCAAGAGTAAAGAAGAGTTATATGGAGTGAAACTTTACACGTAGACTATCAAGATCAATCGCCAAAGCAACAACTACCTCACCATCCCATCTATCCTCTATTGCAGCTAATCTCTACTCATAATCTGCTATCCAAGCATATAGATGCCTAAGACTCCACTCAATAGTTATTATGTTAGCTATATACTAAGTAATAGCACTATTATTTGCCAAAGTCATAGAAGCAACCTTGAAAATTATAACAGTAAACTACTAAGAAGGTTGATTAGACCTGAGTAGTTGGTGCAGTGCTCGAGGAAGGTGGTGCATGAGGAGGATCGACCACCGGAGTAGTATCACTAGAAACCTGGGGAGTATCTGATATAAGTGAAGGAACCAAAGGGGTATCTATACCCTCAAAACTAGGCAACTCACCCAAAGAAGAATCAACCAACTCTGTAGATTTCCTCTTAATACCCGTAGGATTATCATAATCTTGGCTATGAGTTATGTCAATCAATCTGTTGCACTTGATCCTTTGATAAATCTTGGAGAAGATAGGCACATTGTCCGCAAAGCAAATCATGGATGTGAGAGTGAGAAAAAGAAATAAAGTTTCCAATTTCTTTGATATTAGCTTAATCATTTCAATAATCATCTCTCCTAGATTTACAACAATATTTCCCATAACGTACTGAATAATAATTTCCCTTTCAATAATGACGTCTTGATCATTAGTGGAAGGAAGCAACCGATTACTCAAATCCAAGACAATGCTTGGGTTGGATAGAAATATTCCTTCTTTTGAATCGTCTGATGCTATCAACTCATGAAGGAAGGCCATTTGCAATAGTACGATCAAGCCAAAAAAAAATATACACGACCATCTTGCACCCTCCTTTTAACCCCGGGCACAAGTTCACAATTAAAATAAATTTTGTTGACTTCAAACATGGAGCACAGTACCTCAACACCTCAAACAAACATACTTGGTAGGCGAGGTTGGTCCGCTACCGGTGGCTTATATCTATGTTGGTTATGGCGGACGACGTAGGAAGCATATAACTCCCTAACAAGCTCCAGATAATAGCAAGGAGGATGGGAGGTAGGATCAAGATCTGTGAAGACATTCAACACGTACTTTTGGAGTTGTTATATTATGTCGGGAAAGTGATCTTGGACACCCTTCATGCTAAATAATTTCTTGGTATTGAAATATTGAGTGTAAACCCACTTATTATATATCTCACGCACTCCCTCAACTCTAAAATGAATTTAATCAACTTGCTTACCAAACCCTTTTAATAGATCGGCCATGCTTCGAACTTTGGTGCCTCTAATGACTTCTTGATCATCTGGAACCTTACCCTTAGAGGTAGTAGATATAGCTTAGCCTTTATCCATGGTGTTACCCTTCTTTACAGCCCTTTGCATTTGATTTATTGGAGTCATACCTAAACAAAGCAAAAAGAACCAAACAAAACAAAACAAAGGGTAAAACATGTTTTAATTTTTTTTTTTATATATCATAAAAGAAAATAAAGATAAAGTAATTAAAGTAATTGCAAGGATAATTATAATATGGAAGCACATGGGAATAATACTTGTCAATATTCAAACATTTGGAGCGCTACCTCACACACATTCTACACACTTGTCATTTAAGAACATATGTCACTCATGACCTTCACAAGAACAAAAATGACAATTTGCCCTTAAGAATGGCGTCACCCAATAAATCATAGGACAAAACATGTATTTTTGTCAATGGGGTTACTTAGACTTCACCCATGGGCTCCACATCAAGCAACCAAAAGTCATGAAGGACTAATTTTAGCGACACACTTCACCAACTTTAACTACCGATTTGCATTTAGTAATAGACTAATGAAATCACAATATGATTCAAGGAATAGCCTAATGATGCCCCAAAATTGAATTCACCAACAACTAGTAGCAATCATGCCAAAAACTTCTCATTAGCACTTTAGCAAACACTTGGTGCTCATTAGAAAATGGACTTGGAAAATCATAAGGAAGACACTTTAAAGTAATCCAAGTCAAGCTTCTTAACTCCAAAAATTTATATACACCAATTCATTAATAAATTTAACTCCAACACACACAAGGAACTCCCACCAACTTATTTAGATCATCCACAAAGAGAAAATTCAAAGAAAAGTTCATGTGGGAATTTTATCAAACACATAGGGTGCATAAAGTTAGGTACTCAAGAATTCTCCAATTTTCATATAAAAAATAGCATAATTACAAATTATCCACACAAACATCCATCTTACAGCAAAAGAAATTCAAATAAATCAAATTATCACAAGAAAGTAGCATGAGATATGGTCCACTATTTAAACTCAAGAGAAAGTTGAAGAAATTTGTACAAAGTGAACTTACCTAATCAATTCAAGATGCAAGATAATGGTAAGAGAATCGAAAAATTAAGAACTCCCAAATTTGTAACTGATGAAGTGTGAGTGTGTTCTTGAAAGAGAGTTGAAGAAATTTTAAAGTTTGAGGAAAGGGAAAAATTTTGTGAAGAGAGGAGAAAATCGGGTCTTTTGAGATGGATGAGACTATGAATAAATGATAAATGTCAGTGTAAAAAGGTTAAAATCATATTATAAAATGGTATTGAGTTTACGTGGTCGGGTAAAACCAAGAAAATTTGATGCAATTAAGCTGAACCATAGGCTTAGCTGTGTGGCCAGCCTGCACACGCATGTGCCTGGCTTGTGCACACAGGTAGACTTAGGGCAATAGGCAGTGTACCTGGAAAAAAATCAAGCCACCTAGCACGCAAGTGCTTTGTATGCACCCACGAGTGGCAAAACACTTCGAGGTAGTTTGCTTGGATAAGTTCAAGCCATCTGCGTGGTTAGCCTGCACATGCAGGTGCTTCGCAAGCACCAACAAATCACCTTGAGGCAGTGTGCTACAACTTTTGTTTAGTCATATTCACCCCAACATGCGTGGGCATGTGCACTAGCGGGTGCTCAATTTAAGCCAAAACCATGTGTGATGTCTCCTTTACTTAGAATTTTCACCTGCATTTACCAAAATAGACTGTAATTAGTACTCAAACAAATACAAAACAAAAAAAATGCACCTTGTGTTGCCTCCCAAGAAGCGCTTTGATTATCATCGTGGCACGACGTTGTTTTACATTAATATTTATCCTTGAAGCGGAGCAACTCAACCTTGGTCTCTCAAGGTCCACCCACAAGATAATGTTTCAACCTTTGACCATTCACCATGAACCTCATTTTCTCATGATCCTCCAATTCAATAGCCCCACCCGAATAGACATTTGTTACTATAAACAGCCTCGACCACTTGGATTTTAGCTTACCCACAAACAGCTTTAACCAAATTGAAGAGTAGCACTTCATCATCCACATAAAACTCTCTTTTCAAATGTTTGCACTATGTCATTTCTTTATTTTCACTTTGTATAACACTGAGCTCTCATACGCCTTGAGTTGGGACTCCTCTAACTCATGTAATTATTCCACTCTTATCTTGGAGGCATCCTCCCAACTTATGTTCAACTTGCATATAACCCATAATGCTTTGTGCTCCAACTCTTTGAAAAGGTAAGATGCCTTTTCAAACACCAATTGATAGGGCGACATGCCGATAGTAGTCTTACATACGATTTTATATGCCCATAGAGCTCATCAAATTATCTTGCCCAATTTGTGTGTCCAATATTCACGATTTTCTCCAAGATTGATTTTGTCTCTTGATTAGAAACCTCAACTTGGCCACTCGTTTGAGGATGATACGGAGTAGCCACCTTATGTCACCGCATACTTATCAAGCAACTAGTTAATGAGTTCAAACGTTACAATAAATATAATATTTGTTTAAATAATAATAAAGAATACAATAATTAAATTCAACATTTTCTAAACATGTAAAGATGAAGAATTTATTTAATTAAACCTAACATATACAAAAAAAAATTCTCAAAATCAATCGAAATTTACAACCACCTGTAAACTACAATAAAACAATACGATGGTAGAGATATCAAAACAATGCAATTAAACCTAACCTTTGCAAAAGATTTTCTTCAAAGTCGATCGACATTCATCTATTGTCAACATTTTTTAAACATGTAAAGATGGAGAATTTATTTAATTAAACCTAACATATACAAAAAAAAAAAATTCTCAAAGTCAATCGAAATTTACCTACCACCTGTAAACTACGACAAAACAATATGATGATAAAGATATCAAAACAATACAACTAAACCTAATCTTTGCAAAAGATTTTCTTCAAAGTCGATTGACATTCATCTACTGTCAACTACAATAAAATAATACGATAATAGCGATATCAAAACAATACAACTAAATCTAACTTTTACACACAAAAAAATTCTCAAAGTAGAGACATCAAAATAATATAATTAAATCTAACCTTTTTTAAAAAAAAAAAATCAAAGCCGACTGACATTTATCTACTACCTATAAATTATAATAAAATAATATGATAATAAAAATATCAAAATAATATAATTAAACTTAATTTTTACACAAAAAATTCATAACAAAGCTTTGTGTAAAGGTTATGATCAATAGAATCAAAATGTAAAATAAATAGAAATTTGAGATTCAAAAATCACAAAGTTACCCAATAACAAAGCTATGGTCACAAAATTTTATCACCCAAATAATGTATTTGTATAAACCTAAAAACGTACTTATAAAATTGAAAAAAAAAAAAAAGGAAATATAAAGACTCATAAACTAAAATATTATAACAAAATTAAAGAATAACAATTATAACCTAAAATAAAAACAATACCTTTTTGGGGTGAAGTCCACTACCTTTTTTAATTGGGATACACGAATTGCATTTAATTTTTGAAAGAATTTTTTTCTTCTTCTTCTTTTAGGAGTCTTAACCTATTTTATGTAAAATAGTTTCCCAATTTTTCTAAAATATTTTGAACTTTACCTTGTATAGATTTTTTTTTATATAATAATTTCTTTGAAGTTGTATTACCTTAATAATTTATTGCCATAAATTTAGGAATTCAACTAAAAGTAGAAAATCTTCTCCATTTATTTTTTGTATATATTTATTTTAGACAATATTCAATATTAAAAATTGAAGAAAAAAATAAGAAAAGACAATTTTGTATATTATGGAGTCTTTTAATGAAGGGCAAAAAGTTCAAATCACTTTTCTAAAGTTTTCACACTTTTAATATATTATAGATGCATCAAATGCCCGATTATAAAAGTATGATCCACCATCGCTAATGATTGCTCGTGGAGTCCCTAAATTGTAAATATATACTTCTTCAAGAAGAATGTGACACTCTTGCTTTTATTATTCGGTAGAGCAATTTCTCCACCCATTTTGACACATAATCGACGGCCACCAAAATATACTTATTCCCATATGAACTCACAAAGGGACCTATGAAGTCAATGCCCCATACATAGAACAACTCCACCTCGAGTTTAGGTTTTAAAGGCATCTCATGCCTCCTCAAAGTACCCCCATGCATGTGAGGACACACTTTGACCAACTCGTGAGCATCTCTACGGAGAGTAGGCCAATAGTATCCACTTTGAAGAACTTTTGCAGTCATTCTAATACCACCATGATGTCTACCAAATTGAGATGAGTGGCGAGCCTAAAGAATGGACCGCATTTTCGACTCCATAACTCACTGTCGAATTATCCCATCCGTACACTCTCTAAATAAGTATGGTTTATCCCAAAAGTATTTCTTCACATCAAATACAAACCATTTCTTTTGATAATGGTTGATATCACCGAGAAGCAAGCCACTTATGATATAATTAGCATAATTCTCATAGCAAGGCTCCATATTTCTCAAAAGTGACATGACTAGTTTATCGAGAAAGGTTTCATCAATCTCGATCCCACCCAACTTCTTATAATTGGATTTATGAAGAGAGAGGTGGTTCGTTACATGATTTTTATAATCCTCTCAATCACTAACCTCAAAATAAACTCTTGGAGAAGCAATATCCATCTAACCAATCGAGGTTGTACTTTATTTTTTTGTCATTAAATACCTAAGAGCTACGTGGTATGTGTGCATAATGACTTTTGTACCTAACAAATAGTCCCAAAACTTTTCAAAAAGACCAATGTTAACAACTCTTGTTATGTGGTTGTATAGTTACGTTGGGCATCATTCAATGATTTTCTAGCATAGTAGATCGGGTTAAATTACTTACCTTTTCTTTGTACCAACACCGCACCTAATGCCACACCACTCACATCATATATTACTTTAAAAGGCGTTGCCAAATTCGGAGCCACGATGATAGAAGCCAACACAAGTAGCTCCCTAAGTCAATTAAAATCTCTCAAACAATCACCATTAAATTCAAAATTCACTTTCTTTTTTAGGGGTTTGCATAAAGGTGAGTAATCTTAGAAAAATCTTTGATAAGACATCTACAGAACCCCGCATGACCAAGAAAACTTCTACCATCTCTTACGAAAATAGGGGAGGTAATTTAGAAATCACTTACACCTTTGCTTGATCAACTTGGATGCTCTTACACGTTCTTATGGCCAAGCACGATACCCTCTTTGACCATGAAATAACACTTTTTCCAATTCAAAACAAGGTTTGTCTCCATACACCGCTTAAGGAGCTTACTCAGATATTCAAGACATGATTCAAATGAGTCACCAACCATGGAAAAATTATCCATAAACATTTCCATGGTATCCTCTACCATGTTAAAAAATATAGACAACATACACTGTTGAAAGATAGCGGGTGTGTTGCATAGCCCAAAGGGCATGTGTTTGAAGGCAAAGATCCTGTAGGGGCATTTCAATATGGGTTTCTTTTGATCTTTGGTTGCAATAAAAATTTGAACAATAATACCACCTACGCCCAGCCAATCAATCTAGCATTTGGTTCATGAATGGTAAAGGAAAATGGTCTCTTTCGGTCCAAGAATTCAATTTTTGGTTATCCATACATACCCTCTAACCCGTGACTAAGTGAACAGGTATAAGATTATTATTCTCATTTGGGACTACCTTCATACCACCCTTCTTAGGAATGCATTATACTAGACTAACCCATGTGTTATTCGAAATCGGGTCTACAACACGTGGATCAAGCCACTTGATAATCTCCTTCTTGACCACCTCTTGCATTAGTGGGTTTAGCCTTCATTAGTGCTCCGTACTAGGTACATAATCAACCACCAACTTAATTTTGTGGGTGCAAATTTTAGGAGCGATCCCTATGATGTGCGCTATGGTCCACCCTATAGCTTGAATAAACTTTTTCACAATACACTTCACAGCTTCCACTTGCCAAGGAAATAAATCATCCACAAAAATGATTGACAAGGTATTATTCTCACCCAAGAAGATATAACGAAGATGTGAAGGCAACGACTTAAGTTCAAGTTGAGGTGGTTCAATAATAAAAGGATTGGTGGGTGGGCTTTCTCGATTCTTCAAGTTAAGATCCAACTTGCAAGGATTCTTAGTATAGGAGCCAAGACCCATCAACAAAGCAACTGCCTCATCATATTCTTCAATCTCTTCATTCCCTAAGTTCCACAACATACCCACCAAGGGATTATTCATAAAATCTATTTTCATAGTGTTAGTCATTTCATCATCAATCACCGAGACAACCTGCAAATCCATCAGTTGTTTCATGGACTTACACATATTGAATGACACCTCCTCATTGTTTATTCAAAATTTTATTTCACCACATTCCACATCAACTAAAGCCTGATCGATAGACAAAAATGGCCTACCAAGAATAATAAGGACCTCATGATCAATTTAACAATCTAAAATGATAAAATTGGCCTAAAAAATAAAGCAGCCCACTTTCACAAGTATGCTATACAACACACCCACGGGCTTTTTGATGGATCAAACGAATATTAAGAGCCTCATTGTAGTTGGCTTGGGAGTACCCAAACCTAGCTTCCAAAATATGGTGGATGGCATCAAATTAATACTTGTCCTCAGATCACATAATGTTTTTTCAAACTTGTACACCCCAATAATGCATGGAATCGTGAATGTCCTTAGGTCTTCTTTCTTCACAACTGTTGTGCTAGATATTTATGCATTACAATTATGTGTCACTTTAATTATTTTAAAATCCATGACGTATTTCTTTGTGACCAAGTCTTTCATGAATTTAGCATACTCGGGCATCTCTTGTAACGCTTCTAATAGTGGTATATTCATCGATAAGTTGCTAAATTTTGCAAGGAATTTCTTGAACTTGGAATCATCGTACTTATTCTTAAGCCTTTACGGAAATAGAGGAGGAATTTTGATCTATGGCCTTGAGACAATCGTACTTTCCTCAGATTTTAGAACATTACATCAATCGCTTATGATGCCTCTTCACTTTCAACCTTTTCTTCCACTACTCTCATCTTTTTAACACTTGGCTCATAAGATTAGGGCTATTCTCATTTGACTTTTCTAGTTGTTTTCTCTTTTTATTAGCCTGTTCATAACTCCCCCTATCATTAGGGTCTTTATCAAGATTCTCGTTATCCTTACTAAAAGTTCGACCACTCCTAATGATAATTTTCATTATGTGAGCATCATTTTTGGATTAGCCACCGTGTCACTAGGTAGTCCACCCTTTTGCTTTTCATTTAGATAAACCGAAATTTAGCCTAATTAATTTTTAAGTTGTTTGATAGAAGCTGAATGTGAGGTAACCGTTTGATTGAGTTATGAGAAATCTCTTTTCATCTTTCTCAATATCCTATCACTTCCTCCGATAGCCATAAACATACGAGAAAGGATATCTTCACTCTTAAATTTCATCAAATCAACGGAGCTTGTCTCTTTACCTTTGGCCCGATCATGTGGAGGAACGTACCAATCATGATCTTGATACTTGTCTATCCAATCTTGCTCTCTGTTGCACTCCTTATCTCACCAATATTTATCTCGATCACAGTTCTTCCATTCATGATTCTTTTTCTTTCAAACTTGATTCCCTTCTTGCCTTTAATAGGTAGGGAGAAAACCCCCCGTTTGGTTCGACATAAATCAAATTTGTTCATCAAGAGACTCTGATCATCATCATTATAAGCTTTGATACTCTTAGAAGCAATGATATTGAATGCCTTTTAAGGAGCTCCTATCACATGTTTGGTGAGAAGGTCTAATTGTGTCATTACTTTAGCAATATTCTCATCTCTCTGTTCATCATTTTTCCTTTGTTCTTGACTTACAAAAGATGTGGAGGGATCGCTCATGGCTATCTCAGTATCTCTTGTATGCCAACCACGACTTTGCTTAGTCACTTAATCTAATAAAATTGTTGCAACTCCAAAATATTGTTTCATTATAGAACCTCCGACCGCATTATCGGCTCCCATCTTGTTCAATTGATCCAATGCCCTATAGAAGATTCGGAGGAGCATTTTGTCTAGGACCTCATGATTTGGGCATTGCAATAACTTTTTGTTCAATCTTTGCCAAGCCTCATGAAATGGTTCGTTGTTAATATAGAGAAAGTTAATGATTTCATCACTTAACTGGAACATCCATGATGAAGGAAAGAAATGATCCAAGAATGCTTTCGTTAATTCAACCCGTGAAGTGATAGAACTAGCGAGTAACTTCAGCAACTATAAGACTGTTTCTCCCGTTAATGAGAATGAAAAACGATGCAAACGTATTGATTCTTGATATATGTGGGTGATATTGAGCGGAAGACACACATCAGTAAAATTTTTCAATCGAAGGTTGGCGCCTTCATGGGCTTGACCGCCAAATAATCCTTTCATTTGTAGTGAATGAAGCATCACTCTATTAATATAAAACGCCCTATTCCCTTCCACCTGTGGTATACGAATGGCACCGCATCTCCAATATGATCCTAACCCTCGAGATGTCCATCAAAAGTAGCAGTATTGCTACCGTTTTGTCTCATGGTATCATGGAGACTTTGGCTATCACCTGAGAGAGAACAAAAACAACAAACAAGGTAAAATAAACACTACCGCTAACTAAAAGTGACTTATAATGCTTATAACAATGAAAAATATGTTCCATTTCTCGACAACGACGCCAAAATTTAATCAGACTCAAATTATAGCTCGAATGTGTAAGCGGGCATTGTCAATACAATTTACCCAACTAGAGTCGGGGTCAAATTCTCAGGGAATGAGAACACTGAATTCAATCTCAAGTGCTAAAAATTATTAGAAGTTGGCTCATAATACAATGTAAATTAAATGAGAAAATCAAATGGGGAGGGAGGGGAATGTTTCCAACAATTTATAGTTAACAATTTAACCGTGGTAGAAATACAAAATTCAAAGTTTAGATAACTCAAACTGAAATCAAGTGTGGAATAAGATTTGGGGTTATGCTATTATAGTGTGGGTTCATACATAGGTAATTGAACATTTGTCTGGATTTAGCTAAGGGTCATAGGTAGGCTAAATTATCAGTATTTAGTGTTAAAATTTGTCAATCAAATACCAAAATCTCACAAATGGATTCTTTCAAACACCTCACAAGTGTAGCTATTTGAACAATCTAAAACCTCACAAGTATAGCTATTTGAACAATCTAAAACCTCAATTTGTATCCTTATGCCTAAGAAATATTATTAAATGACATAAATCAAGTTATTGGTCACTCCCCTTTGTCAAGGATGATAAAGGTTCAAAGGTTAGAGTTTGCAACCTTTAATTATAGACTAAAACATAGAATAGGAGTAAAACCCATGTCAATTAATAATTAAGAAGAAAAACAAACAAAATTCATAGATAATCACAACTTACTCAAGCATAACCCCAAGCAAAGAAATTAGCTACTCATACTCATAGAGACAGAAAGAGAAAAATTACCCAAATTCTCAACCCATTGCTCAATTGAACAAAAGATTATTACAATATCAGAGATCCAAATTCAATAATAAGCAAATAAAAAAAAGTCACCAATTTCACTCTTAGGGTTCCAAAAATAATAAGTTTCTAAAGCTTCAAAAAGTACAAAGATGGAGTTTTAAAGCTGAAAACCCCCTTTTTAAGCCCCAAATTCACGTTCTTGCTTATTTATGAAATTGCCACTGCACTGGTCACCTGCTGGAGCAGGTGTCCTGCGCAGATGACACTGCCTCCCTGTTGCTTTAGCCACCCGCGTGTGCAGCTCAACACATGAGTGCGTAAGTGGCCTCTAAATCTCCCAAGTGTTATTTTTAGCATCTTTTCTTCAGTTCTTGCACTCCAATTGACTCATATGAATAGCTCAACCTCGTAGTCATCCCTTACCTGCACAATGAGTATTATAACATGAGAATCACCTCGAATCAACGAAAAATAAGTATAATTCAAGCTTAAAAAGTGCTAAGAGGTTGACAAATTGCCAACTTATCAATAATCCCTTCATATTCATATTCTCTAAGCTATGTCTCCTACAAAACCACTCTCAAGCAGATTAAAAACCTCACTATTGACTTCTTTTGGGGATGGGATAAGGAGAAGAAAAGGTACCACCGGACTAGTTGGGATACACATAGATATTCTTACGTTTAAGGTGGTGTTGGAGTAAGGCAACTAGAAGATATTTGTTTGGCTATGCAGTACAAGCAGTTGTGGGGCTTTAGAACAAAGAAGTCTTTATGGAGTGAATTCCTGAAAGCCAAATATTATCAAAGAGCTAACCCTGTGATCAAAAAGTGGGCTAAAGAAACTCTTTGGTCTGGAAATACATGATGCAAAACAAGGTGGAAGCTCAAAAACACATTCAGCGGAGAATCAATTCTGGCACTTGCTGTTTTTGGTGGGATGATTGGATGGGTATAGGTGCCTTGGAAAATCACAGACATTTTGTCTAAACCTGGCAATATTACAGTAGATAAATTCCTGGTAAATGGCAAATGGAACGAAATTATGGTGAGAAAACGTGCTCCTCCTGCTTTGATCCCTCGGATTCTTGCTACACCTATTAAGTATCAAGCTAGCATGCTTGATCAACCTATATGGAAACTCAATTCTATTGGCTTCTTTACTTGTTCCGTTACTTGGGACCTGGTGAGAAAGAAAAGGAATCATGCTCTCAGCAATACTCATATCTGGAGTAGATATATTCCATTTAAGGTGTCATTTTTGGTCCGGGGACTTCTCGGGAACAAACTTCCTACCTAGTGAATCTATTATACCTATTAAATCCGCGCACCCCCCTACAAATGGTATCAGAGCTCAGTAATTTAAAAAGTACGGAAGAGATATATGTTAGAGTTAGAGTTAGAGTTAGATTTATAATAAATTAATTATGCGAAGACCATTTAAAAATAGAGAAGCTTTTAGAAAAATTAAAGAATCGTTAATTAGTAATTATTCAGAATATATAAGTCTAAATAAAACAAAAGAAAATCCACAAAAACTAGCCTATTTAATTACATTAATATCTAGTATTGAATCAAAATTAATAACACATTTAAAATCTAGAAGAATGAAACATATACCGCCTAATTATAATAAAATTAGATTTAGATATCCACCGAGATATTATAAATATAATTTAAAATGAATAAAATACAACAATATAAAGAATTAAAACAAATTATCTCTGAAAAACGAAAAGAATTAAAAATGAGAATAGAAAGACTACATTATAATATATTTGCCGGAGTAAGTAAAAATTCAATAGATACACAAAAAGATGAAATATCAAAATTAGAATCACAAATAGATAGTTTAGAATATGTATATCAACATGACCTATTCACAATAAAATGAATAAAGAAGAATTTATAATAGATGAAAAAATATATGAAAACTACGAAGGATCAAAAATAAAAATAGTATTTTCTAATCTAGGACGAAGATATAAGAAAATAGGTGAACATTTATATCTAATGTTAGAAAAAGAAGAATTAAAATTAGAAGATAAATTAACAGCAATGGTAAGAATAGAAAAAGAAAATGAAGAGATAGATAGGAAAAAGGAAATAGAAAAAATAAAACAACAAACTACGGAAGAAATACGAAAAATAGAAGAAACTAAAAATAGTAGAATTGCTGAATTAGAAAAAGAATTACAAATGTTAAAAGAGCTGTATGAACAAAGACAAAAAGAAAAAGAAGAAAAAGATAGAGAACAGAAATTACTAAATGAGATAAATCAATTTAAGAAAAAATTAGAAATAAAAAACGAAGAATTAGAAATAAATAATATAGATATTGAAGAAACAGATAATTATGAGTCCGAAGATAGTGAAACATACACAGAAATATTAACAAATACAAAAAATTTAGAAATCAATGAAGAACAAAAAATTTATGAGGAAAACTTAGAAAATACCCACACAGAAATAAATACTCTTGATAAAAAAGAAAATGAAAATATAATACCTAAAACAACAGAAATAAGAAAACCCATATATTATAAGAATAAGTTTAAAAAATATAATGAATATGATAAATGGATACCAAAACAAATAGTAAATAAAAATTATAACTTTTTAGATCTAGACTGTGTAATAGATACAGAAAAAATAATACAATTATGGACGGGATATATGACAAAACAATTATTAGATAATAATATAAATATAACAGATGCACCGGAATATATAGAAAAAACATTAATAGGATCAGTAAAACTATGGTTTGCAAATCTAACCGAAAATAGCAAAAAAGTATTAAGAACTAATAAACCTATAGAAGGAACATCATCGACAATAACTAAACTAACACCTATAGAATTATTAAAAAAATATGAAACAGCTATAAAAGATGAATTTGGTAGTACGACAACAATCGAAGAAGAACAAAATGAAGAAAAAGATACAAATAGAAATTTAATGTTAAAATTAGCAATATGTAATATGTGTTATATAGATGAATATACTTGCGCATTTAAAGAATATTATTACAAAGGAGCATATAGTATAGAAGAAAGTAAAGAAATAAGAAAATTATATTTTAATAAATTACCCGAACCATTTAGTTCAAAAATAATAAAAAGTTGGGAAGAAGCAAAAATAGTAGATACGTTAGGAGCAAGAATAAAATATTTACAACAATGGTATAGAAACTTATGTGAAAAATATAGAGAAGAATTAAAAATGGAAAAAACATTAATAAGAAATTTAGCTTGTTGCAAAAATAAAATAGCACCCCAATTTGGATGCGAAGAAAGATATTATAAGAAAAGAAAAAGACATAAGAAATATAAGAAATATAAAAAATCAAAATATAAATATAAAAAACCAAGAAAAAGATATTATGTAAAAAATTATAAACATAAAAGACCATATAGAAAAAAGAAATCTATAAAAGAATGTACTTGTTATAATTGTGGAAAATTAGGACATTTAGCTAGAGATTGTAAATTACCGAAAAATCCAAAAAATAAACAAATATCAGAAATAAAAATAGAAAATACCGAATACATGCAGATAGATTATATAGATAATGAATTAGAAAGTGAAGATAGTATATATGAAATTTCAGAAAACGAAACAGATAATGAAACAGATAGCGAAATAGATGAATCAAATGACTGAAGAAGATATAAAAATAATAACAAAGGAAGAATATTTAAATGATGGAGGAACGGAACAAAAAATAATATTTGACAGTAATATATTTGATGAAATAAAAGGAAAAGAATTAGATTTAAGTGTAGAAAAAATATTTAAAATACCAACAATAAAAAATATTTTTACTAGGAAAAAAGATGAATATTATGTAGTGTGCCAAAAAGAACATGTAATAGACTGCAGATATGCAAAAGGAAAAGCTAGTATACCACTGGTAACAAAAAGAATAATTAATAAAGAAATAAATGATATAAAAAGTAAAGGAGATCCAATAAAATATGTACACCTTGGAGGTACAGAGATATTAATAAAAGCATGTTTTAGAGAAGGAATAGATACACCAATAGAATTATATTTAGCAGACGATAGAATTATAAAACCTATAGAAAAAAGCATAATAACTGCCGTAAAAGGAAATCTAATATACCAAAAATTTAAATTTATAATAAGTGCAAATTATTCAGTAGCAGTAACAGATAGGAATACAGATAAATCGTTAGTATTATATTGGAAAATATCAGGAATAGAATTAACCCCAGGAAGTAAAATATTTACAGCAAGATGTAAAAACCTATATGTATTAACAACAAAACATAAAATAACAGGAAAAAATAAGATTAACAAAATACAAATAGAAAGCCCATTCGAACAAATAGTAAAAACAATAGATTATAATGATTATACCTATAGAGACATAGATACAGAAGAAAATTTAGAAATAGTAAATGATAGAATAAGTACAACGAAAAGAATAGCTAATGAAAAGCCAGAATCATCAAGCTCATCAAAAAGAACAAGTTATGAAACAAACTCAATAAGTAATTTAAACCAATATTACATAACAGGAAAAATAAATGAAAAAGAATATTTAATACTTTTGAATACAGGACAAGAAGAAAATTATATAGCAAAATATCTAGTAAAAAATGAAGAAATAAAAACCGACAATAATATATGCCCAGACTTACCAAGAAGTTTAATAAATAATAAAAATCTAGCAGAAAAAGAAATAATATTAGGAGTTAGAAAAATAAAAATAGAATTCGAAGTAAAAGAAGAAATGCAAAAAGCAGATATAATATTAGGAATAAAATGGTTAGAACAAGTAAAACCATATAATATAGAACATACACAATTAACCTTAACATATAACCAAGAAAAGTTATTCTTAAAAAGAGCCTTAACATGAAATGAAGATACATGTATTAATGAAGATAGTAGTAGAAGGATATTACAGTAGATATTATACGCCTATGATAGATACAGGAGCAGAAGCTAATTTATGTAGATATAATTGCCTACCAGAAAGCAAATGGGATAACCTAAAAACACCAATAATAGTTAAAGGATTTAATAATGAAGGAAGCTTAATTACTTATAAAGCTAGAAATGTAAAAATACAAGTATGGGATAAGATATTAACAATAGAAGAAATTTATAACTATGAATTAACATCAAAAGATATACTTTTAGGAATGCCATTTTTAGATAAATTATACCCACATATAATAACCAAAACAGACTGGTGGTTTACAACACCATGTAAACAAAAAGTAAGAGCAAAAAGAGTTAATAATAAAATAAGAAAGAAAACTGATTGGATAAAAGGAAGTGAAAAAATTACACAAAAGTTAGAAAATATAAAAAATACTGAAGATACAGTAGAATTAGTAGTATTTTCGATAAATAAAACAGAAATAACTATATTTTCAATAAATAAAATAGAAATAATCCAGAAAAAATTAGAACAATCATATAGTGAAGATCCATTAAAAGGATGGGAAAAACACAAAACTACTATAAAAATTGAATTAATAGATAAAAATAGCATAATCACACAAAAACCATTAACATATAATTTTGATGATTTAAAAGAATTTAAAATGCACATAGATGAATTATTAGAAAAACAATATATACAAAAAAGTAATAGTAAACATAATAGTCCAGCATTTATAGTAAATAAACATAGTGAACAAAAAAGAGGAAAAAGTAGAATGGTTATTGATTATAGAAATTTAAATGCAAAAACTATAACATATAATTATCCGATACCAAACAAGATATTAAAAATAAGACAAATTCAAGGATATAATTATTTTAGCAAATTTGATTGTAAATCAGGATTTTACCACCTAAAGCTAGAAGAAGAATCTAAAGAATTAACCGCATTTACGGTACCACAAGGATTTTATGAATGGAACGTGTTACCATTTGGATATAAAAATGCACCAGGTAGATATCAACATTTTATGGATAATTATTTTAAACAATTATCTAACTGTATAGTACACATAGATGATATATTATTATACACCAAAACCAAAGAAGAACATTTAAAATTATTAGAACAATTCACAGATATAATAGAAAAATCAGGAATAAGCCTAAGCAAAAAGAAAGCTGAAATTATGAAAAACCAGATAGAATTTTTAGGAATACAAATAGATAAAAGTGGAGTAAAAATGCAACAACATATAGTACAAAAAATAATAAATTCGAAAGAAGAATTAGATACAAAAAAGAAATTACAATCATTTTTAGGATTAGTAAACCAAGTAAGAGAATATATTCCAAAATTAGCAGAAACCTTAAAACCACTACAGAAAAAATTAAAAAAGGATATAGAATATAACTATGATGAAAAAGATAAAAAACAAGTTCAAAAAATAAAATTACTTTGTAGAGAATTACCTAAATTACAATTTCCAGATGAAAATAGAAAATTTATATATATAGTAGAAGCAGATGCAAGTGAATATAGTTACGGAGGAGTACTTAAATATCGATATGAAGCAGAAAAAATAGAACACCATTGTAGATACTACTCAGGTACGTTCAACGAGACAGAAATAAAATGGGAAATAAATAGGAAAGAATTATGTTCATTATATAAGTGTTTATTAGCATTTGAGCCATATATTGTATATAACAAATTTATTGTACGAACAGATAATACACAGGTACGTTGGTGGCTAACAAAGAAAATACAAAATTCAGTTACAACAAAAGAGATTCGAAGACTAGTTTTAAATATATTAAATTTCACATTTACAATTGAAGTGATCAGTACTAACAAAAATGTTATTGCAGATTACATATCAAGACAAAGCTACACAGACTGAAATAATAGAGGAAGATACTCTAGAAAAAATACTTAACACCCTAACTACGCTTTCAATGAAAGTGGACAGTATGGGTAATGAGATAGAAAAGCTAAAGACTAATGAAGATAAACTGAAGTCTATAGCTACAAGTCAGCTAACTCAGCAGTGTGCAGAGCTATGTCGATCGGAAGACATTAAAAATCCAGAGCTAGAAGGAGACGTTGGGACACTCCATAAAACCCATAATATTTATCAATCTACTTCTGCAGGTACAAGCAAAGGAGTTAATAGACCAAGATACCAGAATGTAAATATGAACAAAATATTTGAAAAACCATTTACCCCAAAAGCACAAAAAGACCATTTATTCATACCCCCACAAGTTAACACATACCGAGACAGCCTAAACCAAGACAAGAAAATATACAACTACACAGCCCAAAAATACATAGAAAATATATACAGAGTCCAAACCTTTCTAAACCATAACCCCAGAGCTACAGATATCAAAGAACCAAATACCAATTATATAACCCAAAAATTACAAGGATACAATAAACTAATAGCACTACCCAAAACTAACCCAAGCCTAGTTAAAACCTGTTTTGACTATGGACTACTAAATACCATATACACCCAAGACGGAGAAGAGTTAACAGCTATGGAAGAATTATATAAGATATTCACTACCTATAAAAGAATAACAAAAGGAAATTTATTTTATATAAAGTGTTATACTGCACCAGCAGAGATATTATATGATGAGATAAAACCAGTGATACAAGTTGTAAAGATAGGACTGACAAGAGATATGATTATACCAGAAGATATATCGCGACAACCGGAGATACCTAGAATCGAGATACCAGATTTTTATGCAAATAAAAGACTTATTGGACTAGCTACGCTCATACAAGAACTAGCAAATAACTACGCTAACGGAAATCCAATATGGAGCTACTATTCAAGAGATCACCAGATGATATATTCAAATTCGAAAGAACTAAGACAAGCAGATATGGAAGACGTAAGACAATGGATACTGATGCTACTTAACCCAGAAAAACAATCTACCGCGCGAGCAATAAAAAAGGGATTTATTTCAGACGGACTGCTAACAAGATACTGTAAAATAATTGGACATAAATATCCAGACCACCAATGTTCGAGGTGCAATGGAGAAGATAATATTATTCCAGAGGTACATCTAGAATAAAGAAGATAAAATGCCAGCTGGAAATATAAGATACAGAGCAATAATAGAGCAGATACAGAGCAATAATGGAGCAGATACGACAACAAGCGGAAGATATTTATTCTTACGATAAGATAATGTAAATCATTTATGTAACTTTTAACTTTTTCTTATCTTATCTTTTTAGGGTAGACTTATAGCCCCACCTTTTTGACTTTTTAGTCCTTAAGTTTAATAATTGTAAAAAACGTGTGAAGAATTAGAATGTAAAAATTGTAAAGTTTCATTCTATATATATCAGAGGCAGAAGGCTTTGCAAAAGCAAGCCTTCATGCGTTGAAGCACTTTACTCTCTCCATTCCACAAAAAATATTCTACTCAGTTAATTAGATAAACATACTCCAATGGAAAAAGCTATGGAACAACAAAACTCAGAAACATCAAAGCTACCGGAACAGGTATATCTATTTATGATTATGAATAGCTAATTTCATAATTCCCAACAATCATGATATGATAAAATAAATTCATATTAGTTACTTTATAGTAGAATTATTCGAAGAATAATATGTTAAGAAGTTTATTAACAAAGAGGAAACGGAGAAATATCCCTAAGGACTATGCCATCCTAAAGGTGAAACCAATGAGGCAAGAAGCCGTGGCGGGGAGTAACCAGAGTAGAGGCGCTGTTTAAGGGAAAAAGTATCCGGATTACCATGTTAATAGTGACGGAAGAACATATTATTTAAGAATAATCTAGTATATAGTAAGCCAATATGACCATATTTTGTTGTGTACGTGATTGAAGGGAATATTTTGAAAAAAGCAAATTTATGAAAAATGAATGATAATATATCTGATGTGATGGTAGATAAATTCAAAATACTTATTTTGTATGCACTTAGAAATATAAAAGTAGCAGATATAAGAAAAATCATATTAGAAAAAGCTTTTGGTGAATATTATATGACTAGAGTAAGTTATATACCATATCTACCTAACTACTCTTACAAATATTTACGATGATAAGTTACATAAGATTTTTAGAAAAAGATATAAAAAACACTCAGTTACTAGAAAAACAGATAAAAATAAATATAGATAAATACATGGAAAACAAAGATATAAAATTTCTTAATAAAAATATGCAAAAACTACTAAGACTAAAACAAACAGCTACAAAACAATTTTAAAAATAGATCATTTAGATTATCTTAAAGTTTTAATATTATATATACTTAAAAACATAGAAATTATAGATATTAAGAAAATAATATTAGAAAAAGTAATAGACTACGAAATTGAAACTATAAATTGCCTAAAACAGTTATACGAAGAAATTTACCCAGAAAGATATTATTCAGATTAAAAAATGTTAGAATATATTAGAAAAACAAGAGAAAATCAAAAAAATCTAAATAATGAAATTAATTATAGAAACCGAATTAAGAAAATAATGAAAGACCTAAAAGAAAAATTAATATGGATAGAAAAAACATTAGAAAATTTAGATAAAAGTACATGTGATAGTTTATATAATTTAAAAAACTCACTACGAGAAGAACAACACAAGATAATAAGTAACATTGAAAATCTAGAATTAGATATACATTATAGCACAGATAGGATAAATTATTATACAAGAATTTGTAACTCTGCAATTACAACAGGATAAAATAATTAATGAATATATCTTACGAAAAAAGTAAATTATTAAAAGATATTAAAACAAAATATTCACGCACTAATAAAAATAGATTCACTAGAAACATACTAAACCTATTATACCTATTAAATCCGCGCACCCCCCTACAAATGGTATCAGAGCTCACTTCTTTCGGACAACAACCTGCGCTTGTTGTTGTTGTTGTAATGCTCCTGGTATGGATACAAATGATCATATATTGTGTCAACCACTCTAGCCAATACTATTTGACAACTCTTTTCTAACAGTTTGGGTATACATGATGTCCCTATACCGTTGTTTAATTTGTTGATGAGATGGCGATGTATCAAACCTCATAATGAGGTCCACACAATCCTAGTTCAAGCAGTACCAGTATTCTTATGCGGGAACTAAATAAATGCTCTTGTAAGCATGGAGGAAAGAAATCCAGTGGTACCAAAGTCAGACTGACCATTGAGAAAAGCATTCACATGTTACTTTCAACTATATTTCCTTGTATTATTTCGTCAACAAACTGGAGTAGTCTGATCCAACCGATAGAGAAATGTCGAGCTAAAGTGAAAATACACAGGTTTGTTGGACTAAACCTAATTCCTCTCAGGTTAAGCTCAACATAGATGGCAGTGCTTTGACTAATTCTGGACAGATAGGGGCTGGAGGTATTCTGAGAGACCATAGGGGTAACTTGATTTATGTATTTGCTGCTCCACTGGGAACTGGTACCAATACCAGGCAGAGCTACAGGCAGCTATTATAGGTATCACATAGTGTATTCAGCATAGGCATAAGAATGTGATATTGGAGGTGAATTCGGAGTTGCTTGTAAAATGATTGAAAGCTGATATTCAACCACCTTCGAGCATTTATCATTACGCTGTTGAATTACAGGAATTAGTGCTATTATTTGAGTCCAATGTCAACACATTTACACAGAAGCTAACTTTATTGCAAATGTTTTATCCAAACACCGACATCAGGTAGCCACTACAACACTACTACTCTGTGCAACAATTGCCTATTGAAGCTAAAGGCTACTTTAGAATGGACAAATTAGGCGTGATTAATAACTTTAGAAGCAGGAAGGGAAGAAGAATCAAGATACCACCCTAGTTCCAGTAGTATGACCAGCCCTTGTATAACTGTTTCTTTTATCCCTTTTAGATATAGTAGGTTCTTTTCTATATGGGAGGGAGTTGATGGTTCCTCGTAGGAAATTCATTCTAGTACCACCTTTGCTTTTGAAGGTAAGGTTTTATGTCCCCCTCGTTGTACTTTTTCTTGTGTGACTAACAAAATTCTAATTTTGGCAAAAAAATTAAACAAGTCTTGCTTTTGAATTAAAGGACTAAATATGTAGCTTCTCGAAAGAATAAATGCTTTTATCTTTTTTTCCAGAATAAGAATGTCTATATCAAAATACATATCTACCAAACTAATTTAACGGGGAAAAATTAAACTAATCAATTGTTATGTTCAATATCTTCCTCTCTCTACATGCATATACATATGTAACCTTCCAATTTCACTCCACAAATTGGTGAATTTGACAAACAATACACCAGCAATAAAACTCAATTTAAGATGGGCTTTTTTCTTTCTTTTAAATTTTCAGTTGATTTTTTGTTTCAGTTTTAATTGGAAAGGCATTTTTTATAACAAAAACAATGTATTAAAATATACATGCATATTGCTCCAATCATTATTTGCAACGGAAAAGTGAGGAGCTTGACACACTTGCATCATTCCAATACAAACATTTTTTTTCATTACACTGATGTCAGAACCAGCTTTATCACACCTCGATTATACAATCGGTTGCCTGCTACAATTCACCAGCACAGCATAAGACCCAAGTCCACCAAAGTTTGATCTCCTAGGTTGCACCTCGCCATTGGTGCATACATTATGTGTGGCGTATTTGAAGAGAAGATTCATCTCAATATCATTTGTGTACAACTAAACAAAGTGATTGAACTCCAGGATCAAGATCCTGAATTTCTACACTTCAGATGAGAAGCTCAAGCAAGATTTATACTTGAGAATGATGCATGGTATGATAGATATCGAGCTCAATGTCATTCAGATTTTCGCGAGTCCTGACAACAATTTGGTGGAGACTGTCTGTAATAGCTCATCCCTAGTGCCTTTAACCAAATTGAAAGGCCTCTCTTAAACACCCTATGAGCTAGACCAAGTGGTACTGATCACATCTATACTCTTTTGTCTTCCCGGATGAAAAATCTTGAAACAACAAAACTACATGTCAACACAGTTCAAACGAGCCAACACGGTGTGAAAAAACGAATTTCCCTACTTTGTCTTCTTGAATCTCCTTGGATTTTTTTCCGACTGTCTTACAATGTCCATGATGCTCTACATTCCATATCTAAGCGGACTGGAATCATGTACAGAGATGGTCCTCAAAGAGTTCAAACTACTCAAAACTGTTCAGAGGTGATTAAACCTGCTTCCAAGAACACAGTAATCCGAACTCCAATGCTCCAACCTAGAGATCTCAAACCGTAATAAAATTGAAGAGGGAAAAAAGGAATAATTTGGGTACTACATAAATGCTACCTTTGATGCTCAATTTAAGTTGTCAGTGATATCAGGCTATGCATCCAGATCATGCCATCTGTACATCTTAGGTTGTTCTGGAATAAGACGGGAAAATTCATCCCTCAGACTGGGAGATGATAATGAGAATCCAAGATCCTGCAAAAAGTGATAACATGCATACCATTTAGCAACTACCAACAATAAGCAACTCAGAAAACCAATTCTTGTTATCCCCATTTGATGATATTGATTTATTGCCTCAGTTACTGCAGTATAAGTCGGAGCAGTTGGCATTATCCAGCCTTATTAGCCATGTTCTATTAACTTAGCTGTTGTTTTCTAGATGTTAGTGGTTCAGTTTTTAAGGATGTTGCTGATCATGGTATCATGTGCAAAGCAATAGCTTAATTATAGGCTTTAGTTGTTGCATTTTTTTTGTATTTAAGCACCACTTCAGATTAATGAAAAATCAATCTTTGTGCAGTAAATTATTTATTCTCTTCTTTTTTTTCTTTATTTCTATTTCTAAGAGTTGAAGTTAAGCTTGAAACTCTAACAAGTTGGTATCAGAGCACTCTTCTTGAGGACCTGCATTTGAGGGAAACATATTCTTCTCTTCTTATTTTTTCTTCTATGAATTCAGAGACTCCTTTCACTGCACTAGCACCACCTGTCTTCAAAGGTGAAGACTATTATGTCTGGGCAGCAAGAATGGAGGCACATATGGAGGCAAACGATTTGTGGGAAGCTGTTGAGGAGGACTACGAAGTTCCTCCCTTGCCCGCAAATCCAACCATGGCACAGCTGAAGAATCACAAGGAAAGGAAAACAAGAAAATCAAAGGCTAGAGCAACGTTATTCGCTGCAGTCTCATCTGAAATCTTTGTCGGGATTATGACATTGAAATCAGCTTTTTGAGGTTTGGAATTTCCTTGAGAAAGAATATGAAAGGAGATGAATGGATCAAAGGTATGCGCACTCTTAACCTGATCCGAAAATTTAAACTTCAGAAGATGAAGGATTCAGAGACAATCAAAGAATGTTCTGATAGATTACTCAACATTGCCAACAATGTAAGATTACTTGGCTCTGAATTTCCTGATTCTAGATTACAACAACAACAACAAACTTAGTGTATTCCCACATAAAGTGGGATCTGGGGAGGGTAAAATGTACGCAATCCATACTACTACCTCCGGAGGAGTAGAAAGGCTATTTCCGATAGACCCCCGACTCAAGATATAGAATAGTAAACAAATTCATAATAAAGCATGAAACAAAATGGAATAACAAAAATAAGACACCCACAAATAATACCCCTACATTAACGAACCAAAGGCACCTCCCACCCTCATCCCTTCCTACTAGCAGCTCCAACCTATGGACCTAGCCCTAAGACTACCGGCCCAGCTACCCCAAAGCTCTCCTAACTACTGACTACGACCCAACCATATGCACCAGCCGTCTAACCTAATTTGTGTCCTCCATACCTTCCTATCTAGGGTCATGTCCCCAATAAGCCGTCCATGTCACGTCTAATCACCTCTCTCCAGTATTCTTCGACCTACCCCTACCCCACCTGAAACCATTTAAAGCTAATCTCTCACACCTACGAACTGGGGCATTCGTGCCCTCCTTATCACATGTCCGAACCATCTCAACCGAACTTCCCGCATCTTGTCCTCCACCGAAGCCACTCCCACCTTCTCCCAGATAATCTCATTCCTAGCCCTATCACCCTTAGTAAGCCCACACATCCAACGCAACATCCGTATTGCCGCCACCTTCAATTTTTGATGTGGGAGTTCTTAACTGGCCAACACTCTGCTCCATACAGCATGGCCGAACGGACTGCCACTTAGTAGAATTTGCCTTTAAGCTTGGGTGACACCTTCCTATCACACAACACTCCCGAGGCGAGCCTTTACTTCATCCATCCTGCCCCAGTACGGTGTGAGACATCTTAGATTGGTTCAAAATATTCTCGTAACAGTCCCCGAAAGGTTTGAAACAACTATTTCCTTGCTGGAAAATTCTACGGATCGATTAGTTTGGCAGAACTACTGAATGCTTTGCAGGCACAAGAACATAGAAAACTTATGAGGTTCGAAGGATCTGTTGAGGGTGCACTACCTGCAAAAGTTCAATCAAACCAGGGAGACAAAGGAAAGAAGAAGTGGAACAAGAAGGATAACTCAAGTTCTCACTCTCTAGAGATTAATACGAGAACGAAACATGATTTTCCTCCTTGCAAGCATTGTGGAAAGAAGGGTCATCCACAGTTCAAATGCTGGAGAAGGCCAAACCAACAGTGTGAGAAATGCCAGGAGATGGGACATCATTAGAAGGTTTGCAAGAACAACACTCCGCAAACTAATACTGCACAGGTAGCTAATCAGGAAGATGAAGAGCAACTCTTCGTAGCAACATGTTTGGCAACTAGCTGCTCGAGTGACAAGTGGCTTATTGACAGTAGTTGCACAAACCACATAACATTTGATCGTGATCTCTTCAAGGAGTTGGATACTTCAGTAATTTCCAAAGTACAAGTTGGTAATGGAGACTATAAGGTACTGTGGGAAATGAAATGCTCCTCAAGTACAAAACTAATCAAAGATGTGATTTTTGTACCTAAATTAGTCATAGTCTGTCAAGTGTTGGCCAGATGCTTGACAATGGTTTCAAACTTCTCTTCGAAACCAATTACTGTCAAATCAAGGATGAAGATGGCAAAAACTTATTCAAGGTAATGATGAAGGGAAAGAGCTTTACATTGGATCTTTTAGATCGTGAGCAAAAAACTTATTCTGCAACTAAGATCAATGCACAAGTTTGGCACAAAAGACTCAAGACATTTCAACCATGCTGTTGTAATTAACTCACAAAGAAAGATCTGGTTTGAGGGCTGCCGAAATACCAGATTGCAGAACTTGTCAATTTGCCAAGCAAGCAAGGCTTCTTTTCAAGAAAGCAAACTGGAGAGCCACTGAAAAGCTAAAATTAATCCACACAGACCTAGCTGGTCCTCAACGAACTCCGTCACTCAAAGGGAGTAAGTATTACATTATTTTCATCGATGACTATACGAGAATGTGTTGGATTTATTTTCATAGGTTCAAGTCAGAGGTTGCCACTATCTTGTGAAAATTCAAGCAATGGATTGAAACTCAAAGTGGTTGTAAGATTCAATCATTAAGGTTCGATGATGGCAAGGAGTACACATCTAATCAATTCAATACATTTTGTGAAGAAGCCGGAATTGAACACCAATTCACTACTCCATATACTCCACAGCAAAATAGAGTTAGTGAGAGGAAGAATCGTACCATAATGGAGATGGCTAGATGTTTGTTGCATGAGAAGTGTTTGCCAAAAGAGTATTGGGCACAAGCTGCTCATACATCAGTCTTTCTACTCAACAAGCTTCCAACAAAAGCATTAGAAGGAAAAACACCATTTGAAATATGGTATGGTTATACACCTTCTTTAAAAAATCTCAAAGTGTTTGGATATTTGTGCATTACTTATATGCCACAGAGTAAAAGAGACAAGCTTGATAAAAAGGCGAAAGCTAGAATATTTGTGGGTTATAGCATTGTTTCTAAAGCTTACAGAATTTTCCAACCTCATACAAGGAAAATTCTAGTAAGTACAGATGTTCATTTCATGGAGGATGAAAAATGAAACTGGGAAGAAGCAGAACCAGTGCTATTTTTCCAACCTCATACAAGGAAAATTCTGGTAAGTAGAGATATTCATTTCATGGAGGATGAAAAATGGAACTGGGAAGAAGCAGAACCAGTGCTATTTCTAGATCAAAGTAAAATACCCCAGCTGAAAGAAGATGAATTGGAGGATGATGTTCCGGTGAGAGGTACAAGATCACTCTCTGATATCTATCAGAGATGATATCAGAGATGCAACATGGATGTTCTTGAGCCAACAGATTTTTGCGAAGCAGAAAAAGATCCAAAATAAAGAGTGGTAATGAGGAAGAACTCACCATGATTAAGAAGAACCAGACTTGGAAACTTGTGAAAAGACCTGAAGACAGGAAAGTCATAGGAGTGAAGTGAATTTTTAGAACCAAGCTGAACGCAAATGGCTCTATCAACAAGCACAAAGCCAAACTTGTTGTAAAGGGGTATGCTCAAATTTTTAGTATTGATTTTTCTGATACATTTGCTCCCGTTGCTAGATTAGAAACCATCAGATGTTGTTGGCTATAGCTGCACAAAATGGTTGGAAAGTGTTTTAGCTAGATGTAAAATCAGCATTCCTGAATGTCTATCTTGAGGAAGAAATTTATGTTGAGCAACCTGAAGGATTTGCAGTCAAAGGGCATGAAGATGAAGTGTATCATCTCAAAAAGCTTTGTATAGACTAAAGCAGGCACCCAGGCCCAACAGGATTCCAACAGGATTGATGAACATTTGGTGCAGTTGGATTTTAGAAAAAGTCTCAGTAAAGCTACTCTCTACATTAAAAGTGATGGAACAAATCTTATTGTTATTTCACTATATGTAGATGACCTGTTGGTTACAGGAAGCAATCATGAGCTTGTTCAGAAATTTAAAGAAGATATGCAGCATACATTCGAGATGACGGACTTGGGAGAGATGGTTTATTTTCTAGGAATGAAAATCAAGCAAGAGCAAAATGAGGTTTTCATCTGTCAAAAAAAGCATACAAGAGGCATTTTGAGAAAGTTTAGGATGGAAAATTGAAAAGAGACAACTACTCTGATGTGTCAAAAAGAGAAGTTGAACAAAAATGATGAAGCTGAAAAAGTGGATGAGACTCTTTATAGAAGTATGGTTGGATTTCTCATGTATCTTACAGCAACTAGACCCGACATTTTATATGTTGTAAGTCTTCTATCTAGATTCACTAATTGTGCAACTAACACTCATTTTAGAGCAGCGAAAAGGGTGATAAGATATGTTAAGGGAACACTAAATTTTGGAATCAAGTTTTATGCAAATCAGAAACACGTGTTGCAGGGGTATTCTGATAGTGACTGGGGTGGTTCTTCTGAAGACATGAAGAGCACTTCTGGTTATTGTTTTAATCTTGGTTCAACTGTATTTTCTTGGTGTTCTAAAAAGCAAAAGATTGTTGCACAGTCGACAGCTGAAGCTGAATTTATTGCAGCAACAGCTGCTGCAAATCAAGCCTTATGGCTTTGAAAAGTGTTACTTGATCTGAATTTAAAGCAAGAGAAGTTCACATAGGTGTTTGTGGATAATCAAGCAGTTATTGCTATCTCAAATAATCCAGTTTTTCACGCAAAAACCAAGTATTTCAATATCAAATTATTATTTCTCAGAGACGTGCAGAAAGAAGGATCGGCTGGGTTAAAGTACTACAAGACAGATCTTCAACTGGCAGATATGTTCACCAAAGCCTTGCCAAAGAGCAGATTTGAATTTCTCAGAGAAAGACGTGGAATTTGCAGCAACTGAAGCAAAGAGGAAAGTTAAACGCCTCAGTTACTGCAGTAAAAGTTGGAGCAGTTGCTGGACATTATCCAGCTTTTTTAGCCATGTTCTATTTACTTAGTTGCTGTTTTTTAGATGTTAGTGGTTCAGTTTTTTAGGATGTTGTTGATCATGGTATCATGTGCAAAGTAGTTTCTTAATTATAGGCTTTAGTTGTTGCACTTTTTCTGTATTTAAGCACCATTTCAGATTAATGAAAAATCAATCTTTGTACAGTTAATGATTTGTTCTCTTCTTTCTTTCTTTGTTTCTATTTCTAAGAGTTGAAGTTAAGCTTGAAACTCTAACAGATGTAATTCTATTTCCCCAGCCATCGTCCCAAAAAAAGAACAGTAGTAATAATAATAATAAGAGTGTCCAGCCAAACCAAGGTGCAAAGGGAGAGCAAGCATGTACACCTCCAACGAATAGAGATACCTGAACATAAGCAGCAACAGAACATAAAAAAGACAGCAACTAATTAAACATATAACTCTTGAGATTCCATCGGAGATGACCAATAGCGCAGGAGAGACTCTACAGTAAGCCTCCTAGTTGCACTGAGCATTGAGATGAAAAATTTGCAACCATCAATCTTGTACTCCTCGAGTGGATTTCTATGCCCAAAACTCCTTACATTCACCTGTTCCGAGAACCCAGTGGGAGAATCAATACGCAACTTCCAATCAAGAAAAGCATAGATTTTTTAACCGACGTGCAAATACCATACCGCTGAACTTAGTCGGTTCATGTTTATAAGATGATCCCTCCAGAAGCAATCTAATGTCTTCAGAAGTACTGCCCTCTAAATCCACAGAACATAAGGAATTAATTTAGAGAATAAGATTCTTTTGGAACTAATGCGTATGCAGAAACTACACATCCAAATCCTCTATGATAATTATTATGCAATCAAAGAGAGATAAAATGAGATTATAACCAAATAGGAAGCAAAAGCATTTCTGGTCAGAGGCATGACCTTTTTTAACATTTAAACATAGAAAAGATTTCAAATTTTATGAGCACCAAAATTTACATTCCTTTTTCCTCTTCTTTTTTAATTTTTGATGGTGATGACTGAGAAATCCCCAAAAGCTAGTGGCGCACAGTTCGAAACTCGGTTGATAATGAACCTACACTCTACTCTTCTCCACTTGACTACCACGCAGAGCTTGCAGTAGGGTTCAAACTGGTGGCATAAACCACACATCAAGCTTTGCACTCTTGCTACTAGACCAAATCCCCGAGGAGTGAGGGCATTCTTTACCTCTATTTTTTAATAAAAAAATACATACATTTGGATAATGACACATCTGGACAGCAAACTTGATAGAAAGGCATACCAATGAATTTACCATGGGGAATGAGCATATTAGCATCAGCAAGCTGAAGAAAAATGTTACCTCTATTTCCTTCACATATACAGCATCATATCCAGATTCTTGTATGACATCTAAATAGCTGGCAATGAGGAAATCTCCCAGGTACTTTCGGAGGAAATTAACCATCTCTCTGTACTTCCCATACCTAGCACAGAAATCAGACATCTAATCAGAAGATTGCAAAAAAGAACTTTAAACCATTGAACTCACTGATGTAGATTGGTCATACTTGATTGAATCATCAGAGCATATAGCTAGCCAGCGTTTGAAAGAAGAGGTCTTTCCACGTATACCTCTAAAAGAATTTGGAATTGGAGGCAAACTTGGAAGGTAAAAGTGGTCAATAGATATGGATTGAAACTTCTGAAGTTGTACAAGTGAATTAAGTAATGCATCCTCATTAATCCCGGCAAATGAATCTACACATGATTTCCTGGTCAAACTTTATGATGCAAATTTGCAAATTCATAACTGGTTATTCCACAATCAACTCTTACAATTCAATGTCTCGCCTGCAACATCTTTGAACTCCTTTAAGATTTTGTCCAAGCGCCAGTTTTTTGGGTGCTATGGCATTTGGCAAAATAATACCAAGGAGAAAAATAGAAGATAAGAGCAATGCAATGCATCACAAAAAGACTTGTCTACTTTGAAAAGAAGTTTAGCTACCTTTTGCGGATTTACATTCATAAAGATAACATCATCCACCACTGCTTGCATGTATCTACATAGAATAGTAACGGTGATGAGAAAATCTTGATCCTCAAAAGTATATAGACTTTGCTGGGAAAAACTTAATCCTAAACATTTGCACTCATAAAGAAATGAATTTTCACCATGAATAATGATTTCTCATTAAAAATCAAGTACACCAATCACAGTGGTCCAACAGAGGAAATAGGTTAGAATATCTAATGTCTTCAACAGTTTCACCATGTACAGATCCCAGAAAACACTGATCAAGAAACATAAAACTATCCCGGCAGAAAATCTAGAGTGCATAAAGAAAATTCTAGAAATCTAAGCCTGGTTTTACTAGGGCCTTTCAACCTCCAGATGCACTTGTCGTATGGTCTATAGGTGTGAAACCGTGGTGAGCGAAGGTGTCAAAGGGGCAGAGATAGATCTAAACTCACATGGAAGGAAGTTGTCTCAAAAGACCAACAATCTCTTGGTTCCAATGTAGACGTAGCAAACGATAAGTACAATGGAAGGAAAAATTTATATGATAATACAAATTAGCTGGGAATTTGTTTTAGTCATGTTAATACGTCTCCTCTAGGTCCTGTGCTTTTTAGGAGTCTTTTAGCCTTATTAGAGATTCTTATGCCAGTAGGAAATATAGAGAACCTTTAGTACTTCTTTTTTTTTTTTTAGTCGTGTAAAAGGTTGGCCTCTCATGAATTTAAATGTAGAACATGGTCAATGAGGTTTCATATAACTCACCCAACTTGTTTAGAACTGAGGCATAATAGTAATTGTTGTTTCGAACTAATGAAAGTAGATGCATCAATTTTCATGCATGTTTCAAGATACTGGGTAATTTCACCTCAAAATAGCATAGCGCAGTTGTATAGTATGCTGCATGCCCCAAGTTAAACGTGGCATTAAGGGTCAAAAATGATTAAGAGAACTTGATCATTTTGTTTCATGGCATGGCTTGGACAACCAACTCTGAGAGCACAACTGATTAAAATCCTTGAGCAATATCACAGAGTATTATAAGATGACGGGATGGTTATTTGCTAAATTTCATGCAAATTCTGGTTCAACTCTTTGTTTTTCCTTGAGATAGAATTTTTAACAACATTTTGTCCTTTTTAAGGTTTTCGGTTTCTATTCTTTTGTAGTGTATGCGATTTGGTTTAGCTGCATAAACTAATCTTGATATCTCATGATGAAAGATTGTTTTTGAGCCGTTATAGCATCTGACTCTTTCCTTGTCTAGATTGTTTTATTTTGCGCTGGGGGTCTATCGGAAACAGCTCTCTCTCACATCTGAGGTAGTGGTATGAACTGCGTACAATTACCCTCCCCTACACCACTTGATACAAGTACGATCGTGATTATGGACCAATACGTAAAGACTCGAGCTTGGGTGGCTCCCCAACCAATGGAACAAGCTTTGAAATGTAGAGAACAAGTCCCAACACTCCAAAGCCATCCAATATGCACACTCCAAGGCCGCCCCTTTGCCATGGCTCATAAAGGGCATTTTAGTCATATTGTAATAAGTTGTAACCTAGGCTATAAATAGAACATATTAGGTCATTTTCTCATAACTTAAATGATATTTTGAGAGCTCTTTGAGAGTGTTCATACAAGTGTGGATATCACTTATGACAAGTGTGGAATCACTTGTGTTGGTTGCTTGTTTTGAAACGTTTGTTGCTTGGGAATTCCGTTCCCTTGAGGTCACCGTAAGAACTTGATGTTATTTGTATGAAGTCTAGGATCTTCGTGTTCAATGTACACTTTGGTTCATAGTGTTTGTGCATTGTGTGTCAAGTTATCTATCATTCTATCTTATTATTGTTGTTGTGTTCATTTTCGGTTTTGGGTGTCCAAACCCGAGACCTTGTTGTGTCATTTTTGTTTTTGTTATTGTGTTGTAATCTTAGTTTGTGGCTCGCTGATTATAGGTGTTGAACATCTTAGAATCCTGTTGTTATCGTGTTTGTATTGTTATTGTGTAGTGAATCCGAGAGGGGTCACCAAAAAGGGTCCTCGGTTCTTCAAATCATGGACTGTTTTGATGTGTGTTAGTGTCTTCCTTGTCGATCTCGTATCATTTGGTATCAAAGCATGACTTGATTTTGTTTTCACAAGATCAATCTTGGGCTAGCTAGCTTAAAAATACAAAAAAAAAAAAAAAAAAAAAAGAAAGTGTAGAAGTTGTTCTTGTTCTTGGCCGAGACATGTTTCTTTGTGGCTAGATCTTGTAGTCTTTTGTTTGTTTAGATTGTTTCTAGTGTTGGTTTCTTTCTCACCAACACTAAAGTGTCTAGATCTAAAGGTTTGAGCTTATGTTGTTGAACTTGTTGTTGTAAACTTGAAGTTGGCCGTGTGTTGATATTGTTGATCTTGGTCGTGTGTTGCAATTGTTGTGGACTTGGAGGTGAATGTTGGTGGTGTTCTTGAGAAATTGTTGTTGAGATCTTGTTCTTCTTCACATCTTGACACCTCTTAATCAATATAAAGTATAACATAGATCCAAAAAAGGTGTAAGATAAAGTCGAAAAGTTGTTGGTGAAGAGACTTGAACACATCACTTCAAAGACTTGTCAACCACTTTTCCATATTTCAAGAACCTTGTTTTGTGGGAATAGTAAAGTCAAGTCTCACTTTTTGAGTTGGAATTTGAAAAAGTTTCTAAGACTTGAATTTTTCCACCAAAAGACAAAACTCATCCATTCCAAATTGTATAAGACAAAAGCTTCAAATTGGTGATTAAAAAAAAAAAATTGTGTGGGATCGCGACCAATTATGTGGCTGCCACGTCATCACGTTTTACTGTTCACGCAACATAAGTAAGCTCAAATTTTTTATTTCTTAGTTTCTAATCTTTGTCTCTTAGTTGCCTTTTGTTGATTCTATTACTAATTAACAAACTAGTAATTGTCTACTACGTTGTAAGTTAGTTTTGGGTCCGTTTATTTGTGTCTACGTTTTTTTGTGTGTTTTTATCTTTTTGAAATTCGCTGTAGTTTCTTGATTCAAGTCCGTACTTATTTTCTTTGAGTTGTTTCAAACGAGAATCTATTCCGACCTCGAGCCCCAATTGGTACCAAGCAACCTCCTAGGAGTATGAACGAGTTACCAACACTTATGAGGCCAATTGAGAGACATTTCAAAGTGTGAGAGCTTGAGAGCTTGTGAAGATGTTTTCTTTTCTAACATTAACTAGTTTGTTGTTTTTTGTGTTTTTGTTTTAGAATTTCTCATGTTAGGTACTATGGCATTGGAAAAGGTGACCATGAATGATTTGATGGATGCCATAATGGGTATGAAACATGAGCTTAGTACTTGAATGGAGAGAATGAAAAAAATAATGGACCGAGTGGAAGAAAGAATAAAAGGGACAGAAAGCTCTCTTTGCAAGGAGTTGGATAACTTGATAGAGAATCCAAGCCTTCCTAATCAAGTTCCTGTGAGTGGACATGCTACACATGAGCTACAAGGTAATCAAACTAAACCTTGCACTCTACTGAATTAGGCTAGTAGCCAACTAAGTGTGAATGGTAGTTTGGCTTTAGATGAGCCGAATGTGCCTCCGCTTAGTGATGATAATGTACAACTTGAGATTTTGGATACACTAGTTGATCCATCTAGTGTTGAGGCCATTGTGGCAAGTGATAGTACATTGTCTTATGGAAGTCATGAAGACCAACTTGTGTGTGAAAATGGTGATGTTGAACATGTTGGCCGATTGACTATGGATGACCCTCTAGTTGTTTATGTTGTAGACCATGCTAGTATAGAGGGGATATATGATTGTACTAGTAATAGTATTGGGAAAAGGAAATGCATCCTAAACCCGTGTCCATGGACACTCCACCCATTTAATCCCGGTGATCATTTGAAGTATGGTGATGAGGATGTCTTTTGGAATGACTTGAATGTGCATGGAATTTATAGCCTTCCTATCTCGGCTTTCAAGCCTATTTGTTGTTCCAAGAAGAGTTTATGTTTTTCACTTGATGAGCAACTCTTGTTCCTTGTTTCTTGTCACACTTATGTGGATAGACCAGTTGACTCTTTCTTGGGAGGGTATTCGGGTAAGAGGGATGTTTGGGTGTATATGAAGTTTGAGCCACCTTGGCAAGATGCTATGATTGATTACACTAATCCTAACCCTCATACCTTGAGGAACTTGAATTTGTTTGTCCTTCCTATTGTTTTGCGAGGTTCGGATTCAAGGTCGAATCCTTTTTCAAGAAGAGGACGATGATACAAGTACGATCGTGATTGTGGACCAATACGTAAAGACTCGAGCTCGGGTGGCTGCCAAATCAATGGAACAAGCTTTGAAATGTAGAGAACAAGTCCCAACACTCCAAAGCCATCCAATATGCACACTCCAAGGCCGCCCCTTTGCCATGGCTCATTAAGGGCATTTTAGTCATTTTGTAATAAGTTGTAACCTAGGCTATAAATAGAACATAATAGGCCATTTTCTCATAACTTAGATGATATTTTGAGAGCTCTTTGAGAGTGTTCATACAAGTGTGGATATCACTTGTGACAAGTGTGGAATCACTTGTGTTGGTTGCTTGTTTTGAAACGTTGGTTGCTTGGGAATTCTGTTCCATTGAGGTCACCGTAAGAACTTGATGTTATTTGTATGAATTCTTGGGTCTTAGTGTTCAATATACACTTTGGTTCATAGTGTTTGTGCATTGTGTGTCAAGTTATCTATCATTCTATTTTATTATTGTAGTTGTGTTCATTTTCGGTTTTGGGTGTCCAAACCCGAGACCTTGTTGTGTCATTTTTATTCTTGTTATTGTGTTGTAATCTTAGTTTGTGGTTCACTGATTATAGGTGTTGAACACCTTAGAATCCTGTTGTTATCGTGCTTGTATTGTTATTGTATAGTGAATCCGAGAGGGGTCACCAAAAGGGGTCCTCGGTTCTTCAAATCATGGACTGTTTTGGTGTGTGTTAGTGTCTTCCTTGTCGATCTCGTATCACCACTTGGTGGGAATATACTGGGTATGTTGTTGTTGTTGTTGATTTTGTCCTGAAAGAATTGGATCGGTGAATCTAACATCCCATGCTAAACTTTAGAATCATCAAATCACCAACCCCCACAAGAGATATGATATGGCTGAGAAAGTCGAGCTACAAATATATAAAGAAAAGGAGGTTGCTACTTGTACCCTGTTCCATACCTTAACTAAGGGGTGTAGGTCATTGTTCAATGCAAGTCTCTTATCAGCATCCAAAAATGTCATTATTTTATTTCTCCAAAATCTAGCATAAAGTATTGATCCTTGATTTCCCGAAAATACTAACTTATAGGACAAGAGATATCTTCACAACATCAGCTACACTTATGCTGGTTGTCATTAACAAAAAAAATCTCATCATGGTCATCATGTTATTTGCTTATCAGCATTTTGCAGAAGTATACTACCTACGTCACACAGTTAATTACTTGGTCAAAGTTATTTTGAATTTGGTAAGGTCTCATCACAAAATGACTAAGTAATAGAACACATTAAGAGTATTACTCCCACCCTTTTAATTTGATAGACCTAGGATCCAAGAAGAAAATAAAGCAAGAGCTTAAGTTCTCAACAACGAGAAAACATGTGAGGCCATATCTTGACTTTCATAGCGTAGGAGGATTAAATAGATATGAAAGATGTAGCATAGAGTGGAAAAGTACTCCTGTGCAACATAAAAATGAGCTAAATAATTTCTTTCGGAAAGAGGATAATATTTTAGAACGGAGAAAAGATAACACAAAACCTCCTCCGGATGAAGGGAATATATTTTTTAATCAAGATGAAGGGGATACATTACCCGGGCCTTAACGTGTGGAGTAAGAGATTCATGACAAAAGAAAAAGAAATTGACAAATAATGGGATGGTATTCTACATATGAAAACTCAGATACTCTTCTTTTTTAAGTTGGAGAAGGTAAGAAAACTCAGATAGTCTTCATGAGTGCTGATAGATGAGTTAGAATCCAGAGATGCTGGTTCCAGCAGTCAAAAGACGGAATCAAGAGGCTCACTTGAAAATGTGCTCTGAACAACTTTCAGAATCTCCAGTTAAAATTAATTGCCGAAGATCATAAACATGCTTTCTTTGAACCTGCGAAGCAGAAAAAGTAAAGCATACAAGAATATGGTCGTTCAGAATCATCTATATAAAAATCAATCAGTATATTACATAGTAAAATGCACATATTTATGAGTCAAAAATAGGGGATAATATCCTGAAGCGAGAAACAACGAAATTGTATCAGTACATGATAGATACCTCAAGAACTTCATCGAATTCAACTAGGCTCTTTCGTATTCCAAAAAAGTATTTCTCAGCATTGATTTGTAAACTCAAAAGCTGACAGTTGAGTAAAGTTTCAACATCATCGAAGCATGTCAGAGAAAGAAAAAAGAAACGGAGATAGTATCTTTTAAAAGCAGAAACAACTCTGAAACAACAAACATAGCCAAGCCATAGTTATCCATAAAAAAAATGGGAAAAACCACAGGATATTAAATCACAGAGATAGAAACAGAGCAAATAAAAATTATTTAGCACCTGTTTAACGATTCCATGACCTTCTATTGGGATATCTTCATTATTTGTAATCCTGGATATAAGCTTCACTGCCCATTCAGTGTCAAAGTTAAATTTTTGAAACATCTCATCTTGCAAGCTGTAAAAAATAGAAGTAGCTAGGATCAGCGATGGCATCTTAAGGGTAACGGGTCAGTCACAGAATGCACTATTCTTTTCATGAAAAGCAGAAATACACTAGATAACTTTATAAAAGAATCTTGATATTTCACCTAAACCAAGAATATTTTCGGCACACTAGAGGCGAGTAGAGGCCAAAGAGTACAACTTAGAGCTCATATAACACAGCAGAAAAATCTAATGCACATATACCTTGTGCAATATGTAGGTAATAACCTGAACTAGGAATAAAGAACACGTGTAAAGGGGCTTTTGCCTTTTTCCCCTAAATTAATAAAAGAAGAGTGTTATGCTGTCTTGTTTGTTTCTTTTATATACAATAGTGCTTATAACTTGCATATTTGAACCACCACTAATTGTTTGTTTCAGAAACATATATATAGACATGCAGCGTCGGACGGCCAGACCCACGATTTTAAGTGATGGGTGCTAAACTAATTTAATCATACAGCTTCACTTAAAGAAAGGAGCAATTTTTACTTTCATCCACTTTTTGACTCGTGCACCCATTGCTATTTCTACAGTTTGGTAGGGGGTGTGCAAAAATCGAACTAACCAATAAATCGAACCGATAAAAATGCTATTGGTTTATTGTAATTGGATTATTGGGTTAACGGTTTTTTTAATGATTTTATAAAAAAAAAATTATTGGGTTATTGATTCGGTTTCAATTTTTTCTTATTGAGTTATTGGCTCTCTCTCTCTCTCTCTCTCTCTAAACTAACAAACCGATTCAATTTCTTGAACTACCAGTCAAGCTTGAAGATTCAATCTCTTTTCAACAAAGATTCAATCTCTTATCAGGTTAGTTGCTACTATTTCTATTTTATGAGTATTTCCTAATTGGTTAAATCGAAAACCGAACCGTTAAGGACTAAAAACCGATAAAAAATATCTTATTGATTTGGTTATTGGTTTAGCATATTTGAAAACCGAAAATCGATAAAAAGAACCGATAATACATAAAACCGAACCGACCAACGAACACCCCTAAGTTTGGGTGCTTAGCAACTCTATTTGCAATATTTTACTAGTTTCCGGCCAATGGTTGCTTACTCACCCACCATTTTGCATGCAGGTCCGTCATTGCAGACATGTGTATGTACGCGGGAACACACCACACAAAAAAAAATAAAAAAAAATACATATATGTGTGTGGTGTGTGTGTAATTATCTTCTTAAAAATAGAACAAAGAAACAGTTGAGTGCCATTTACTTCATGATCAAAAGTACTGAAGAGGAACTGTTAAAGTTAAATACGGTATCTTACCTCACCATAAATCGTGTAGATCCAGGATCACCCTGCCTGCCTGCTCTACCACGAAGCTACAACAACTTATAGATCAATATACATGATTTTAACAACAGGTCAAAGGAAAAGCAGTACGGAAAAGTTACATCATAAAAATGAATTTGAAGAACAAGCCATTATGAGTTGCCTCGCCCATTTACTGACATTACACTAGTCCTACGGGTATGATCAAAAAAGGCAGAATTAAGTTCCATGGCATTCTACAGTAAAAATTAGCTATTATGAAAGTTCAAGCTTGAAACAGAAGTCACCACAATAGAAGCCTAACAAAAAGAAGAGAGATGAAACAAGCCCCCACCACCACAAAAACCCCAACCCTAAGAGAAGAACAGAACAAAATAAAATAAGAAAGTTTTCCCAACTTCAATGGCTAGAGTCCTCGCCAGACAAGATACAAATCGTTTGATAGTGCATCCATCCATATTAAGACAGCTTTAAACTAGGACGCGACAGTACAAAATTCTAAAGTGCATATCATAGTGTATAGGTATCACAAAATTATCAATTTAGGCCAAACAGAAGATTATAAACTTGAAACAAAGTATACGTCCAACTTGTAATCATGTCTTATCCTTTTATTTTAAACAGTTTGTGTCTTCATAATACATTTGTATCAGGTATAAAGTTTTTGTCAACAACCATCCTGCAGAGACTCCAAATCCAACACTATGGTAGGCATCTATCTGTTGACCCTAAACTCCTAGTCAAGAGAAAAAAATTGACAGTCATCTAGCGTCTGTATTTTGCCTTTTGCATATGTGAAGAAAACCACGATTGAACGGAGATGTGCAAACTCATGATTTGGCTTGCACAGAGACAAGGCTGAAAGTTAAGTGAGCAATCACCATTTTTCTTTTGAACGGGGATGTGCAAACTCTCTAACTCTCTCTCTCTCTCTCACACACACACACACATACACACTCATTTTGTTTCTTAGGATAACCATGGTGTCCGGGCTAGCTTGTGCGCGCTTTGACTAATTCCACTAGGTACCTGCTACCTCCACCAGCACAGGTAACAGTCTCCCGATCTCTCTCTTCTTAATCAAGCTTAGGGGAGAATATGTAACTTCATCCAAAATGCCTTAAAATTGCCCACACCTAAATCCAGAATCACATACGGAGTTAACAAGACCATGAAAGACAAAGAGTTCCTATGGAACTCACACATAAACAAGTTAATAATAACGATAAGAATAGGCAAGTCAAGCAAAACAACTACTATACTCATAAGAATACAAAGTTTTCAAAGCATTCTTTCATTTTTCTCTAACATGAACAAGTATGCAAGAGGCCAAAGGTTTACATTATTTTTATACCTTCTTGATAAAGCTTTAGTTAGTTTTTCCTCCTTGAGAGTCCTAACCAATTAAAACTCACCTGGTTATCGATTCTCCTGGACTCATGCAGAGAAGTTCCAATGACGTGAAGCCCCCCAAGACTTTTCACTTCTAACCCTTCATTCAAACAGTGAGACACACAATCCTCAAGAACTGATACAAAAGTTAGAGCAATGGATGGACCAAGAGGGTAAAATTCTGACTGATCGTCAGCCTGCTTCTGCAGCTCTTTTATCTCCACAGACTGACTCAGCTCGATGGATTCAGCTATTATAGACTTCGCCTCTTGATATGACCATTTCTTGCTCTCATTTCTGCTAACGTACTTAGCTAGATAATCAATATAACAAACAGAAACAACAAAGAGAAAGTTATCAGATAAAAAAGTAAGTACATCAATATTCTATGTTGCTCGGACTCTTCAAAAATGTCAATGGGTGCGTATCGGATTCTCCAAAATTAATGTATGTTTGGAGAATCCGACACGGGTGCAGCATCAAAAGTGAAGAGTCCGCTCAACTTAGTCAATATTGAATGCTAAACTATAATTCATCAGAAGCTATCAGTTAAATTTTCTAGTGATAAAGGCGACGATATCAGTTGAACTGATTTAGACTTTGAGATAGTAGTTGATTAAAATTACTAACCCATCAGAGCCGCCTTAGCAAGCAAAGCCAATGATGACGGTCCAACTTTTATCTTTGACATAACCTACATACCAAAAAACTATCAGCAGAGTAGGGGGCGAATGCTTGCTTCTTTATTTGATGAGGAAGGAAATGCCAAAAGAACCTTTTGAGAATTTGATTCACCATCAACATCAACATCAGGAGCATCTTGTGTCAGAAATGGAAGTATACTTTCCTCCAAAATTTCCTTTGCAAGCATCTTTATTGTGGAAAATATATGAATGTCATTCCAAGCGCTAGGGCCTAAAGATGAATCAGTACAATGTCAAAGAACATAAACGTTAACTTGCCTTTGGATTTCCTCCCAGGATTATGTCAGTGCCCCTTCCTGCCATGTTAGTAGATATGGTGATTGCATATTTTCTTCCTGCTTGTGCAACAGTGTCAGCTTCCCTAGCAGCATACTGCAAGAATTAAGATAACATCAATCAAAAGCCAGCAAAACAATATCACATGTAAAGATGTGCAAGTAGGAGATACCAAACCAAACTGAAATTGAGTTGAAGTAGAGCTCAAGAGTTCTGTAAGAACCTTGGGACGGGCATTGAGGATATTGTGTGGAATTTTTCTTTCCTTCAGCAAGTCAGACAAGTATTCAGAATTTTCAACACTGCATTAGAATTAGTAATAGTCAAAATATACATATAGTAACATTAATTGCCAGCAAATGTGATGAACAAAAATGAAAATTCAAATAGTAGATGACTAAATATGACCTAACAAATTAAAAATTTTTAGCAGTCCAACAGCATTCCAGTTCAGAGAAAACACTTTAAGGCTACTAGAGAGATACCCGCCCGAAATAACTGGCAACAAAATACTCTTTTTTTGATCAAGTAAAAGTATTTTCATTCATAAACATGACCAAATCGGTCGTATACACAGGTTACCAAAAGATCAAAATGTTACAAAATATGAAGCTCTACAAAATCCACCCATTCCTCTAAGCAAGAAGAAACTCTCTGTTTACACCAAAGGAAAATAAGAGAGTAAAGACTATTCCTCATTGCAAGAAACTGGACTCCACACCTTCATAAGCTCTTCTATTTCTCTCGCTCCAAAGTACCCACATTAACGCTATAGGAGCCATGTTCCAAGCCCTTCGTCTTCTCCGCCTTCTCCCGCTCTTCCAACTCAGCATCAGATCTTTCACAGTTCTTGGCATTATCCAAGGAGTGTGAAACCATCTAACCATATCCCACCATAATCGCATGGTAAGCCCGCAATGTAGAAGGAGGTGATCCACATCCTCACCCGTCTCCTTGCGCATGTAGCACCAACTAACACAGACAACCTTCCGCTTTCTAAGATTTTCGGCCGTCAAACTCACCCTTTAGTGGCTAGCCAAGTGAAAAAGCACACCTTCCTTGGCACATTTTGAACCCATATTGCATTACATGGAAACTCAACCTTCTCCCAAACCAAAAGTTTCTCATAAAAAGACTTCACAGAAACACTCCATTGCTTCCAAGACCCCACCACCACCCATTGGGATTATCCATCAAATTGACTTGCTTGTGAGGAAGGTTTATTGATCTTTGAAACTCACTCACTTCCCAATCTTGAAAATCCCTTCTAAATCTCAGATCCCAAAAAATCTTCCACCTTGTGACCTCCTAATTTGCTAAATAGTCAATTCTCTTAGGCAAGATATCATGTACAAACTCTAAAATGCAACTTTCAAAATTATATCCCCACACCAGTTATGGCCCCCCAAAAAATACTCTCTCCCATCACCAACCTTGAAAGAGATATTTTCCACGAAAGAATCTCATTCCTTCATGATATTTCTCAAAAAAGCCGCACCCGAAAGGCAAAACAATATCTCTAGTTCTCCATCCCCCATTCCTAATCCCATATTTATCACCTATCACCCCCCTCCATCAAGATTGAACCTCCACCCCACATTCATTTGCCCAATAAAGCTTTATTAAAGACTTTCAAATCTTTAACTCCCAATCCTCTCCACTTTTTAAGAGATGTGACAACCTCCCAACGCACCAAATGAAACTTCTTTGCCCCATCGTCGCATCCCAAAGGAAATTTCTCTGAATCTTTTCCAACATTTCAATGACCGTAGTTGGAGCAAGAAACAAAAACTAGTAAGTGGGAATGCTAGAGAGTGTGCTCTTGATAAGCACTTCCTTCCTACCCTTGAACAAATATCTTTTCTGCCACCCTGCTAGTCTCTTCTCGACCCTTTGAATAATCGAATTCTACACAGTGAGATCCTTGTTTGAAGCACCTAAAGGAACTCCAAGACGTGTAGTTGGAAGAGACCCAGCCCTGCAATTCAAAACTCGAGCAGTGATCCAATTTTCAAGTTGATTTTAAGCACTGACACCACCTAAAACCAAGTGAGAATTTGTCCTAAATAATCTAGTTGTCAACTGCATCACAAAATACCAAGGTATCATCCGTGAACAACAAATGAGACACTAATATTGTCCCTTCACCCCATCGCCGCTCAAAGCTTCCATAACAAAAATAAAAACATCACTACATCAGTGATAGAGGGTCCCTTGTCTCAAAGACTCAAACCCCTCGAGCTTCCGAAAAATCCACACGGGTTACCATTCACCAACACTGAAATTTCACGGAAGAAATGCAAACATAGATCCATGTCCACCACTTCTCCCCAAATCCCATTTGAAGCATAATGAAATCTAAAAATTTCCAATTCACATGATTATATGCCTTCTCAAGATTAAGTTTGCACAACACACTTGGAACTCCTTGCTTTCTCCTTGAATCCACAACTTCGTTTACCACTAATGTTGCATCTAGAATTTGTCTACCCTTCACAAACGCATTCTGTGAAGTAGAAAGTCTCATCCAACACCTTTTTGAGTCTAATAGAAAGCACCTTAGAAAGAATTTTGTAAATGCCTCCCACTAGATTAATAGGTCTATAATTCTTCACGCTCATAGCTCTCTCCTGTTTAGGAATAATGACGATGAACGAGGCATTCAAACTTCTTTCAAATTCACCACTATCTTAGAACTCAACAATAGCATTCATCACATCGATTTTGATGATATTTCAGCAATGTTGAAAAAAAGCCAAAGATGGACGATATTCCACCAATGTTGAAAACGCCAAAGAGAAACCATTTGGATCTGAAGCTTTGTCACCCACACAACACTCCACTGCTTTTTTCACTTCTTCCTCCTCGATTGCCCTCTCCAACCACTAACCCTCCTCCCTTCTGATTGACTAAACCCTAAACCCCCTATGGTAGGCCTCCACTCCGCTTTCTCTTTAAATAAGTCTTAATAATTATTAAAATATGAGCAAGAATAGAAATAGCATATAGAATCCTACTTGGAAAGGGATTGTAATGTAGTGTCCTATTAGGAAAAGGATCGGAATGTAGTGTTTATAAATAGGGTCTCAATGTAATAATGTAGTTACAAAAATCCAATAATATTTTTCTCTTATATTATAACATGGTATCAGAACCAGGCCCATCTCAAATCTTTGTTCACCGATGTTGGGCCCCATATTATATTCAGTTAACGAGGCATGAGCGTGCGGGGAAGTGTTAAGTATTCCACATCGAAAAATGGATGGGTAATTGATCTTCTTATATGGACTTGGACAATCCTCCCCTCATGAGCTAGCTTTTGAGGTTGAGTTACGCCCAAGATCATTCTTTACATGGTATCAAAACCTATGGTTCAATGGTCCGATGGTTCAGATTGAGGACATTTTGAGATCAAAGTTGCAACCAATTTGATGATAATGAAGATCTTGGTCTAGCTACATGTGGAGAAAAGTTTCAAATAAATTTTCAACAATCCTACTGCTAATCCATCTTTAAAACCAAAATCAATTTTTAACCCATGTTTATGGGCTCCAACTTTCAACCCCTGCTTAATTTTAATGTTTGGGCTTCTTTTAACCCGTGCATATACTTTTAACGTATGAGCTCCACTTTTAACCTATGCTCACTTTCAATGCACAAGGCTCTACTTTTAACCCTGTTCACTTATTGTTAGAATTTAAGTAGGAATAGGAATAACATATAAAATCTTACTCAGAAAAGGATTGTAATGTAGTGTCCTGTTAGGAAAAGGATTGGAATGTATTGTCTATAAATAAGGCCTCAATATAATAATGTAGTTACAACAATTCAATAATATTCTTCTCTTATATTTCTTCACATAGTATCAGAGTTTCCACGATCTTGGTAAAGAATCAAAGAGTTTCCGCTACCGGCGGGCGGCTATAATCCATATATGCCGCCCGTCTGGCCAATGATTATGTTAGCAAAAGTTGGGTCACTAACTCACTGTGTATCTTTCTAGTGATTATTTTCTCATATCTTTGCATAGCACCATGTATCTGTCCGGTGACTACTTTTTCATATCTATTTTTCTTAGCACCGTACTTCTTTTCGGTGACTATTTTCTCATATCTGATTTGCGTAGCACTGTGCATCTTTCCGGACTACTATCTCATATCTGAGTTGCATAGCACCATGCATCTTTCTGGTGACTCCTCAAATTTAATTTAAATAGTTCCGTATGTCTTTCCAGTGACTTCTCAAATCTTTTTCAGTAGGGTTGTGCCGTCATTCCGACCCTACCCATATAATTTCTCTTTTCCAGTAGGATCGTGCAGTCATTCCGACCCTACATATATTTCTCTTTTTCAGTAGGATCTTGTTATCATTCCAACCCTACCCATATATTTTTTTCCTCAGATTGTAGTCACTTTTCAACCATCAAATCTAATAATCCGGGGTGTGAGCATGTTAGGCTAAGTTTTCGGTGACTTTCACGTTCAAGATCTACTCGTCTCTTGATTTCGAAAAGAACCGTATATTTTATACCAGTTTTCGGTAATTTTCCAGCGACACATCGACTTTACGGCTATATTTACTACTTTTCGGATCACTTTTTCAGTTTGTTCCATTTCAATTGAGGTCTCCCAGACGTCCAAAGCAGTCCTTATCAGTTTTCTTGCAAATATCTTCATTAAGTCCCTCACCGATTCTCATATTAGTTACATCCATAACAAGCTTGGTACATGTCTTCTATGCACCAACTTGAGGGGGAGTGTTAGAATATGAGTAGGAATAGGAATAACATATAAAATCCTACTTGGAAAAGGATTGTAATGTAGTATCCTATTAGGAAAAAGATTGGAATGTATTGTCTATTCTCAATGTAATAATGTAGTTACAACAATTCAATAATATTTTTCTCTTATATTTTTTCACACTTAATAACACAGGACTCCAATAATGTTAACCCGTACTTTTATTTTTAACGCATAGGGCTCCAATTTTTATCCTATCTCAACTTTTAATCATGGTAAGCAACAGTGATATATGAAGATCATGTTAAGACGGAAGATCAAAATTATTTTGTCAAGAAAATCAAGTTAAAAGGGAAGATTTATTAAGGTTTTGCCCTGATTTTCTTACCAAGTTTAAGTTTTACTTTTCTTGAAAGGAAAATAAAAGTAATACCATAATTACTTTTACTTTTCCTAAAACAAAAATATAAAACTCTTTCATATTTGACTAACCTCTTTCTTGAAGGAAAAGTTTTGGACCTCTATAAATAAAAGACCCCTCTTCTCATATCATAACACAATAACATCCACAGTGTAGTCGTTTAAGAGTCTTGTTTAGAGAAAGATTTTCTCCCAACAGTTTTTATGTATTCTTTAATATTAGTTTTCATGAGTAGGCCAATTGGTCAAATCATATCAATAATATTATGTTTTAGTATACTTTTATTTGTTTTCTGAATTATCACCGCTTTGGATTGCAACTAATAGCTTCCGCATGACGCCATCTCGATTTCGAACCCAACAAGTGGTATCAGAGCCTCTACGATCTTGGTAGAGAATCAAAGAGCTTCCGCTGCCGACAGGTGGCTATAACCCATATATGCCGCCCGTCCGGTCTATGATCATGTTAGCAAAAGTTAGGCCACCTCACTTTTTTCCCCTACTTTCTCATATCTAATTTGTGTAGCTCCATGCATGTTTCTGATGACTACTTTCTCATATCAGATTTGCATAGCACCACGCATCTCTTCGGACTACTCATATTTAATTTGCATAGTCCGTTCATCTTTTCAAACAACTTTCTCATATCTGAGTTGCATAGCACCGTACGTCTTTTCGTGACTCCTTAGATCTGATTTGCGTAGTTCCATGCGTCTTTACGGTGACTCCTCAGATCTGATTTGCGTAGGGTCGTGCCGTCATTCCGACCCTATCTATATAATTTTTCTTTCAGTGGGTCATGTCTTCATTCCGACGCTATCCATATAATTTTTATTTTTCAGTAAGATCGTATCGTCATTCCGACCCTACCCATATAATTTTTTCTGAAATGGTGACCACTTTTCAGCCATCAAATCTAAGGCTGGCGACCGAAACCGAAATGCCAGACCGGTTTAACCGATACCGGAACCGGAACTGGAACCGGAACCAGGACTTCCTTACTGTTTTTGCTCCGGAACTGGTGTTACCGGAACCGGTCTTACCAAAATTTTTTCGTTGTTCGCACCGGTCCACTTGCGACCGGTGTGGACCGGAGCGACACCGGAGCGATACCGAAATTACCGAAAATAAATTACGTAGTGTACAGTAATACAATTTGGTGTTAATTTTTTTTTTTCATAATTGCTACAGTTTTTGTTTAAGAACTTATATAATTTATAAAAAGTTTTCCATAACTTCTTTTGGTTACAGTTTTTGTTTTACAATTTTAATTTAAATTATCTATATCTTAACTTAATGGCATTAATATATAAGTTTTATATATATTATAACTTATATAATTTATTAATATATCTTAAAAAGTTTAGAATTTTAACATAAAAAATATAAGTTTTAAGTTAATATAATATTTTTAATAAGTTTAACAAGCTAAAAAATTTTCTAACTTTATAAAGTTTTGTATTAATTTTTTTTTCATAATTGCAACTAACAAAAGACAAATCTATAATATATTAAAAGTGTGAAGACCCTTAGAAAAGTGATTTGAACTTTTTGCCCTTCATTAAAAGACTGTCCTTTAGGCAAAACAGTCTTTTCACTATTTTTTTAATTTATTATTTAATTATTTTTATTATATTAACTAGAATCCTAAAATATATGGGACTCCTAAACTATATGAAAAAAAAATTAATTAATATTTTCCTTTGCTGAATTAAAAAAATACTCCTAAAATAGAATCCTATTAAGGAAATACTTCTATAAATATTGGGATGCACGTTAAACTGTTTATGGTAAAATCTTTAAAAGGAATTAAATTAACGTGGAAAAGAAAATAAAAACATTTAAGAATTAAAATTTTATATTTTTTAAGAAAAGTACGCATGGTAACAAAAAATCCCTACCACTTTTTAAGGTAAGAATACGTTAAACTGTTTATGGTAAAATCTTTAAAAGGAATTAAATTAATGTGGAAAAGAAAATAAAAACATTGAAGAATTCAAATTTTATATTTTTTAAGAAAAGTACGCATGGTAAGAAAAAATCCCTACCACTTTTTAAGGTAAGAATACGTTAAAACTGTTTATGGTAAAATCTTTAAAAGGAATTAAATTAACGTGGAAAAGAAAATAAAAACATTTAAGAATTAAAATTTTATATTTTTTAAGAAAAGTACGCATGGTAACAAAAAATCCCTACCACTTTTTAAGGTAAGAATTTTAGGATTTTTGTGTGTAAAATTTAAGTTTAATTGTATTATTTTGATATCTATTTTATCGTATTATTTTGTTGTAGTTTACAGGTGCTACATAAATGTTGATCGGTTTTGAATAATTTTTAAAGGTAAAGGTTAGGTTAAATTGTGTTATTTAAAATCTTTGCTTTGAATTTTTTTTTTGTGCAAAGGTTAGGTTTAGTCGTATTATTTTGATATCTCTATTATCGTATTATTTTATTAGAGTTTACAGGTATTAAATGACTGTTGGACAGCCTTGAGAAAATTTTTGTGTAAAGGTTAGATTAAATTGTATTGTTTTATTGTCTCTATCATCATAATGTTTTGTTGCAGTTTACACGTGGTAGATTTTTATGATAAAGGTTAGGTTTAATTAAATAAATTTTTCAGCTTTACATATTCATGCTGAATTTAATTATTGTATTCGTCTTTATAATTTAAATACATATCCTATTTAGTTTGATGTTTGAATTCATTAAAGTGAGATACACGCGCGAGGCGCGTACAACTAAACTAGTTTTAAAACAAAATTAGGCTAATAGCCGTTACATTTATTCAAATTTCGTATGTTGTACATTTATTACAAAGATATTAAATGAAAATCTAATCTACGCAGCCACCTTCTAGGAAGGGTTCTGTTTGAATTAGATCTCTATCGTAGAATCTTATTAATATCTAAATTGTCTATAATTTTTTTGGCGTAACTTTTCTATGTCTTCGGCGGATAAATCTTTCGGAATTGGTCTATTTCCTTGTCCCTCCATTGCTTCCATTCCATCATCATTATTTTCCTCAAAAATTTCTTCTATTTCGTCTTCAATATGGGCGGTAATTTAGGGAGCCCAAAATTTCTTCGTTCGGCATTGATCCATTCTCTAAATAATACCGAAATCTCCAAACTATCCCTTGCTAACGAATACCGATGATCTCCTATTATAAATCTTCCTACGCTGAAAGCTTGCTCCGAAGCAACTGAAGAAGCTTGAGTTGATAGCAAATCTCGAACCATCCTTGAAAGTTTTGGAAATTGTCTGATACGAGTCTTCCACCATGATAAAAGTTGTTGTTTCCAGTTTCATCTCTAATATTTTCCCGATTCTACAAAAGATACGAATCAAATTCATTTCTCCTACAACATTGAAGACCAAGTTCTTCGCCCATCTCGTCATCTAAATCATCATATCTACGTCTAGAAGTAGGAGGTTCGATCGGCCCAATATTTTGTTCCATAACTTGATACAAGTTATATAAACTCCTAGCTGTAGATACTATGCTAGCACAACAAGTTTCAACTGATGGCTTTTCATGACGTCCAATTTCTAAATTGTTATATAATTTTCTAACCAACATCACTATACCATGTTCTTTATAAAATGGGTTTAATAAATTAGTTGTTAAAAGAATTTGTGGAATAGGAAAATAATATTTTAAAAAAATTTCAATCATAGCTTCAATTGCCTCTTGTTAGGACATATTTTTTTATATTCAGCAAGTACTTTAGAAATAGCAGTAATAGTTACTAAAACAAAAGAAATAGTTGGAGTATATTGAGCAGATACTGTGTTCGTAGCTTGATAAAAAGTTTTCAAAAATTTACAAAGTTCTTCTACTTCAGTCCAATCATCTTCATCTAGCATTAAATTAACATCCTCATTATAAGAACTATAAACTAATTGTATAGGTTTACGATAAATAACAGCAACTTCAAACATTTGAAATAAAGAATTCCATGTAGTAGGAATTTCTTTTGGAATTTTTTGATATGGAAGGTCATATTGTTTACATTTACGTTTAAAATCATCCATTACACTCTTTATTGTTTACATTTACGTTTAAAATCATCCATTACACTCTTTCTTTTATTTTTAAACATATAACTACAAGCAATTCGCACTTTAAGATAGCCATTTCCAAACAAATGAATATCATCATGTACTATCAAATTTAAAATATGTGCAGAACATCTAACACGAAAATGATCTTCATACATTAAATATAATCTAGTTTTTAACTCGTCAATAGCTTTCAAATTATTAGAAGCATTATCTAATGTGCATGCCATAGGTTTACCAATAAATCTAAAATATTTCATGCTCTCCGCTATTGTACTAGCTATATACATACCGGTTTTAGACTCGTCAACATATTTATAAGCAATAATTCTTTTTTGCATGTTCCAATCGTGATCAATCCAATGAGTCGTGAGAGTAAAATAATCATTACCGACAACACTAGCACCCATATCAGAAGTAACAGATATTCTACCATCAAATTTATCAAATAAGCAACAAAGAAAATGACAACGTTCAGCTTGAAATTTAAAAATATCATTTTTAATTGTATTTTGTGAAAAACCTTTAAAAGAGGAATTATATACTTGTTGAATATAATGAATAAAACCGAGATGCGAAGGAAAACTAAAAAGCAAACCCATAACAGCAACAATTTTCGCTAGTTCTTCTCTATCTACATCTTCACTATATGTCGATGATGAACTTACTTCAGCCAGGTTAAACATGTCTAAACGCGTTTGAACCATATTACCTCCTACAAATTCATGTACAAATGTTGTGCCATCTTTTTTAGCCTTAGCCTCATTTTTTAGACGAATAAATTCTTTATTACATTTCATCAAATGCGAGTTAGCAACCCTGTCCCGCCATTTTTTCCCCCGGTCAAATATTTAAAAATATTCTTGCATTTATTGCAAGTAGCAATACCTTTTACCCTATCATGCTCCATAAATTTCCAAACTAAAGACCTTTTAGTACGTTCGGTACCTTTGACCCTAGTAAATTCCGGTAACGGGGGAAGTTCTTCACTGTGTTTCGGTAATTCCGTAACCGGACTAGTAGGGGTAAGGGTATCACCTAACTCCTGTTCTTTTATATCATCTTCCTCCAGTAAGTCTTCCTCAAAATCATTATAACGCCTACTTAGGGTCTCATTATCTAATTCCATACCGATACCAACATCGAAACCATTAGATTGTGATAAAGAAGTTTCATTAAATGTAGGCGGTAATGAACTAGTACTAGCCTTACTTTTTTTATTTCTACGAAAAACCTTGCCAAAGCTTGTTTTTTTAACACTACTATTTTTTTCGAAATCCATAATTTAAATTAAAATATTAACACAAGCAATACAAATATTATAAATTACAAAATTAATGTAAGTAAACAAATTTAGATACTAAAAAATAAAAATATAGATATTAACGAAAATAAAAAGAGCTTAAAGTTGGAACGATTATACCGAACGTCTGCGTAAAAGCAGACGTATACCAAATGTCAGAATTAAAAGATGATAATTGAAGATTATAATATCTTCAAAAAATAACTAATCTAATAATTGAATCTTCAACTCCAACTAATATAACAATTATAAATATTTAGAGAGAATGTGATATTAAGAGAGATTGTGAGAATTGATAATATTTGTGTGAAAAAACAATTGAAAAGAAGGATATTTATAATGAAAATTTAAGGGGTGGTGTGGGGTAATTGGGGGGCGGGGGCAACGGCTAGAAAACAATGGCCAAAAGAGCCATTGCTCAAATCCCACTTTAAAAAAAAAAAAAAAACAGAAATTAACTCGTCAACCGGACCGGAATCCGATCAACCGGTACCGGAATCGGAAATACCGGATTTTTTCGACGTTCCGCACTGGTAACATTATCCGGACCATTGGGTACTGGTATACCGGACCAAACCGGAACCGTTGCTTACCGGAACCGAAAACCTAGCGGAACCGGACTTGGCAGACCGGAACGGAATTTTCCGGTTCCTTTGCCACCCTTAATCAAATCTAATAACCCAGCGCATATGTATGTTCCGATCAATTCTTCAGTGACTATCTTGTTCAAGATCTACTCATCTCTTAATTTCAAGATGACCCGTATATTTTATACTAGTTTCCGACAATTTTCCAGCGGCACATCAACTTTCCGGCGATGTTTACTACTTTTCGGATCACTTTTTCAATTTGTAGCGGCACATCAACTTTCCGGCGATGTTTACTACTTTTCGGATCATTTTTTCAATTTGTTCCGTTTCAGTTGAGGTCTCCAAGACGTCCAAAGCAGTCCTTATCAGTTTTCTTGCAAATATCTTCACCAAGTCCCTCACTGATCCTTGTATTAATTACATCTGTAACAAGCTTGGTACATGTGTTTCTATGCACCAGCTTGAGGGGGAGTGTTAGAATATGAATAGGAATAGGAACAACATATAGAATCCTACTTGGAAAAGGATTGTAATGTAGTGTCCTATTAGGAAAAGGATTGAAATGTAGTATTTACAAATAGGGCCTCAATGTAATAATGTATCTACAACAATCCAATAATATTCTTCTCTTATATTTTTCACAATAATAATCTACAACTGCCCCCTCTACTTCCTCTTTCCCTACATGGCACACCCCATCGACCTCCTCCGATTCTATAAAGTTCTTTCTTCTATTAGCTATTGCCACCCTGTGAAAGAATTTTGTATTAGAGTCCCCTTCCTTCAACCATAACGCTCTTGATTTTTGCCTCCAACTAGCCTCTTAAGACAACACCAAGACAACTAACTCATTTCTCAAAACTTCTTTCCTCTCTATCTCCCTCTCTTCTAACTCCCTCCCCACTTCTACCCTCTTTAACTCCCCTACTTCATTCATGATCTCTCTCATCTTCACCTCGATCCTCCCAAACACCTCTTTATTCCACACCCTCATATTTGCTTTGAGCAATTTCAACTTCTTGGCTAGCCTAAAAGGTCTCCACTCCACAACATAACTACTCCACTAGCTAGCCACTCTGTCTTGAAAATCAGACACGCTTAGCCATATGCTCTCAAATCTGAAAGGAGATTTTGTCCACCTTCCTCTACTGCCATCCAACAAAATAGGAGAATAGTCTGATATCAATTGCGGAAGAGGAACCTGGATCACATTGGGGGCCCAAGAAGTAGACACAAGAAATCTGTCTAATCTCGATCTAGATGATGAGTCTTCCGATCTAGACCACGTGGCGACAAAGACTCTTATCAAACAGTCGTATAATGAAGTCAAATTTAAGCAGATACTAGCTTCCCTGTAGTCAAAAGGATGATCTGATGTGTCAAAAATAACTAACGGAGTGAAGTAAATGACCCCATTATTGCTTAATATTAGAACTTGTCGAGTAAAATCAATAGTACCTGCTGTGGACCACAGAGACCTAAGAAAGTATGCTTCTTTGTAGAAAAATTTAACAGAAGAGTTTTCAATAATATAAACCTATATGTTCCCCTCTGAAAAATAAAATCATAAAACAGAGAAACAGGACCAAAAAACAGGGGCAAACAGAAGCAGACACATTGAAATGCAGTTTCAATAGTTGCTATCTGCGTCCTCCTTTGTCGGGTTTTGGGGGGGAGGGGGGGACTCGACTACCTGTTATATCCTCTCTATTGGCTTTTGCTCTTTGCTGATAGTCCTATTATTCTAACTGATTATTTTTCCGTTGTTATGCTTGTGCACAGGAACACTAACTAATCACTCTCAAGTAGCACGTAGCAGGTACTTTCTCAATTGATCCCAGTTTTCACATTGACATCTGTCTTTTTCATCCAATAACAATGAAAGGGAATATGGAAAGAGAGACGAGTAAGGCAGGGAAAAGGAATCAAGGTTTGATCGCCTAGGCTAGACAAAGCCCTACGGTTCATATATGAGTATTTACATCATCCATCATATAGGGAAAATGTTACTGTGACAGTGTGTTTACCAAATTATGATGTCAAAGATATAAGACCTTCAGACCTAAAAATGCTTCACATAGTAGCTCCACAAAAGAATACATATGTACGTAGAGATATATGTGTGTATATCTGTCTACAACAACAACAACATACCCATTGAAATCCCACAAGTGCGGTCTGGGGAAGGTAGATTGTACGCAGACCTTACCATTACCTCGTGGAGGCAGAGAGGCTATCTCCAAGAGACCCTCGGCCCAAGTGCAACAAATCTAAGTACAAGAAGAAAACAAGGAAGAAAGCATAGCAGTTTATAGGGAAAGTCAATAACCGCAACAAAATACAATGGTGTTCGAAACCCAATATACAACATTGAAGACAAATATAAAGCAAGAACTACAAGATGTCACTAAAACTATGACAGACACCAACCACTTGAGACCTCCTAAAGGCACAACACTCTACTCCCTACTAATCGTCTACCCTAATATGCGACCTCCACACCTTATTATCTAAAGCCATGTCCTCGGTAATACGAAGCTGGGCCATATCTTGTCTAATCACCTCTCCCCAATACTTTTTAGGCGTACCTCTACCTTTCCGCGTACCCACTATAACCGGCCTCTCACACCTCCTTACTAGGGCAGTTGTGCACCTCCTCTTCACATGCCCAAACCATCTCAATTTCGCCTCCCTCATCTTCTCCGCCCGGAGGTCACTCCCACCCTTTTCAGTATAACCTCATTCCTAATCTTATCACTCCTAGTATGCCCACGCATCCATCTCAACATCTTCATCTCCGCAACGTGCATCTTCTTAATATGAGAGTTATTAACTAGCCAGCACTCCACCCCATACAACAAGGACGGTCTAACCACCATTCGGTAGAACTTACCTTTTAAGTTTAGTTGGTATCTTTTTATCACATAAGACTCTGGAGGCAAGCCTCCACTTCATCCATGCCGCACCAATGCGATGTGTGCCATCATCGTCGATGTCCCCACTTCCTTGAATTACAGACCTAAGATACTTAAAACTTCGTGCTTGCATATATTCGTAAGCAGTCCGTAATCTATGATTGTAGCATATGCGAGAGTCAATACTTAAACAATTTCTTAACTTCAAATGTATCTCAAACCAAAAATATTTGTCACAGAAGTACCTTGTTGTCCCCACTAAAACTGGACGACCCAATCGAAACATAAACTCAGCTTCTTCACGAACATACTCCCATTTTCCTCGTGCAGTCTGAAGGCATAACAGTAGAAAGCACGCAAATAAAAATCAGAGACTTGGTACACATCCCTTTCCCAAAACCTCGCTAAACTTATTTGAGTATGATAAGCATCTTACTGCAAAAGCTTGAATTGGTAAATCTTTACGAATGTTAGGCAAATTTGTCGGCACCTCAATTACTGGCACTTGAAACATCTTCAAGAACTCTTTTTCCTGAAGTACACAGGTATACAGATGATAAGTATCGTAAACAATGAAATTCATTACTAAAGCATAAAATTTGAGACTTTAGAAGTGACACCACCTCAGTTTTTGCAGTACCAGTCATTCCTGAGAGCCTTGGGTAAAGCTTAAATAGCGATTGATATGTAATTTGTGCCACGACAACAGAATCAGCCTACCAAATGAATAGATCATGGACTTTTAATAAAGAATCAATTAGAAGATACTTAAGAAATTATTTTCAGTAAAGAGCAGTCAACAGTGGGAGACAGCGTACCTGGATTTTAAGGCCTTCTTTAGCCTCCACAGCCTGATGGATTCCCTCGGACCATCGCCTTTTCTCTTCCACTCGTCCAGTCAACTGTAAATTAATACCAAAAACGGAAATCAACATCTGTCATGAAACAAATATGACCAGAGCTCTTCAGATAACCATTCTCAAGGATTAGAATTTAGTAGACGATTAGAGTAGCTTTCAAGATCTAAAATTGCATGGATGGAAGCTGTCTTGAAAGACCTACAACCTCCTGGAATCCATGCAAAGTACAAACCTACCAAAAAGTAGGACATAATGGAAGGAAAATATCCATATAGGCAATACCAATTAGTTGGGATTAAGTTTTAGGCATGTTTGCTCATTCCCTTTAGGTCTAATATTTGCTAGGAGTCTTTGTCTCGTCAGATATTTGTATGCCGGCAGAAAATATATGGAGAACTACTAGTGGTGCAGTAATTTTTCCTATTGTCAATTTTTTTATATAATATTGGACTGAGTTGAGCCTACATAAAACGACACGGTCCTTGAGGATTCATATATCTGACCCCAACGTACTTGTAATTGAGACATAGTTACAATTGACTAGTTGTTGTACTACCAGAGTAGCTTTCCAGCAGAATAGTAGGATAGATAGTTACCATAACTTGCTATCCCTCGCAAACTGTAAACTGGTTTGGCAATGCGGTAATGATAGAGGGGCATTCAGAAAGCTAAATTTAGAAATCTGAACTACAAAATTTTAATAATTCGAAGTTGTTTTCGTTTCAGAATTCAGCTCAACTTAGGGAAAATGTGTTCCCACTGTTGGTAATTCACTATTTTAGGTCCTCCAAGTTAACTTTAGCTTAAGAAAGTACTATTCTTTTGATTCTAGTTTCTGAAATACATTGATACATACTCTAAGGGGCCGTTTGGTTGGCTTGTAGGAAAAATTACTCATGATATACAATTTCATATTGTTTGGTTGATTGGTGGAGGGAATTATCATTGTACAAAATGCAACATTTTTTCTACATTATTTGGTAGCTATTTTGGTTGTTCTCATAAAATAATATATGCACAATTTATGCAGAAATCTATGTAATATTTTAGGCGAAATGGGATGTGGAATAAGAATACGGGTATTAGCAATACATGGATTAAACCAGCTAAAATGTCAAATATACCTCATGATGTTGAAAACTAAATTCTTTAATACAATAAACCCAATCCTCAGTATCCATTTTGCTCCATTTGAACTCATTTCATTCCCACACTCAATAATACAACAACAACATACCCAGTGTAATCCCACAAAGTGGGGTCTGGGAAGGGTAAAGTGTACACAGTCCATACCACTAACTCAGATGAAGTAGAGAGGTTGTTTCCGATAGACCCCTCGCTCCGGGCAGATAACAGTATAACAAACAAAAAATAAAAGCAAACAACAAATGGGATATCACACCACTAGACAATAAAAACAAGACACCCACAAGGTAATACTATAAGCAAGCTATTCGAAATCATAGACATCACCAAAACAACACGAATAAGAGACACACATACAAACAAAACACTCTTCCCTACTATTACGGACTAACTCCTACCTACTAACCCTCTACCCTAATCTGCATCTTCCACACCTTCCTATCAAGGGTCATGTCCTCCATAAGCTATAATTGCTCCATGTCATACCTAATCAAATCACTAAACTTATGCGACAAATCACTAAATTTACATTCCAATTACTCCGTCAACCTAAATCCTTTAGACTCAAGGGTCAGTCTCCAAACCTCCAACTTATCATTAACATCTCCCCAAGTCTCGTCAATCAGTACTACATCATCCGAAATAACATACACCAAGGCACCTCTCCTTGAATACGCCGCATTAAAACAGCCATCCCATACACAATAATGTCTGCCTAAAATCTTCAGATCTATGCGAAAATGAAACCCTCAAAACCCCAGCTGTTGACGGTTACTCTATAACCCTCTCTTACTTGGGATTAAAATACATTTATTAAAATTACTACTGGTCAAATGACAATCTTCATAGAAACGCAAACGCAAATAATCATGACATTATCTTAATACTGACCATATCATCATCATTTCATGGTTGAAAAACTACTAACAATTCCACCTTAAGGGTTAAACTAAATAGAATAAGGAAGGGGAAGTTGATGAACAAAATGACAATAAAATCATCAGTGACAATAAAAGAGACCAAGAACACAATCACATTTTATGAGGGAGTCTTCTTCTGAAGTACCTCATTAATTATAAGAGCCTTCCCATTTCTAACAATGTATTGGACATCACGCTTGTAAAACTCCTTGGCTTTTAAAGCATTAAATACGAACCTGCAGTGTTCGATGTAATAGATAAAACAAAAGTAATTTATGCAATCCAAAAAAAAAAAAAGGCAGTCCGGTGCACTAAAGCTCCCGCTCGGGGTCCAGGGAAAAGGCGGACCACAAGGGTCTGTTGTACACAGCCTTACCTTGCATTTCTGTCAGAGGCTGTTTCCATGGCTTGAACCGGTGACCTTCTGGTCACATGGCAGCAACTTTACCAGTTACTCCAAGGCTTCCGTTCATCTAATAAAGAAATAAAACGGAAAACAAAGGAAGAAAACAGAACAACAAGGTAAATATTTACCTAGCCCATGGATCATTCTCATCCCACAAGTCACTTGTTTCTAGGGCCATCTCAGCAAGTGCAATTCCCTCCTCAGTTAACTCCACAGAATTATCCTTAAGCTCTATGCTATAATGCTGATATTACAAGTAAACATCATTATCGTGTAATTTTGCCACAGAGCTCAAGTTTTAAAGGGATAACTCAGAAACTTGGAACTCACAAGACCCTTAATAAGCAACTCGGCTACTCTAGCAGCAACAGGGTAACGAGCAGCATCCTTGTTAGCCTGAGATAGAATGCACAAAATTACTTCTAAAAAATAAACAAATATAAGACAAACAGAAATAAATAAAGCAAACCTAAACAAGGAAAACGGAAAATTATGATACCCAGCGACCAAAACTCGTCCAATCAATAGTTTCTGATAACATAAAGAAAAAACTAATATATTTTGAATAATTCTATCAAGTGATTTGACATGATAAGAAAACAATGAGACATACTTCACCACTTATCAACAATGGATTTCTTCCTTCATCGATGAGGACCGAATCAACTTCATCAACTATGGCAAAATGGAAGGGCTTTGGCCTGTTTATACAAGGTAAATATGAAGCATCACACAATTTAACAAGAGAGAGAAAGTAATGTCTATCAATGCTTACCATCTCATCACAAGTTGCTCATGGTTAGTAGCAAGATTATCTCGAAGATAGTCAAAACCAAGTTCCTGGGCCATTGGAAACAAGAAAAGGGAAAAAACAGAGAAAGGGGGGCAGGAGAGATGTAGTCGTTAGGCAGCTAAATTGACCATCAAAGGATGTCAGAAATCTCCATGTGTTAAGCAACTAAGAGAAATGAAGAAGTATAAACCAGAAAAGATACATGACATAACAAATATGCAAGGGAACAACATGAAACTCACCACAACTTACCGAATTATTCGTGTATGTTATATCACAACTGTAATTAGATCTCCTCTCCTTGCTCTTCATCCCTCTCTGAGCATAAAAAGAATTACTATGGTTGATTTATAACAGTTGATCTCTCAAAAAGAAAAAGACCAAACCCTTGAATTACATGCAATTCTAGGAAAACCTACTTGCAAAATAAAATTTGAGAAAACATATGTAAGAAAAAACATAACATTGAAATTACAGACAGCTGATTACAAAAAATTACTTGGATAAGGCCAACAGAAAGACCTAGAAAACGGTGAACACGTCCCATCCACTCAGCATCACGTTGAGCTAAGTAATCATTCACCGTTACCACTGTCAAAGCAGATTCCAAAAGAAAAATTAGTAAACACCAAGAAGTATTATCTATATTTAGAACCATGCTAATATTTGCCAGTTCTGATTAATTAATGTATGTTTGAGATAAAACCCAGCAGAAACGACTCATGCCCTGAATGACTAACACTGAGGATTATTCAACAAGCATCCACAAACACCTTTCACAGTCCTGAAGCTATAGCAGACAAAAGGCTTTCTAAGGAAGTAGAAATGGATGGAGAAATATTTACATGTATATGTGTGTGTATGTAGATAGCTAGATGGATTGATTCGTGGATATATATACACACACATAAACACACTCAATACAGCATACCATGAACACCCTCTCCAGTTAAGGCATTAAGATAAGCTGCCAACGTGGAAACCAAGGTTTTCCCTTCACCTGTCTTCATCTCTGCAATAGCCCCATCATGGAGAACTGCTCCTCCAATAATCTAAGATTTCCAATTAAAGCAGAATTCATCAATTTGCACAAGTAAGAATATCATGCATGTAATATTGAATTATTCACGAAGTGGTTTATTCTTATATCCATTTGATTATATCAAACATCATAAACATCCATGTATGATATGATTACGCCTGACCACTCTCTGATAAGAATATGAACATGTTCTTTCAACAAAAATTAATAAGAAAACTGCAATATGTATTATCTGTGGAACTAGACGAATCAACATCCTTCAAAAGATGCTATGTTATAGTTATTGAATCAACATGGTCAAGAATTACACAGGAGATACCTGAACATCAAAATGGCGCATTCCCAGCTTTCTTTTTGCAGCTTCACGGACAACCGCAAATGCTTCTGGAGATAGAAATGGCGAATGGACATGATAAAAAACAAGAATTTCAACTCCATTTTACTAAAAGATTTAATCTTTATCAGACGAAAAATAAAGTATATTATCAGACCAGCTTGAATATGAGCTAATGTCTCTCCTTCTCTCAAACGTCGTCGAAATTCCAAAGTTTTTGCACTCAACTGTAAAAACAAAATACCAATAAGATGAAACAGTTTAAAAAAGGGATACAAATCAAACAAAAGAAAACAAGATAAACAAAACTAACACTACAAACCAACCTGCTCATCAGAAAGATGCTGAATTTGGGGTTCCATGGAATTCACAGAATTTACAAGCCTGTAATAATCTTTTACAACCCAGTTGTTCAAGCTACTAATACCACTCCAAGATTTTCTCACCCCATCCGTTTTTTCCTTTTAAAATAAACAAAACAGAAAATTAAAATAGGAAAAATGAAATGAAATGAATAAGACTTGAACAAAAGTGTGCATAAGCAATAACATCAATCAAACTGGAAATCTTAGTAGTGAGTTGGTGTTGGTTCGCAAGCTGAACTTTCACCTTATTGATGAGTGTTCAATTTGCCACCTTGTAATCCCCTTCCTCTACTAAGGGCTCATTTGGTTGGCGAACAAGTTATCCCGGATTAGTTATTTGAGAATTGTTTCTTCACTCCGTGGGATAAAAAAAAAAAAAAACTATAATCCTGAGATAAGCCATCTCTAAATATGGGAAACACATCCAAAAATTAGTAGGTATCAATTATCCCTCTACAAGAAAAGGGTATTAATATCATAAGCAGTTGGCTAAGTATTGTATTGTACCATGAGAGAAGCAGAGAGAGGTGGAAGACTGAGCCGGCGGCGAGTCTTGTTGTAAGGAACAGGCAAAACAAGTAAAGGGTATGTAGTAGACTTGCTGAATAAGAGAGAAGTTAGTAGAGGACGCTCGTTGTTCCGGCGTTGCTGCTGAAATTGCAGCGCCAACACTGCGCTGTTGGAGGTTGCTGTCGCCATTTTACCACCTAACGTCTTCCTCGATAATCCGATGCTTAAGTTTTACTCTCCCTACTCTTTCATTATTTTTGTTGTTTTATCAGTTTAAATATTTTATTTTACAATTTTTATCCTGAATTTGACTTCTAACATAAATAAATCAAGTAATTAGAAACTATATCACTTTTTTTCATTTTTGTGGTTTATTTATGATTTTGTTTTTCATTAAAAGACTTTATAATAGATAAAATTATCTTTTCATATTTTTTCTTCAATTTATAATATTAAATATTAATTAAAATAAATATATATAAAAAAGTTAAATGGAGAAAATTTTCTACTTTTAGTTGAATTTCTAAATTTATGGTAATATTATATTTAAAAAAATTTAACTTCAAAGAAATTATTATATAAAAAAATTTCTATCCTTCTAAATTTAAAAAAAAAATTGGTGAAATTACTTTACATAAAATAGAATTAGAGTCCTAAATGAAGAAAAAAAAAAATCTTTCAAAAACTAAACTGACTTACTTCTTTCCAATTAAAAAAGGGTAGTGGACTTTTTCAAGAAAAAAGGTATTGTTATTTTAGGTTAGGACTATTATTTTTTGTTATAAAATTTTGATTTAGGAGTCTTATATTTCTTTCTTTTTTTCAATTTTAGAAGTTTTTCTTAAGTTTATATAGATATTTATTTGGGTAATAAAGCTTTGTGACCGTAGTTTTGTTATCGTATTATTTTGTTTGTAGTTTATAGGCGGTAGATAAATGTCAGTCGGCTTTGAAATCTTTTTTAGGTAATGGTCACGTTTAACTATATTGTTTTGATATCTCTATTTTGTGAATTTCTTTTTTCGTGTAAAGGTTAGGTTTAATTGTATTGTTTTAATATCTCTATTATTGTATTATGTTGTTGTAGTTGACAGGTAGTAGATGAATGTCGATCGACTTTGAGAAATTTTCTTTTACAAATGTTAGCTTTAATTATATTGTTTTAATATCTCTATCATCGTATTGTTTTGTTATAGTTTACAGATGGTAGATAAATTTCAATTCGCTTTGAGAATTTTTTCCTTGTAAATGTTAGGTTTAATTAAATAAATTCTACATCTTTACATGTTCAAAAGATGTAGAATTTACTTATTATTCTTCTTTATTATTTAAATAAACATCATATTTTGTGTAGGGCTTGAACTCATTAAAATAAGGTACACGCACGACGCGTGTATACCTAAACTAGTAGAAAAAATAAGCAAACAATGGCTCGATAGATCCTTGTACTATGTTCGTTTTGTAATGTGGATACTTCTACTTACATGTTTGTCATCTTGACCCTTGAACCCACTAAAAAATAACATTTGAAATACTTTAACCGTTGACCGAACTTATGTGGCATTAAAATAGCTGAGTAGGACAAAACGTGTGTAGGCACGCACCTGGGGTGCGAATGAGGGTTATTTTTTATCAATTTTATATTAAAATAATTTAAAATAATTTTTAAAAAAGTCCCCCCATCCCACCCCGCAGCCTCAAGGCTGTCATGGCCACACCATCATTAACGTCAAATTAGTCTGATCTGTGGTGCAGCAAACGAATCAAAATTGATGGCATTTGACCCATAAACTTTTGGGGCTTTTTGGTAGGTCTTGTTCCCCATAAGGAGGCGACCCTTCTGGTGTGGAAATTTTTCTGTTTGCCGGTCAGATGAGTCGGTGCTGCATCGCCAAAATTTGCAATTGGTGGCATATAATTGTAAATTAATGGCGTTTGGCTTAACAACTTTTTGGAATTTTTGGTGGGGTAAGCTCGTGGATGGCTGCCGCTTCTCTTGTACTGATCCGCCACCGGTAAATTCGCCGGAGCTCTCCGGGTTGCACTGATTCGTTTTTCAAATTTGGACAACTAAAACGTCAATTTCTAGCAAACTCAACTAGTGACAACTACAAAAAATAAAGAAAAAGTTGATTCTTTTCTCAAATTTCAGCAAACCAAATAAGTGAAAATTCAAAAAAAAAAAGGAACAAGTGAGCTATTTTCTCGAACTCCAACGATTAGAACATCAATTTTCAACATATCCAACAAGTAAAAAATACAAAAGAAAAAAAATCAATTCGTTTCTCAAATTCCAGCAAATCCAACACATAAAAAATTCACTTGTTCTTCCTCGGCCCCCACTACTTCGACTTTTTTCGATCTTTTTGAATTTTGAACAGAAAAAATACTTCTCAAATTCTTCGGCCCATACTTCTCAACTTTTTCAAAGAGTAAGAAGAATAAGAAGATGAAGATGATGGAGGAAAAGAAGAACGAGAAGATGAGGGAAAAGAATAAGAAAAAAAGAGGAAGAAATAGAGAAAGATGGACAAGAAAGAAAAGAAAGAAAAAGAGGAAGAGAGGGGAACGGGGGGGGGGGGGGGGGGGGGGTTTCTTTTATTTATTTATTTATTTATTTATTTTAATATTTAATATTTTTTATATTTAAAAATAACGTGAAAGATGACGTGGCAGCTGGCATGGGGTGAATGTGTTATACTCACCAAAAAAGTATTTAAAATGTTGTTTTTTAGTGGGTTCAAGGGTCCAAATGATAAACATGTAAGTAGGAATATTTATATTACAAATCGAACATAGTACAAGGACCCACCAAGCTATTTTGCCAAAAAAGATATAAGAGTACAACTTAGAGCAAATGAACTTTGCAAGGTAGGACTTTTTTCGACAAAATAGCTCAGTACTTCAAAATTTGACGCATACATAAATCATTTTTAATTTTAATTTACTCTAAATTTAACTATTTAATAGTCGACCCTCTAAACGCTAACGAAACAAAGAGAGTGAATCGACTCTCTTTTGAAAAAGATAAAAAAATCAACTTCCAAGTGAATTATTTATCAAAATTTTGACATTTTATTTTAAAAAATACCACGTGAAGAAAAATACTCTATGTGACAAAGCAATTGTCTCGTCATCATCAAGCAGATTTGCTAGAAGTCAAGTCTACCGAAATGCCAAGTCCTAAATCAGGTAAATTTAAATGTACACTAGATAAAACGTATCAAGTATAGAAAATGGTGTCTATATACTCTTTCAATTCCTTATTTTTTTTTTTTAGGGGAAAAGGCTCAAATATGTCACTAAACTATCAGAAATGACTCATTTATGCCTCCGTTAAAAGTTGGACTCATTCATGTCATCGCCATTATAAAATTGATTCATCAATGCCATTACTTTTTAATGATGATTTTCTAAAAACTGTTTTGCCACGTGGCCTCTTATTAGAGGTCCACGTCTTTTTCTTTTTTTAGTTTTGATTCATTAAAAAGAATCCACCCGCACTCAACCTATCACTTTAAGCCACTTTAATATTACTCTTAATTTTGACCCTAGATTTGAAAACACCCTACGTACCTGATAGCCAAGTAGCCAAGTCCCAACTCCGTGCGTAGCTTTTGACATGTGCGCAAGAATTTTTAACTCAATTTTAGCTATGTTTTTTACTCCAAACTAGTCCAGATCACCAACAATCTTTTTCAGTTTTTTTATGTAAGATGTTTGCATGTTGACAATTTTTGTAGTCAGGCAGATATATTATAATATAAAACTTAAATTGACTTTAATACTAGCTTAAATTGTCTGACCAGTTCCATACAATCATTTGCAAAAGGTGGAATTCTATAACTAGGTGGAGTTTTGATTTATTCAGACATGTTGGTAGTATCAGGGATATGCTTATTGTATCCAATTTCCAGCTTAATTTCTAATGAGACTTGAGTCGTCTTCACAACAAGCCTATTAGACATTGTCCTGAAAAGCTGTCGACTTGAAGTGAAACAACACTCCTCTGCTAGTTAATTTCTGCATCTGTTGAAATTATGTCCTAATATTTATATGCAAACTTGCATATAAAAGGAACAGGAACTCCCCCCATCTTATTTTAGCTGTCTAATTGCCTACAGGCTACAGTAATTGACAAGTTCTGAAAAAGTAACAAGGGAATTTCATATTGTTTCAGCCTTGCAAAAGTTTTACATGTCGGAAGACAGTTCAATTTCGACATGAACAACACTCATTCAGAGACAAGTTGAAAACATCATCTATACATATTTATCTGTTGAAAATTATACATTTCATGCTATGCTGTATACTCTATCAAACACATCTTTCTTCAGTTAAGAGTGCTTTTTACAGTATTGCTGCATCAATCACTATGTAGACTACTATCATGCTTAAAAAACAGAAATGAGAGTCTCTTTCTTGATATGATAAGATTTCCAGCAGCCAACAGTGGCACGAACCCCTTGGTTTAAAGTTGAGGATTCTCCACTATGCTTTGGTGCAATCAGTTCCTTGCAGTCGCTGAGACGAGATGCTTCTGGAAAGAAATAATTGATAGAACTATCAAAAAGTGCCTTCAGGATTCATCTAACTACAGAATAGTACACCTGAAAACATTTGATAGGCTACATCAGGACTTCATGCTTGTCATAGAAGCATCTAAGTGTGCTTAACAAATAGCTTGTCCAATAAAGAGCTTTAGTGTGATAATACCTTGATAACTCCATCAGCTTGTCCAACAAAAAGCTTTCCTTGCCGGTAGAGTAGAGCTGTTACTACAGAATCACATGTAATAGATCCAAGTGGAACGGCATCTATCTGATCACCATCTCTAAATAGTTCCTATAAAGCAGCAGCTTTTAGAAAGTACGACTTCAAGCACCATGAATTACAGTATAAAGCTCAAATTAAACCATCAACCCACTCTAATCTCAGAGCATTTGGATGATACATGAACAGCACCAAAGCTGCTATTTTCATATGTTAATGCACATACCTTTACTTTTATAGTCTTGTCCCAGCCACCTGTAAAAATCCATTTCTCCTTCTTGCAGGCAGAAAAGATGGCACAGTCATGTTCTAGTGCAGATTTCACCAGAATATCGTCAACCCAAATCTAATGGAATAAATAAAAGCATGAGGGTATATAATAAAACAACTGATCTTTTTCTAATTTACAATTATTATTAGCTTGAACAATATGCTTTCTAAGTACCTATATATTGAGGTTGATGTTCAATATCCTAACCTAATCAAAGAAACCTTTTATTTGCCTTGGATTCAAAACAGTACCTTCATCAAACCGTTCTCATGAGCTGCAACAAGTACATTCTCATCAACAGCAAGACAAAAAACTGAGCAAACACTTCCTGGTGCTTCTTCCCCTAAAACTGCCAGTGGACTATGATCACTAAGGCACCATAAACGTACAGTTCCATCCCAACTACCACTATAAAGAACCTCATCACATATTGCTAATGAAGATACAACTGATTTATGGCCATTCATAGTGCATGCTAGACTGTAATCCTGGAGTGTGAGGAAGGAAGCAGTATTTCAGTTTCTGCCTCGAATAAACTAAATTACAACTAGAAGGCAGCAGAAAATTGCCTGCAATGACCATGCTTTTATAGACCTGTCACCACTGCCAGTATATACATATTGGTTTTCAGAGACAGCAAGGGCATGTATACCACTATAACGCCAGTCCTGTTGCTCCTGTAATTTCTTCACTGGGTCTGGACTTAATGGGGCGCTGGCTCCCCAAATGCAAATTGCACCACTATTATCACCACTAATGCACAGTGGTTCTCCATAATCTACAAAAGCTACAGCCATAACTCTTTGCTCGTGACCTTTGAATGAATGTACATGAGAATAGTCCTGTAATAGTTGGATAACTCAAGGAAGTTCATAAGGAGAAAGCAAAAGGGAAAAAAATTTATCTAGTAAAAACACAAGCAATATGAATGCTATATCTGTATTCTAATGAAAGCCATGCTGGAATAGAATTTATTCAAGTTAGTGCCTAGCGGCGTCGTAGAATCACGAAATTTTCTCATTTTCTTTCAAGTTAGATCCCACAATCATAATCATGCATTAATAGATACCAACAACAACATACCCAGTGTATTTCCACAGAATGGGGTCTGGGGAGGGTAAAGCGTACGCAGTCCATACCACTACCTAAGATAGAGTAGAGAGGTTGTTTCCAATAGACCCCCGGCTCAAAATTTTAATATTCTGGGACATTTATAAATTACATCCTGCCACAGAGACCACTTAAGGAAACCTTGGGGTAATAGCTCCTATTACCAATAAGATAAATTTCCATCTGTTACAATAATAGGAAGATTCAAAGATTAGCACTTATATGTCATCTAGTCTAACACTCTTCCTCCAAGATAGCTTTTAAACTTTTCTAAAGTCATTTGTCTCAATCTAAGCGTGTCAGTTTTGCAAGACATTTTACAGTCTCTTCATTTCCAAGTTCTAAAGTCACAGGCTAATTCCACAAAGAGGGTCCAGCAATGACATAGTCCAAATCCTTTAAGCCAAATGATGGACCAATTCATACAAATACTAGATTTAACAAGTGTACCTGTAAAGACCATACATTGACCATTTTGTCAAATGACGAGCTGAACAGAAAGCCACCTGAAAGGACCAAAGGCCAACATCGAGAATTATAAAAGCATTCACATTTTCAATATTTTCTCTAAGCTTAATGCAAAAGAAAATGCACATAAAATAAGCATTAACAACGTCAAGTTGTGAATAATTGCAATAATGCAAAGAAAAATATTTAAACATGCACTTCAACACAAACATCAAGTATGAAAAAGGATTAAACTGCAAGTATCTGGTACATTCAAGTAACTCAAGAAAGATAGTGTAGTATTAAGATATCAAAGAGAAAAATGCAGTGCTTGTACCTCCAATCGCTAATCCTGTGATACAATTAAGATGTCCTTTTAGATCAATGCATTTCACTTGACCACAGGAGAGACCCTCAAAAACATCCCTATCAACCTCTAAAGTTTCAACCCCATCATCCTCCTCTCCGTTAGCTTTTTCCACCGCAGAAGTATCATCAAGGCACCTCGGCGATTGTGCACCAACCTTGTTGATCGACTGACAAAAGTCTCCAAGAATTAAACAATTACACATGTTTTCCATTCTTATTTCCTGCTTTAAGTCTTTTGCTTCATCAAATGCAGATTTGGTCACAAGAACCCTCAAATTTTTCCACAGCTCAGATATAAGTGGCCGATTTTCTGGATTGTATTCCAAGCATTTGAGGAGAATCTCTTTCATATTAGTAAACTCTGGCCCCAATCTGCATTCAATTAAAGTCATAATCTTTTGCCTCCACTCCACATACCACCTAACAAAATCAAGTCCTTTATCATCTCTTACTGCAGCAACCAGATAACTCAAATAACTCTGCATCTCTTCAGGGAATGATTTGCCAACTAGAAGTGAAATAATTGCACAAGCTAATGACCAAACATCAGAACCATATCCAACATGATGCCTTGAGCTGCCTAAATCTATCACAACACCACCCAGTTTCGACAACTCAAAGAATACTTCTGGACTAACAAAAACACAATCATCCACTATGTTATTTTTTAATCTCAACAGCAAATCTTCACTATCAGTTCCACTCTTGCCAACAACAATCTCTGTGAGTATCTTGCGAACTCTCCTTCCTGTTGTCAAAACTTCACTAATAGCAACATAAACACGGCCAAACTTGTCAAAACCAAAACAAGAAAGTCCCAAATAACCCAGAAACAATCCTCTCAAATGCAAATCACTCACCGTTTGACACATATCCAAACCAATCATCACAAACTCATCTACAGTACTGCTCTTTTCCTCAGCATTGTTCTCAAGAACCACAATCTTCCCTAACAAAGTCCCACAAAACATCTCAGAAACTACGTAAACACAATGATTATCCACATTGTACCAAAACCCATAAACCTTACACATTACATGAAGAGCTAAACTAGCTTTCATAATTAACTCCAACGCATTCCTCACTCCTTCACTCAATCCAGACAATACACTCATAACTTTCACATCATAACTACAATCAAACTTGGAAGAAGAAGATAAAGAGCCCTCATTCAAGTCAACAAAACATCCAATTTCAAGAAGACTAACCTTTTCACCCACTTTCAAAACACACCCCATAGAAGAAACACTGTTAGAAACCTTCGTAACCTTCCCATACCACACAGAACCATTTTTTGATTCGAAGACTATAGTGTCTTGTGGCAGGACCCATGTTTTCCAATTTAAGTAAAACTCATGAGACCGGAAAAGGGGTTTGATAAAAATAGAATCTTCATCATATTTTGGGGTTATTTTATGATTCTTGGAACCCTTTGAGTACAACTCATGAGACAACAATTGGGGCTTGGTAAAAATAGGATGTTTATCATATTTTTGAGTTGTTTGCTGATTGTTGGAAGAACCCTTTGAATTGGAGAAGCGTAAAAGATCAATGTTTTTGGGGAGAGAAGAGATGGGGTTGGGGAGTTTAACAAGGAGAGTACAAGATGGACAGCGGATTGTACTAGGAAAGGGGTTTTGGAGCTGTTTTAAGCAGTCTTGGCAGGTCGAGTGGCCACAAGCGAGGACACGAGGGATGGTTGAAAGGTCGCCGTATTGTTGGAGACAAACTGGACATTCAGGGAGCTCTTCTTCCAGACTTGACGACTCTGCTTCATTCTGCGCCATCACTACTCGTTACAAGAGCTGCTAACGTAACCAAGAATCAAAACAATCATCCAGCAAAATGATCAAGAGGATGAAGTAGTCAAACAAGACCCTTTCTCTACTCAAAAATGGCTAAACTTGTACCTCTGTGTAATCGTCTATGTATATTTATACTAGTTTAGAGTACTGCAAAGCATGTATATATTATTTCAAGCAATAAAAAAAGTTGTTTAACTTTAAAATAAATGTGATATTTTATTAACGTTAAAAAGTAAAAATTCTTTTTATTAATTAATATTATTATTCAAGTAATAGAACTTAATTTGAAAAATATTAATTACTATTATTATCATGCATCATAACAAAAAAGATAAAAAACAAAAGATTATATTTAGAAGTATATATAGTCTATTTTAATCTTCGTAGACAGAGTTACCTGAAACCTATTGTTGATGGAGCTGGTAAGTATCCCGTAGAATTAGTTAAGGTGTGCGTAAACTGACCCGAACATCACGATTCTAAAAAAAAAATATATATATACTACATAACTTTAAATAACGTAAATCTTTAATTGATGAAAAAATCATGCTAATCAAAGAAAATAATAGAGAGGAGATCAGTTAAAAATATTAATGGTGCTCTAAAATTTAATCTAGAGTTGCCACTAATCATTTTTTTTTTTATGATGTTTAGAATTTTAAAACCAACTAAATTTTGAGTTATTAAAGTCATATGATTATGTAAAAACTCTTTATATTTGAAGTATTTGAAATTTACTACTATAATATATTACTTTGACTTTTTAGGTCTTTTTACTATAATATTTAGAATCAAACTAACATTGGAAAATTTGAATTTAATTATTAAATTATAATTCATCTATAATCTATATTTATAATCTATAATCTATAATTATAATATATTAAAAGTGTGAAGACCCTTAGAAAAGTGATTTAAACATTTTGTCCTTTATTAAAACACTTTACTTTGGACAAAATAGTCTTTTCACTTAGTTTGTATAATATTTATTATATTAATAATATCAACTATTGAGTATAGTAAATATATGCAAAAAAATAAACCCGGTATTTTTAGTTGATATATGAAAAGATTAGATGGAATTCGTCTTTTAGTTCGTATATAAAAAAATTATAGGAGTTCTATTATTACTCAATTAGGAATGAGTTTGTATATGAAAAAATTATAGGAATTCTATTATTAATAAATAAGGACAACACTTCACACGACTCTTTTTGCTATATATGGGGTTAATAACATGCAATTGGGTTAATAACACGCAATTGGTATAGCTTACACATTGTTCTTCTTATCTTTTTTTTTTTTTGGTTTATTATTTATTTAATATCGATAATTTTGCTTTGTAGTATGTGTTTATTTTTTCTAATGTTTGAAGATCTAACTTTCTCTGTATATATATTTTTATGGTGTATTTGAAGATCTAACATTTTTATGTGTATATATATATATATATTTTTTTTTGAAAATTTTTTATCGAAAAATTGAACAAACAAGCATGTTGCAGCCGAATAATAAAGCAGACGAAAAAATCAAAGAAGCATGGCAGTCAAAAAATTCAAAGGTTTATATTATCTCTCTCTCTCTTTACCTCCATTTAAATAAAAATTTTAAAAAAATGATCAAACTTTTCGTCTTTCATTAAAATATTATAAAATAGACAAAATCTTCTTTTCAACTTTTAATAAATTATAGTCACCAAAAAATATTTAATTATTTATCTAAAATTTAGAACTTTTTTACCTTACCTTTTACGTATAAATTTTTTAAAATTATTTTTTCTCCAAGGACAAACATTCACAATTTTATTTGGTGGCAAAAAATGATTGTCGTATGTCTGAGTTAGAATACTTTGATTTTTTGGATTCATTATAGCTTTAGAGTTTTCTTTGACAAATAGATTCTTTACTGAGGTTAGGTTTTTGTTTAGGTTTAATCGCAAATGTGCTTGTGATTTGACGTAAGTTTTCTAAAAGTTTGCTTTGATTTTTATATTTATATACTTTGACAAATAAATTATCATATACTTTGATAGATAGACGATTGTTAATTAAGATTTTTTTTTTTTGGTGATTTAAGTATGTTCTTGAAGTTTAAAATAATAAATTCTCATGTATTCTTGATAGATTATCGCTAATTGAGAAGTTTTCTGTAATTTTTACTTATAACAATTTATTAGTATAATAGATATAGATATATCTTTAAAAGATCAAGTTCATACTTTAATCGTAAAATGTGATTTAATTAATGTATCTGTTAGAGAATTAATTTCATAAACCTATTTATTCACATAAGTATGTCATGAGAACTTGCAAACCCAACATCATGTATGTGTCAAATCCAATTCAATATCACCTGCTTGAATCAAAGTAGAAGTGGATTAAATGATCGAGTGCAATAGCCACTTTTTAATTGCTAGATTTTTCTTTACTTTATTGTAGTTTAGAATGTGTTTTGATAGGCGTTTGGCCATAAAAGTAAAAAAAAAATGGAGTTAAGTTGAAGTTGGAGTTGTAATTAGAATTATAGTTTTAGTTGAGTTTGACTATGGATATATATTTTGTGAGAGAAATAGGTATGAAAAAAGTGAATACAGGTTGAGATTTGTTTCATCTTTTCAAAGTTGTATTTGGAGTTTGCACGGCCAAACATCATTTCTTGAATAAAGTGAAAAATATTTTCGAAAAGAATTCTCATGGCCAAACTTGGCCTAAGTGTATTAATACGAACATAATTTTAACTTTTGATATTAATGAAAAATTTTGTTCACTACATTTAATTTTGCTCCTTAATTATTAATATGATAGTGGGTTATCATGTTCCTCTTTAAACACACTTTTTAGGTTAAAAAATTTACGTTAATTTTGCTAAAATTTAAAATTGTTGATTTCTCCCTAAAAGATAATTTTTCTCTTTGCTGATTATCATATTTTATCCATCAATATGAAGATGCGAAGAAAATAATACGAGATGCCATACTATTTGAAATACAATATTATATATATTATTTAAATAGACATATGTTTGTTTCAACGTCAGTTGATACTTTTAATATATAGTTTTATTGCTTGGTGCAAGACACATATGCAATGCACGTACACTAACCTAGTTCAAAAAACGAGTAAGAAGGAGTTGAAGCATAGTCAAGTATGTAGGTTGATGGTTAAAAGTAAACACAAACTATTAAAAAAAATGTAATGTTCTACTATTAAAACTGAAAATCATATTCTGAATTAAAGTTAACCAATAATAACAATAAATGAAATGTAATTCTTAAGTGAGGCTTAGAAGAATAGAGTATATGTTGACCTTACTCCTATCTTGAAAAGGAGAAACAAAATAATGCCAATTCATTCTATTAAGTACCAGCAGTCCAAGAAAGTCGCTAAAATACACAATGTGCAAGGACTTTTCTATTTTTTTTAGGATACAAACACAAAAAATAAGTTCAACTAATCCAATAGAAAAGAACGACAAAAGCAAACTCTGGAACATAAGTAAACAAACAATAACCATTTTAGATAAATCCGAGACTGTCTTTCATACATCCATAACAATCAAGGAAAAGATATTTAGCTAAGTACATAACACATTTCAAGAGATAAATTGGACAATTATATGACATAACTAATCTTCTCAAGACTTAAAAAGAAAAAAAGAAGAAACATTGGCAAACAAAATTAAGAATTACCTGCAAAATATTTACTTATTTTTGTTTATTTAAGTACAAATGTCACAAAATAATCCATCGAACATATCATCTATGAGAACATCTTCAATTAGGACAATTCAAATCTCATCATTTTGTAGTAAATTGATAAATCAACATGTTTGATAATTGTATATGATCATCCAAAAGCATAGAACAAAACAAAAATATTAACCAATTAAATTCAAAACTCTCAAATCTTTTTAATTTAAAAATTAAGAAAATAATTAAAATTCCTGAACTCTTAAACGTACTTGATTCTTTGTCACTTCGATTTCCACCACGCATTATAACAACCTAGGAAATGATGTCTAGATAAGCACATAAAGCATCTTAAAATATCAAAATATAATCTTATATTTCGAATTTAACAAATAAGTATAATTAAAAATTCAACTGCAATACTAACAAATAATATACTAAAATATAGTAAATTAACATAATCAAAGCTAATCAAAATTAAGTAACAATTAAAAAAGAAAGAGAAAGAGATAAACCTTTGATATTTTGGCTACTTCACTCGGCATCAACATACTTATTTTGTCCAATTTTTCGATTCAAAATTCTAAACTGAAAAAGAAAATCATCAGAAAAGGAGAATACGTTGTCAATTATTGATTATATATAATATATAAAGATATTAACGAAAAGAAATTAAAAAAAGCAAAAAAGATGATGATGCAAGAATATGACTTGAATCATCAAAATCAAAATATAAGAAGAAAAAAGTGAAAGTAAAAGAAGTATACCTTTTTTTATAAATTTTAATTTGATCCATCCAAATATTACTTAAATAGAGTTAGAGAAATTATTTTTTATATAAAGTAAAATTTTAATTGATTTAGAAGTATTAAATATTATGATTTCTTGCCTAGTTTAATAACCAAAACTAAAAAAACATAAATCAAATTAAGTGCAACTTTTTTTACCTAAATTAAAAAGAATACATTAGAGCCCTTTAACATAGAGACAAAATATATCTATGCAATTTCTTACACGCTCTTTCCTTTAATATTTTCCTTTCTTAGTTCTTTTTTTTGAACGTGAGTTTCTTCTTCTTTTTTTTTTTTTACTTTTCATTTTTTCTTTCTTTTATTCCTTTTTTTACGTGATTAAGTGATTTTTTGATTAAGAAAAATTTATTAGTTAGAATTAAAAGTGGAAAAGGACTCTTAAAATTAATTGTTAAATATTTTTATATTTTATAATCAATTAAAAAAGGTGAAAAAATTATTTTGTCTATTACAGATTATTTTAATGAAGGGCAAAAAGTTCAAATCACTTTTTTAAGGAGCTTTGCTCATTTTTTGGGAGGATCTTCTCATTTTTTGGGAGGGTTTTGTGGTATGTTTTTTCTCTTCTCCTTTATTTTCTTCTTTCTTTTTTATTTTAGTTTTGTTTTATATTTTGATTTTAATGTATATTATCATCATCTATAATCTATATCTATATTTATCTATATCTATATCTATAATCTATATTTTATATCTATAATTTATAATCTATAATCTATATCTATAATCTATAATCTATCTATAATCTATAATCTATAATATATTAAAAGTGTGAAGACCCCTAGAAAAGTGATTTGAACTTTTTACCATTCATTAAAACATTATTCTTTAGATAAAATCATCTTTTTACTATTTTTTAAAATTATAATTACACATAAACACTAATAATATATATTTTTGGAAAATTAATAAATCATCATTATTAAAAGGATCCTAATTATAGTACTTATATTTGAAAAATAAATACAATCGTAGAAGTAAATATTAATAATTTATATTTTTGAAAAAAATATAAATTACATGTACTGTTTTTTTAGTTAAGGTAAATCAATTTTCTTTTCTTATTTTAATAGGGATGTGTGATAGTAGTATAATTTGTTTAGGTATAAATATTGCTCGAAAGTGTTCTCTGCGAAATTGATTTTTTAGGAATGATTGACAGTTGTGTTTCATCTATTCCCTCGAAAGTTTTAATTATCATATTCTACACATCTTTGTTTTCATTAGGTTGGTAAATTAAAAAAATAAATAAATAAGCAAAGCTAGGTAGCCTAAGTTTCGGATATTGGAGTGTACAACATCAAGGAATATACATAGTTTGGTTCATATGAAGACTAACGCTCCATTTATTTTTTTTAAGATTCAGACGTCTGAATCTGAATGCACATATGAATGATTAAGATGTTGTCTCAAGATCTGAAAATTGAATGATTAAGACTGTTTGTTTTTCAACATCTGAATGTGTAAAAAAAATTATTTGTATACATAATAAAATATAAAATAAAATTCAAATAAAAAATAAATTATATATTAAAAAAGTATGTAATTTAATACAATAAAATTATTAGTATTTGATTGATAAAAAATATTTATGTTTGTTAGTGATAGTGGAGATGAATTATAATGGTGGTTGCGGTGACAATGATTGATGTTAGTGATTAATATTGTTGGTGGTGATAATTGTGATGGTTGGTATTGTAGTGACTGTTATGATGGTGGCAATTGATGGCGGTGGTAGTTGTTGTGATGTGACGTTGCTTGATGTTAGTAGTTTAAGGTGATGATTATGTTGGCTGAAACATGGATGGATGATGATTGACGATATGCTGGTGCTAGTTGGAGATGTTATTTGTTATGATGGTGGAGATGGTTGTTAGTAGAGATAAACTGTAGCGAAGGTACTGGTTGAAGTAATGGTAGAGGTGGCATTACTAGTGACAATGGTGGCGGCGGCCAAAGAATGTGTAGAGGTTGTGATATATTAGTGGTACTTAGGTGGTGGTGCTAGTTTTGATAGATGAGTTGGTTGGTAGTAGGGATTGGTCGCTAGTGGTTGCTGATTGTGGTGTTGTTGATGTTAGTGGTGATGATGAATATAATTAGAATAAAAGAGGTAGTAGGTGTGAAAGCGGTTGATAATTATGGTTGGTAGCGGTATTTTTTGTCGATGGTGTTGTGATGGAGGAGGTGGTTGGTGGTGGTGGGTGGTGGTTGACAATGGTGATGGTGGCAGAGGTGGTTAGTGGTGGTAACTGCTGATTATGAATAGAATGATGAATATTATCCAACATCAGAATATCCCTTCAGACCTATTAAGACTTGGTTCTAGATCTGAATGATTCAGACCTATTAAGAGTTAAAACCTTAATAAAAAATAAATACACTTAATGGTCTGAAGTCTGAACCATTCAGATTCAGACCTCCATTAAGCGCAAACAAATGAGGCCTAAGGCGGATCCGTCAAACTTCTTTTTAAGAATGAACAAAGCATCTCTTCACTTACTTGGTGGATGAGCAAAGGTGAATACTATATCAATTTTCTTTCTTTATTTTAATAGAGATATGTGATAGTAGTATAATTTGTGTAAGTATAAAATTCCTTTAGTATTTTTAGTATTTATGCACAAATACTAATAATTTTTATTTTTGAAAAAATTATAAATTACGTGTACTATTTTTTAGTTAAGGTAAATCAATTTTCTTTCCTTATTTTAATTGGGATGTGTGATAGTAGTATAATTTGTTTAGGTATAAAATTCCTTTAGTATTTTTGGTAAAGATAAAATATTTTTCCTTCCTTATCTCTAATATACCATAATTAGAATTCTAAAATAAATATACTACTCTACCTTAAACCACAACCCCAGTGATTTTTTGTGCTTCAAGTGTATTCAAGTTTGCTTGGTTGATTTATAGAAGATTTTTACTTTTGTAAATTCGTCTTTTAATTAAAAATATTGTTAAATATTTTTTTACATAAAGATTAAGTTTAATTGTATTATTTTGATATCTCTAATTTGAGAATTATTTGTGTAAAAATTAGGATTAGATTTATTATTTTACTATCTCTATTATCATATTATTTTCTTGTAGTTTACAAGTGGTAGATGAATGTCCGTCGGCTTTGAGAATTTTTTTTTGTAAAGGTTAGATTTAATTGTATTGTTTTTATTTCTCTATCATTATATTTTTTGTTATAGTTTACAGGTGGTAGATGAATGTCAATCGGCTTTGAGATTTTTTTTAGTAAAGGTTAGGTTTAATTAAATAAATTCTCCACATTTACATATTCAAAAGATGTTGAATTTAATTATTATATGCATCTTTATCAATTTAAACAAATATCCTATTTAGTTTAACATTTGAATTCATTAAAGTGAGATACACGCGCGAAGCGCATACACCTAAACTAGTCTTATAAAAAAGATGGTGAGGATGAAGTTGTTTGATATGAAGAGGTAAGTCAATAATTTATTTTATCAATATCATTGTCATTTAAATTTTTGTAAGATTTATTTTAATTTTCATGATTCAAGTTTTAATTTTTTTGAAATTGTTAAACTTTGAGAGGGTCTCATGATATATTTTTATTCCAAAATATTTTGTCCTTTTTAGTTTTGGATTTTTCCTCTTTATTTATTTATTTATTTATGTTATTTTAATTAGGACAAAAAATATGTAGATTCGATTAATCAACTTTTCACCTTCCATTATAATTATCTTCTTAATTGAATATCTTAATATGTATTCATGTATGACCTTTTGATGTCCTTTTCTATCTCTTTATAACATCATCATAAACATATAGTATTTCATAATATTGTCATATGTATACGAATGTGTAGCTTAAATCTCATTCTTGATATGTTTAGTGTTTTGTTGGCATATTTTGTTTTTGATTGACTTTGATTCTGCCAATATTTAAATTATAATGCAAACTTTGGATATTGATCACAAAGATCTAATCTTTCTATCTTTTTGCAGGTTACTTATTGCCAAAATAATAATTTGTTTTTAAGTTGGAATTGCTTTTCCAATGCAAGATTAGTAATGCAAATACAATTTATTCGGTTAAACATTAAATTTTTCATTTGTTCACAAGTTGAAATTTGTTGTTGGAGGGTCTGCTCCTTTATCAGTCTTTGTTTTGGGATCTTGGTGTAGAAAAATCTTTAGTAGGAGCGATATCTTCAAATAGATTCTATCCGGTGCGAATCCGTATTAATCAGACTCGAATGGAGGTTTCAAATACTGGATGAGAAACTTAAAAAAAGAAAAAATTTATCGCGGGAGGTTTTTAGGTCAAATGGGTTTGTAATTATCCAATACTGAGATGGTACATACTCATCTATTTTTAAGAACTCAAATAAAATATAAATAGAAAAATTAACTTATCAAATTATTGCTCTCCATAGTTTTTACTTGATGCTAGGTATCTCAACAGTCTCTCTTTATAAAGAAAAAAATCTTCTCCATCTTTGTTCCAATATATATGTTACAGGGTTAGACTTTAATCTTCTTTAATTATCGTTACAATTCATTAGCTTACTATGATGGGCATATACCGCTTACATTATTTTATAGCTTTCTTCTTTATGTCATTTTTTGAAATGCTTAAAGTTTAAATATATATATATAAGAGCTCATGTGGCACTTCTTTATGGCCTCCAATTGTAGCTATCTTTTTCCTTGTTTTTTTTTTGATATTGTTGTCTCCATTTCACTATATAATGATAACATAATAATCTATTTTAAAGTATTTTTATTTTTCTTAAATAAATTATTTAATAAGTCATTTTCATAACTTACACCACTTCACATTTCCATAACTTCTATTCTAATAATATACATTAATTTTGTGCCTTTAACTCACATATTACCATCTTTATAACTCATACTCTTAATAATCTTCATTACTCAAGAAAATTAAGAGTTGTAAATGGACAATTAAGGATCATCATATACAATATTTCAATTCTATTTAAAAAGCCTTGTGTAGTTAATCTTGTAAGGTATAATATTGTACACTTCAGAAACATATGGAGAAAGAAGTTATGAAATGTTGGAGAAAGTTTTGAATTTTTTTGATAATTTGGTGCGGTGCGGAGGAATTATGGATATCTACTTGATTTAATTTTTTCATGCTTTTTGATTGAAAAAAAAAGTACATTATTTCAAATTAAAATCTCCACTTCATTGAATGTGAAATAAAAATGAAATAAAATTGTTATTAGAAAATATATTTTAACTTATTGATAAAGAATATACTATCCACCATTCAATAAATATTAAATTATTAAATTTTCTTTTCTTTTATGAAACGAAAACATTCTTCATAATATAATTATAACAAGTTATAATATTACAATTAGAAATCTAAAGTGAATATAAAATTAATCGAAGAAAATAATTAATTTTTTAACACCGTGCGAAGCGTGGCTAATTTCCCTAGTTATTGTATATAATTATAATTGTATTTTTTTCTACTTAATAATAAAGGTGAACGGGCTCAAATTCAATGATCAAGTGCCAAAGCAGGCATGTTGATCTGCTGTTTGTTTTTAATTGACTCTCGAAATTATATCAGTCCACTTAAATTGAGATAGAAAAAAAAATATTATAAATCATAATAATTCAAAACTTAAATTGTTTTTAAAATATAATTGACTATCAATGCCACAAAATTTTGGTTTAACCTGTTATATATTTTTAAAATATACATAAAAAATACTATAAATCACAATAATTAACAATTTAAAAATATTAAAAGATATCAAAATATTTAGCTAACTCTCAAAATTATATCTGTGTCATTTAAATTAAAATAGAAGAAAAAATATTTTAAATTACAATAATGTAAAACTTACATTATTTTAAAATATAACTATCATTGCCTCAAAAGTTTGGACAAGGAGAGTAACATATACTATTTGAAATCATGTAAAAAGTATTATAAAAGTTTATACTTAATAATAAGTGGCGGTAAGCACATGTTGACAAGCCTGCTTGTGCTGCCTGCTTCAGCTGCTTCAATCGTGATTTTATTATATCATTCCTAATTAATTATTATACGTCATCTAAGTATTAAAAAATTGATACTCTAATATTTAATAAAAATGACAAATAGACATAAAATAATAAATTAACTCTTGATGTTTTGTGCTGCCTGCTTCAATCGTAATTTTACTGTATCATCCTTAATTAATTATTATAAGTGGTCTGCTTATTGGGCGGATCGGATGGACCATTAAACTTAAGGGTTTGGCTTAACGGTTATCGGTTTTAAAATATACAAATCCACTAGCCAGCTGATAAGACATCAATTGGTTCGATAACAGATAAATAATTATCAGACGGTTATCGGGCGGCTTGTCGGGCATCCAGAATTCCTACTTGAATGGAATTGCAAACACCTTACAAAAAGCAGAACAAAATATTTAGCAATCTCAATCATTACAAAATTTTCAATTTATGTAGTATATGTTTCAAAGAGAACTCTCAATATTATAACCAAAAAAATTCATTCGCCGAAGCTATAGTACATTAATTTCTCTTCACATTATGACATTCTTGAAACAAAAGTGACATACATTACAACAAGTTAAGCATTTGATCGTAACAAACTCATGGGGATGCACCAATTGAACTATGTACTTCAATGCCCACATGATTAATATCAGGAACTATTTCCTGAATTTTTTTTTCTAGCCAATCAACTTCAGCCCCTAATGCTGTTACAATTTCTTCACCTGCCAAGGTATAGTAATAGCTTCATGACACATATATGATGCCTAATATTCTCTCTGTGTCAACAAGTAACAAAAAATAACACTGAAAATCACAGTAATACTTTACTGTTTAATTTTTATATTATATTAGGGTCAATTAGGAATGGACCTTTAGGTTAAAATATAGATCCATTAGGTTTGAATTTATATTTAATATAAATTAATATGTATTTTATATATCTATGTAAAAAATTATAAGTATATATGGTAATTTTTAATGGGTTAACCGTTTATCCAATAAGAAAATGGTGTAATTCACCCCCGCTCCAATAAGCCGTTAATTAAAAAATTTTAATTCGTTCACCGACCGTTTATCCAATAAACCAATAATCCAATAAGTCAATTTTGCAGGTGGCTTATTGGATATGATTTGATTTTGAACAACCCTAATTATAAGTCATCTAAATATTAAAAAATTAATAATATTTAATAAAAAAGAAATTAGACATATAATGATAAATCAACTCTTGATGTTCTAAATTAATTTAATGTCTTATATGAGGTCCGTTTAAGTTTTTTTCACACGTATTTTTTATAGTAATTTTGTTATATCATTTCTAATTAGTTTTTACAAGTCATCTAAGACATGCCTACTTCACTCCTTCAATCGTGATTTTATTATATCACCCCTAATTAATTTTTATGGTCATCTAAGCATTAAAATATTAATAATATTTCATTAAAAAATAAAATAGACTTAAAATGATATGTCAACATAAAACATTTGGTTGACTATCGAAAGTATATTAGTACCACATAAATTACGATAGGACAAAAGAAGATATAAAGTAACATATATTATTTAAAAATAAGAAGATACATAAACTGAGGCGGAGAGAGTATTCATATATTCAACAACAACAACAACATACCTAGTATATTTCCACATAGTGGGGGACTGGAGAGGGTAGAGTGTACGCAGACCATATCACTACCTCAGGTGAAGTAGGGAGGTTGTTTCCGATAGACCCTCGGCTTAAGACCGATAATTGTATAACAAACACAAAACATAAATACATATAAACTAATACAATATGCAAAATAAACTAACACTGATAGCTAATACAAAGAATAATGCAGCCATAAGATAATACTACAAACTATCTATTCAAAATCATAGATATCACTCAAACACCATGAACAAAAGACTCCTGACACAAACACAATACTCTTCCCTACTGTTACCGACGCACTCCTACCCCTATCCCTCTACCCTAATCCACGTCCTCCATACCTTTCTATCAAGGGTCATGTTCTCTGTAAGCTGTAACTGCTCCATATCATGCCTAATCACCTCCCTTCAATATTTCTTCAACCTACCTCTATCCCGCCTGAAACCATCCATAGCCAGTGTCTCACACCTTCGAACTGGAGCATCCGAGCCCCTCTTTATCACGTACCCAAACCAATGTAACCTCACTTCTCTCACAATTTTCTCTATCGAAGTCACTCATACGTTTTCTTGAATAACCTCATTCCTCATCCTATCTTTCACGGTAAGGCTACACATCCATCGCAACATCCCCATCTCTGTCACCTTTAACTTTTGAATGTTGGAGTATTTAACTAACCAATACTGTGCTTCATACAATATAGTTATTAGGACTGCCACTCTGTAGAACTTATCTTTAAGCTTCGGAGGCATCTTCTTATCACAAAAGAATCTTCATCATATTTTGGGGTTATTTTATGATTCTTGGAACCCTTTGCGTAAAACTCATGAGACAACAATTGGGGCTTGGTAAAAATAGGATGCTTATCATAATTTTGAGTTGTTTGATGATTGTTGGAAGCACCATTTGAGTTGGAGAAGCATAAAAGATCAATGGTTTTGAGGAGAGAAAAGATGGGGTTGGGGAGTTTAACAAAGAGAGTACAAGATGGACAATAGATTGTACTAGGAAAGGGGTTTTGAAGCTGTTTTAAGCAGTTTTGGCAGGTGGAGTGGCTACAAGCGAAGACACGAGAGATGGTTGAAAGGTCGTCGTATTGTTAGAGACAAACTGGGCCTTCAGGGAGCTCTTCTTCCAGACTTGATGACTCTGCTTCATCCTGCATCATAACAACTCGTTACAAGAGCTGCTAACGTAACCAAGAATCAAAATAATCATCCAACAAAATGATCAAAGGGATAAAGTAGTCAAACAAAACCATTTCTCCAAGGACTTTGCAACACTTTGAAAACTAAATGTAACATTTAGTGTCAAGTTTCAAAATATATAGTGTATGCCCACATTTATGATGTCATCAATTTCACCATCCAAATGTACTACACAAGTTCTTAACTTTACACTTTAGTCCCTTCATTTTCGTATTTTCTTATTTTTAATTAAAAAAATTATCCAAGAAGCCACCAAAAGCTCTCATTTTTTCAGCTATTTATTTTAAATTTTGGCAAAATCTTCCTCGTCACAACTGAAAATCTCCATTCTTGGTCATTGCCTCCATTGTTGTTCCATTTTTTTTGAAAAAAAATTTAAAAATATTTTCCCACCATTTTTACTAGCTTGAAAAGCTTTCCAGATCCACTTAATACCTCGTCATTAGATATATTTCAGTAGTTTAGATGTCTTACATATACATTTCTCCATCCCAGATCTAGGAGGGGATCTATTATATCCAAATTCGTTCATTCTCATTTTTGTATGAAGATTTTCATACCAGTCATCGACCAGTTATAGATCAATACCTTAATCTATTATCGATCAATGTAGTTTATAATGACAGTAGCTAAAGTAATTATTGTCGGTGGTGATTATATGGGTGTGTGGGAGGAGGCTACCAAATATTGGAATTGAAAATCATCAAGCAGGGAGACAATGCCCATCCCGCTGCATCGCAACAATTCATACGACAACATGGTTCAAAGTGTAATTGAGAGCGGAGAATTAAATTGCACGCCAAACGACATCGTGATTAGCTATCTAATGAATGGGCAAGGGAAAATACATCTTACATTTATAAAAATTGATTGGTAGATATCCTTGTACATGTTGGATGTCGTTGTCGATGGCTCTAGGCCATTACTGAGGATAAATATCGTTGTGGGGCCTTCGACAATCCTGTCACCACACCCAACAATTGACGAATATGATTCGTTTGAAGATGAGAGTTCAGATGTTCATCCAATGAATATGGAAGATTATTTAATGAAATCAAAAGATCTCAAATTCTTTCAAGAAGAGAGAGAAGAGTACAGATTGGGATCACAACCCAACCACACCTTCTCTGATGAAACTAATTTTTATACAGATCAAACATTTGGCAGCAAGAAGGAGCTGAAATTATTGTTGAACATAGCATAGGTGAAAAATTCTTTTTATTATGCTATGTTGAAGAGTTAGAGCAAATATTTCAAGGTAAAATATATTTCTCCTAGTTGAGCGTGGATGTTGCCGGCGAGGAAGTTTGAATGCACAGACAGATTTCTCATCAATAAATACGTTGATGATCACACTTGCAGTGTCGAACACGCCACCCACAGCCATAAGAAAATCACGACTAAATTTATTGCATCGCTCCACGTGAATTTGTATCGCGATGGGAAGGGTCTGAATACTAGAGAGATTTAGAGGATTGTTTTTAAGAACTTTAATAGTAGACCAAGCTATTGGAAATGTTGGATGGGGGGTGTGATCATCAAGAAAAAGGTTCGAGGGATACCAGAGCACGGGTATTCCTGCTTGTTGGCTTTTTCCTACATGATCGACACTCTTAATATTGGCTCTACCTATTCCATCATGGTGAACAGGGATAATTGTAAGTTCATGTACTACTTTTTAGCCTTGGGCGCTTGCATTACGGGATTCGCCCACATGAGAAAGGTTATGGTGATCCATGCCACTCATTTACACGGTAAGTACGAGGGAGTGATGCTAAGTGCAGTTACACAAGATACGGAGAATTATGTTTATCTAATTTTGTTTTACGTTGTTGATGAGGAGAACGATATGTCTTGGACTCTTTTTTGGAAAGCTGAAGTCTATAGTGGTTGATGGACTAGATTTGTGCTTTATCTTCGATAGGCACAAGAGCATTGACAACGACATTGTGAGAGCTTACAACCGTGATCATCACAGATATTGCATGAGGCACCTAGGTGAAAATCTCTGGATAAATCACTAATGTAGAGATTTTCTCTATCTATTCTACCATGCGGCAAAGACATATTTTTGTAAAGAGTTTAGCAATCATTTTGTGGAATTCAAGAACTATTATCATGAGACAACCTTTTTCCTCGAGCATGAACTTGGTTTTGAGAAGTGGAGCATAGCATATTTCCCCAACAACAAGTATGATATGATGACTGCAAATATTGTCGAGTGGATCAACGCTATGCTGATAGCCGAAAGGAAGTACCTCGTGGCATCCATATTCAATTCGATTGCTAAGAGGTTTGGTGAGAAATTCAGGGAGAGGCGTGCATATGTCCTCAACTATAAGGATAAAAAATTTGTGCATGCCGCCGAAAAGATCGCAAAGGACAGTATGAGCGAGGGCGACTTTTTCTATGTGGAGAACATAAACAGGGATGACAACCAATTTACTGTGTTCGGCAGGGGTCCTATGGCCAGATTCAACCTACTGAAAAAGTCGTGTTCTTCAAGGAAGTATGACTTGTTCAAAATACCATGCGCTCACGCGATGGCCGCTTTGTGATCGAAGTACAGAGATGATTATGGTTTGAGCATCTACGAGTACTCTTCGCTCGTGTATAAAGTCAAAGCGTACCTCCTTGCGTATTCGAAATCAATTAATGTTGTCCCTTTAGAGTCCGAATGGAGTATGCCATAAGAATTTCTAGACGTGAATATTATTCCCTCATTGTCGACACCAAACTCAGAAGAAAGAAAAAGCAATGTGTTAAGGACGTGAGCGGGACTTTAAAGACCAAGAAGAAGACCAAGTGTTCATCGTGCAAGAGACCTAAACACAAGAGAACCACATGTAATAATAACAAATCCTAGATAGGCTTGTATTACTTTATTTTTGTAAGTCACAGTAATGTATGTATTTTAACATCCCTGCAATTTGGTGTAATTAAAGTCAATTTTATCGATTTTGATCTGTTTCTAGTATCAACAGTCTAAGTTATAGCATATATTGTGTGTTCAGTCTATTAGGTGTATTTTTTATACACCACATAGTTTATTATCAATCGTTTTTTAAGTCTATTAGAAAACCCTTAATATTTAATCGATCAGATGAACAGTCGGGCATTTATGATGCCTCAAAAAAGTTATTGCAAGTCCACTCAAATGCTGCATCGATTGGGTATACGTACCTACTCGACTTCTATTCATCCATGCATCGACCAACCACTTGGCGGGAAGACTAAAGTCCTTCTATTTTGGTCTATATAAACATCCATTTACTTTACATAATATTCATCTTCTTCAACCCAAAAAATTGAGAAATACCAGCAGATGCGGCGAATCACACTTAGAATACTAAGGAGAATGTATTCTCAATGCTACCATAACCTCCTCCTCCTTTGCAAAAACCTAGACCATATTCTCTACGATCTGGGTCTGGACCTGGAGCATTTCCGCCAGAAACTCCGATATATCGCCCATTTTTTACGGGCAATCATTGAGAGGCTGAACATGGAGCCCAACAAATTGATCGCCCCACCACCACCACCACCATCCCTTTAGTTTAGGATTTAATTTCTATGTCTGTGTAGTTGTAGTGTAGTTATAGTTCATTGCAAAGAAGCTTTCATGGTTAGAAATTTTGTTATATGAAAGCTTCTTTCTTTTGCCCTTTTTACTCATATTTTGATGTTGAGATTATGTTAAAAGATGTTGCAATAAACTAATGAAATAAACTATTTTCTATTTTCTGCATATTGTCTTTACTTGAATTTTACAATTTTTCTGTTGTTTGAAATTTTACAATTTTCCCTGTTAGAAGATGAATGAAACAGTTGTCAAACTACAAAATTTATGGTATATATATATATATATATATATATATATATATATATATATATATATGTATGTATGTATGTATATATGAATTCATATATGCTAATGGTTAATTAATTTGGTCTATCAGTGATTATGTTGATTTATACAAAATTAATTGCAAGGTCAATAGAGTATATGATTGACCGAGGTCAATATCTATGCGTGACTGTCTACGTAATCGATGGATTCCATTATGCGGATTGGTGAAATAGTAAACAAACATTAGTACATCTTCAAAAAGATAAATAATTAAATAAATGAAATTGAACTGAGGACCATCGATTGTGTACATTGTAAATCATAGACTGCAAGCCTTGTCAATAGTATATTGTATTTGTTTATTGTCCTTATTAGCATACTGTGAAGAAAGAAAGTAGTTAATTAAATAAATGAAATTGAATTAAGGAGCATCGATTGTGTTTATTGTAAATCATAGACTGCAAACCTTGTTAATAATATACCATATTGATTTATTGCCCTTACTAGCATATTGTGAAAAAAATAAATTAATTAATAATATTTTGTGGAGAAATGACTTTTTGCATTTTTTACGAATTCAAATACTTTCGAAAGTTTTCAAACTCGATTTTTTAAAAACAAAGTTGCCACTTAATTTTTTTTGGGAAATCAAGAAAATCTTTAAAAATTACTTAAACGACTCAAAATAGAAAAAAATATGTAAGTTTAGAAATTTCGAGTGAGTGGTTCCTATTAATACTCTTGGAAGGTTGTTAAGGTACCAAGAATATCCGCTAACTTACAGTTATTCGGAATATTTGAAATCAACTTTTTGATTTACTTTAAAAGGAAAAGTTGATTTTTTAAAAGAAATCGATTAAGGAAAAACTTATTTTCAAGATTTGTGCAAAACGAGTTTTGACGATTTAATGGAAAATTTAACTAAGTCTAAGAAAACTAAAAAGAACAACAACTAGCATATAAAGGGGAAAGGGGGAGACTAAAGGACTTAGCCATTTGGCCCAAAACATTCAAATGAACCTGTCCTAGTCTAATCATTTGGGCTTTTGTCCCACTTGCACCTGTCCTAGTCTAATCATTTAGATTTTTGGCCATAACTTGTCCTAATTTAGTTTAAGACCTTGAAGGCCCAAAAATCCGCTTTACTTGTATTAAATTATAACTTTGGTTTCGAGGCCCAAATGAATGAACAAATAGATAAATAAATAAATAAATAAAGAATAAGACAATAGTAAAAATTGAGAATTTCAAGTCTCTTAGCGACCTCGTCAATGGGTTTGATTCATTTTCCTTCATCTTCCATCTTCTTGCACCCGCACGTCATATAATTGACTTTGGGTTTAAACTTCGGGCTTGACTCGAAAGGTGGGCCTCATTGGCCCATTACGAAATGCAAGAGGAAAGGAGTCCATTTGAACTCCAAAGCAGATTCATGCAAAGAAAAAGATAAAAAAATTAATATGTGTTAAAAAATTCTACACTTAATAGATAAATGATGAGATGAAAAAGGTAACATTCTCAAGCATAAAGAAATAGTAAACTATGATATCAAAGCAAACCAAATTATCCAACGAAAAGAAAATTAACCCATCTCTTAAACAATCTTACAAAAAAGTTGAATCTACTACAGTATAATAAACTAGCCCTTGAAAAGAAGACATGAATCCATAAGCATAGTTGCTTGAAATTTGAATAAATATTCTCTATAGATTAACACATATTTGCACCAAATACTATGATATGACAAAGTCTAAGACATGCTTTCATCAAGAGAAAAGTCATGATTTCCCCGCTGAATTTGTCCGCTCAACTTACTTTAATACTTAAACTAAACTTCTGTTTATTTACCCCCTTAACATCTTTAAAATGTATTAGTTTCACTCCTAATGTTGACGTGACATTTTAAAAAAAAACGGGCGGATATATTTGTAAAATTTTTTTTTTTTTTAATTTTTCTTCTTTCTTCTCCAAAACATCAACAACAACAACACTATTTTCTCCAACCATAAATTCCTCCATTAACAACCTTAAACACATTCTCCACCAACACTCTCCTTCAATTTTTTTTTTTCATTTTCCAACATTAACACCACCAAAGAACAACCACAAAGACACTAAATTAAATTTTTTCCTCCATTGAACACCACATCAATCTTCAATCCAACTCCCTCAAAATTTGAACTAAAATTGAATTAAATTGATGATTTTATCTTTAAACCACTTATCATCAATTAAATTTCTTTTAATTTTTACTTTTACATTTTTTTGTTTATAAGACAATTTTTGAGTAGTAAACAAATGAAAAAAAATATTCGTTAACTTGGTGGGGTATTTTCATGTTTGAAGAAGAAAAACTGCTCATGTGAATTTTAATTTGTCTAAAGTTTCTTCTGACAATAATGAAACAAAATTGAGATTGGAGATAGATCATAAATGACTCCTAATTGTATACATTATGTCACCGCAAGGGGGGGGCATGTTTGCAGGAGTGAGGGCTGGAAGAGGAGGATGGGAGTGGGGGAGGGGAGATGATCTGAAAAAGTAGGGAGCCATATTTCGTGGTGTTTGCAGAGATGGGGGATGGAAGAGGAGAAATAAGAGGGAAGGGGTCTGAAAAAGAAGGAAAAGAGGGAGTGGGGGGGGGGGGGGTCTGAAAAAAAAGGAAAGGGGGGGTTGGGGCATTTTTTATTTAATATATATATAATATTATTTTAATATATATATATATATTATATATATATATATATATATATATGTAAATAGTACATATATATTTTTTACCTTTTTTAAAAATATATATAAAAATAGTATGTGCGTGGGATTACTTTTCTTAAAAAATATAATTTCTTACATGACAATGACATAGCACTGATGTGGCACTGATTTGGCTACGACATGGCGCATGTGTAGTGCACTCTCCATTGTGAGACTGGGATTGTGATTTGAGATTGTATTTAATTCACTTGAAAGTTGTTAAGAGGGGTAAATAATTATAAGTTAAGCTAGAGTGCTAAAGTAAGTTGAGCGGACAAGTTTAGGGGGAAAAAGAAAAGGAGAATGAGCATAAGATGAGAAAATCTTTTTATGGCATCTTAAATATGAAATACAAGACATACTAATGCAACAACACTTTTCAATACCGAATGGAGTCGATCAAAGGATTTGAAGAAAAATTCATGGTAGTATGTGAATAACAATGGGATATCTACATGTACAAAAATACTTCAAGAAATAAATCAATAAGAGAGGTGAAGTAAATAACATATATTAAACATATTTGAAAAATGATATTCAAAGACAAGATAGGAGAAATAGTAAAAGATTAATTCTAAGAAAAAGTGTCAAATTATGCCAACTCCTATTTTAGTTCTACACCATTTCAATAAAATCTATAACTAACAACTTTTCAATCTAAACAAGAGAAAATCAAAGACAGTTTTGACCAAGAAAACGGGTAACTCACTACTTCAAATTGAGAAACAATTTCACAGGCTCTTAACAATAGTAACCATTCCTTTTCGACATAAAGAAAACAACCTTACATACTAAAAGCAAACATATCCACCAATAACGAATTGAATAAATGCACAATTACCCTCCTGATCTCGTTCGAGATTTGCAAAAAGACACCTAAACTTTAACTTTAACCTATTACCCTATGATTCTTCTTTATTTCGTTGCAAACACACCATTTTGACCCTCTGCGTGTATACACGCGCCACAAGTGCATGAAAGGGCTCAAATTTGACTTTTTGACCAATTAAAAGCTGTCACGTGAATAATTGATATATAATTTATATATATATTTTTTTAAAAAAGTAATATTTATTTATTTTTTAAAATTATTCCTACCCCCTCTCACCCCCACCCCCCGACCCCAACCCACCTACCCTTTCTTCTTCAACACAAAGTTACTATTAAAACTCCTCCATTGAAGTTTTTTTTAATCATTCATTAAAGCTCCATTTTACAATTAAATCATAGCATTTAACTACCCACAATTTCTTTTTCAACACCATTAAAGCTCTTCAACACCATTAAAGCTCTTCAACACAATGTCATCATTAAAGCTCCTCGATTGAAGCTTTTTCTTTAAATCATATCATTGAAGCTCCATTTTCAGTTAAATCACATCATTTAACTATCTTTAAAACTCAACTCAATTATAAAACTATTTTTTAAAGTGATTTGAACAAAAAAAACTGGATGGGAATGCTGACGGAGTGGCGGGGGAGGGGGTTTGGGGGTTAGGGGGAGATGCTGATGGGGTGGGGGTGTTGGACGGGGGTGAGGGTGAGGGTAGAGGGGAGCTTCTGGACGTGGGGGGCGGGGGGGCAGGGGGGAAGTTGCTGGATGGGGGAGTAGGGGAAGAGGGGGTGGGGTGGGGTGTTAAATTAAAGAAAAAGAATTTTTTATTAAAAAAATAAAAAAATATGAAATTAAATGTATTTAACACGTGGCAGCACCTGATTGGTGCGTGTGTTCACTCTCTTTGTTGTGATTAAGATTCAGTGAAAAATGGTGTGTTTGCAACGGAATAAAGAAGAATTGTGGGGTAATAGGTCAAAGTTAAAGTTTAGGTGTTTTTTTGCAAATCTCGTACAAGATTAGGAGGGTAATTATGTATTTACTCTAACAAATTTAAACAAAGCATGACCACGTATTTTAATCAAGCAAAGATCGCAACTTTATCCATCTAATTTAAAAAGGAAACAAACGATAGTTACTACTCTTTTCAACATAAAGGAAATAATTTTACATGCTAAAGACAAACATATCCGCCAACAAGGAATTTAAACAAAGCATGAGTACGTATTTTAAGCAAATATCAAAACTTTATCCATAATAATCAAAGAATAAAGCCAAAATGAGAAACAATCAATATTAACTATTCTTTTCAACATAAAGGAAACAAATTTACATGCTAAAAACAAACATATCCGCCAACAATGAATTTAAACAAAGCATGAGTACGTATTTTAAGCAAAGATCAAAACTTTATCCATAATAATAAAAGAATAAGGCCAAAAGGCGAAACAATCAATATTAACTATTGTTAACTCATTTTATCCCATGAACATAAAAATAGCCATAATATTAATAGCACAACATCCTATAGCCTTCTAGGCCGTATACAACAAACAATCCCTGCAAACAAAATTAAAACTACGAAACTACGAAGAAGGAGACGAAAAAGAAAAAGATTACAAAACTAAAAGAGAAAGGTATGTTTACCTTTTTCGGAGCAGCAAAACGAGACTTCAAGCTTTCTTCGGAGTTTGATCACCGCTAGAAAACAATCTTTCGAGAACCCCGAGTAGCCCACCACTTGAAAATAAATTTACTAGAATTTTTAAAAACTTTTTGCTCAAATTTTTTTACCACTCTTTGAGACTTACTTTCTATCAAAATAGCGGTAGTATTTATAGGAAACTATGGGGATTTAATTCTTTGAATACACCAATGTGAAAAAAGAACTTAGGGGTGTTTTGAGAATTTGAAATTAAGGATAAAGTCTGTTGGTGCATAAGGTGGGTGAAATTGTACAATATAGTACAAATTTTGAATTTCAAATTTGAATTTCAAAAATTGAAAAAGAATAAAGTTGAGGTGGAATTGTACAATCTAGTATAAATTTTGAAATTCAAATGGAAGAGGATAATGTTGAGAGGAAATTGTACAATGTAGTACAATTTTTGAATTTCAAAAATAGAAAAAAAGTTAAGGTTGAGGGGGAATTGTACAATGTAGTACAATTTTGAATTTTTGGTTTTAGGATTGATGTTGGCGCTGTTTTTTTAGGATTTAGGGTTAAATAACCGCAATCAATTTAGGATTTAGTCAATTCATTAAACATTTGATCAAATTAAAAATCTATTGGCCAATTGCATCACAATTATGATAAATTTAATTTTAATTATTGTCAAATTTAATAGATTGGCCAAATTAAATTGATATTCGATATGAATTAATACCTTATTTAAGGCTTCTTGATTTAATAAAAATCAAACAAATATTTTTTAAAATAAATTATTTTAAGAATAAATTATATTTAAATCAAGATTTTAACCATTTGAATTTATTTTCAAGCTAAGCCTTAATTAAAATTTGATATTTTGTAAAATAAATATTTAAGTAACAAAATTATATAATTTCGTATGATTGAATACGATAATATATAATCGCTACTTAAAATTATAAATTTTCCCAGATAAATACTTTGAAAAACTTTTTATTCAGATAAAATAAATGTTGTAATTTTATTCAAAAATCGATGAAACTCAGGATTAAACTTAATCGTGGAGGGTAAAAATTAGGTGTCAATAAATAAAAAATAAGTAATTGAAATTTTATGCAATTAAATGAACTTAAACAAGTCATATGATAGTATAAGAGTCCACGAAAATTGGAGAAGGTGATCAAAGATATGTTGTGAGGAATTAATTTGTTCAACCACAACTCATCACCTTACATCTTTGATCACCGTTTTTAATTTACGTGGACTCTTATACGATCACATGACTTGATTAAACTCATTTAATTGCATAAATCTCAATAATTTATTTTTTATTAATTAATTATTTCTTTTTCAAAATATA